>NW_026611997.1:0-300000 GCF_023638135.1 Falco biarmicus | reverse complement strand
TGCCTACCAAGGTAGTGTAAAAACTACCAGGAGAACTCCTGTCTGGCACCTTCCCCGGTGGAGTTGTGCATGGGGTGTGTTTGGAACATTTTGTCACCAGCCGAGTCCAAAATTCAGCCGTTCCCCATCTCAGCCCAGAAAGCAGGAAGAACAACTTTTGTGGTGCCTTTCAGCTGCCTACCAAGGTAGTGTAAAAACTACCAGGGGAACTCCTGTCTGGCACCTTCCCCGGTGGAGTTGTGCATGGGGTGTGTTTGGAACATTTTGTCACCGGCCGAGTCCAAAATTCAGCGTTTCCCCATCTCAGCCCAGAAAGCAGGTAGAACAACTTTTGTGGTGTCTTTTAGATGCCTACCAAGGTAGTGTAAAAACTACTAAGAGAACTCCTGTCTGGCACCTTCCCCGGTGGAGTTGTGCAGGGGGTGTGTTTGGAACATTTTGTCACCAGCCGAGTCCAAAATTCAGTGGTTCCCCATCTCAGCCCAGAAAGCAGGAAGAACAACTTTTGTGGTGCCTTTCAGCTGCCTACCAAGGTAGTGTAAAAACTACCAGGAGAACTCTTGTCTGGCACCTTCCCCGGTGGAGTTGTGCATGGGGTGTGTTTGGAACATTTTGTCACCAGCCGAGTCCAAAATTCAGCGGTTCCCCATCTCAGCCCAGAAAGCAGGTAGAACAACTTTTGTGGTATCTTTCAGATGCCTACCGGAGCAATGTAAAAACTACCAGGAGAACTCCTGTCTGGCACCTTCCCCGGTGGAGTTGTGCATGGGGTGTGTTTGGAACATTTTGTCACCGGCCGAGTCCAAAAGTCAGCGTTTCCCCATCTCAGCCCAGAAAGCAGGTAGAACAACTTTTGTGGTGTCTTTTAGATGCCTACCAAGGTAGTATAAAAACTACTAAGAGAACTCCTGTCTGGCACCTTCCCCGGTGGAGTTGTGCATGGGGTGTGTTTGGAACATTTTGTCACCAGCCGAGTCCAAAATTCAGCGGTTCCCCATCTCAGCCCAGAAAGCAGGAAGAACAACTTTTGTGGTGCCTTTCAGCTGCCTACCAAGGTAGTGTAAAAACTACCAGGAGAACTCTTGTCTGGCACCTTCCCCGGTGGAGTTGTGCATGGGGTGTGTTTGGAACATTTTGTCACCAGCCGAGTCCAAAATTCAGCGTTTCCCCATCTCAGCCCAGAAAGCAGGTAGAACAACTTTTGTGGTATCTTTCAGATGCCTACCGGAGCATTGTAAAAACTACCAGGAGAACTCCTGTCTGGCACCTTCCCCGGTGGAGTTGTGCATGGGGTGTGTTTGGAACATTTTGTCACCAGCCGAGTCCAAAATTCAGCGTTTCCCCATCTCAGCCCAGAAAGCAGGTAGAACAACTTTTGTGGTGTCTTTTAGATGCCTACCAAGGTAGTGTAAAAACTACCAAGAGAACTCCTGTCTGGCACCTTCCCCGGTGGAGTTGTGCAGGGGGTGTGTTTGGAACATTTTGTCACCAGCCGAGTCCAAAATTCAGCGGTTCCCCATCTCAGCCCAGAAAGCAGGTAGAACAACTTTTGTGGTGTCTTTCAGATGCCTACCAAGGTAGTGTAAAAACTACTAAGAGAACTCCTGTCTGGCACCTTCCCCGGTGGAGTTGTGCAGGGGGTGTGTTTGGAACATTTTGTCACCGGCCGAGTCCAAAATTCAGCGATTCCCCATCTCAGCCCAGAAAGCAGGTAGAACAACTTTTGTGGTGTCTTTCAGATGCCTACCAAGGTAGTGTAAAAACTACCAGGAGAACTCCTGTCTGGCACCTTCCCTGGTGGAGTTGTGTATGGGGTGTGTTTGGAACATTTTGTCACCAGCCGAGTCCAAAATTCAGCGTTTCCCCATCTCAGCCCAGAAAGCAGGTAGAACAACTTTTGTGGTGCCTTTCAGCTGCCTACCAAGGTAGTGTAAAAACTACCAAGAGAACTCCTGTCTGGCACCTTCCCCGGTGGAGTTGTGCATGGGGTGTGTTTGGAACATTTTGTCACCAGCCGAGTCCAAAATTCAGCTGTTCCCCACCTCAGCCCAGAAAGCAGGTAGAACAACTTTTGTGGTGTCTTTCAGATGCCTACCAAGGTAGTGTAAAAACTATTAAGAGAACTCCTGTCTGGCACCTTCCCCGGTGGAGTTGTGCATGGGGTGTGTTTGGAACATTTTGTCACCGGCCGACTCCAAAATTCAGCGATTCCCCATCTCAGCCCAGAAAGCAGGTAGAACAACTTTTGTGGTGTCTTTCAGATGCCTACCAAGGTAGTGTAAAAACTACCAGGAGAACTCCTGTCTGGCACCTTCCCCGGTGGAGTTGTGCATGGGGTGTGTTTGGAACATTTTGTCACCGGCCGAGTCCAAAAGTCAGCCTTTCCCCATCTCAGCCCAGAAAGCAGGTAGAACAAGTTTTGTGGTGCCTTTCAGATGCCTACCAAGGTAGTGTAAAAACTACCAAGAGAACTCCTGTCTGGCACCTTCCCCGGTGGAGTTGTGCATGGGGTGTGTTTGGAACATTTTGTCACCAGCCGAGTCCAAAATTCAGCGTTTCCCCATCTCAGCCCACAAAGCAGGTAGAACAACTTTTGTGGTGTCTTTCAGATGCCTACCGGAGCAATGTAAAAACTACCAGTAGAACTCCTGTCTGGCACCTTCCCCGGTGGAGTTGTGCAGGGGGTGTGTTTGGAACATTTTGTCACCGGCCGACTCCAAAATTCAGCGATTCCCCATCTCAGCCCAGAAAGCAGATAGAACAAGTTTTGTGGTGTCTTTGAGGTGCCTACCAGAGCAATGTAAAAACTACCAGGAGAACTCCTGTCTGGCACCTTCCCCGGTGGAGTTGTGCAGGGGGTGTGTTTGGAACATTTTGTCACCGGCCGAGTCCAAAATTCAGCGGTTCCCCATCTCAGCCCAGAAAGCAGGTAGAACAACTTTTGTGGTGCCTTTCAGCTGCCTACCAAGGTAGTGTAAAAACTACTAAGAGAACTCCTGTCTGGCACCTTCCCCGGTGGAGTTGTGCATGGGGTGTGTTTGGAACATTTTGTCACCGGCCGAGTCCAAAAGTCAGCCTTTCCCCATCTCAGCCCAGAAAGCAGGTAGAACAAGTTTTGTGGTGCCTTTCAGATGCCTACCAAGGTAGTGTAAAAACTACCAAGAGAACTCCTGTCTGGCACCTTCCCCGGTGGAGTTGTGCATGGGGTGTGTTTGGAACATTTTGTCACCAGCCGAGTCCAAAATTCAGCGTTTCCCCATCTCAGCCCACAAAGCAGGTAGAACAACTTTTGTGGTGTCTTTCAGATGCCTACCGGAGCAATGTAAAAACTACCAGTAGAACTCCTGTCTGGCACCTTCCCCGGTGGAGTTGTACAGGGGGTGTGTTTGGAACATTTTGTCACCGGCCGACTCCAAAATTCAGCGATTCCCCATCTCAGCCCAGAAAGCAGATAGAACAAGTTTTGTGGTGTCTTTGAGGTGCCTACCAGAGCAATGTAAAAACTACCAGGAGAACTCCTGTCTGGCACCTTCCCCGGTGGAGTTGTGCAGGGGGTGTGTTTGGAACATTTTGTCACCGGCCGACTCCAAAATTCAGCGGTTCCCCATCTCAGCCCAGAAAGCAGGTAGAACAACTTTTGTGGAGTCTTTCAGATGCCTACCAAGGTAGTGTAAAAACTACCAGGAGAACTCCTGTCTGGCACCTTCCCCGGTGGAGTTGTGCAGGGGGTGTTTTTGGAACATTTTGTCACCGGCCGACTCCAAAATTCAGCGATTCCCCATCTCAGCCCAGAAAGCAGGTAGAACAACTTTTGTGGTGTCTTTTAGATGCCTACCAAGGTAGTGTAAAAACTATCAAGAGAACTCCTGTCTGGCACCTTCCCCGGTGGAGTTGTGCAGGGGGTGTGTTTGGAACATTTTGTCACCGGCCGAGTCCAAAATTCAGCGATTCCCCATCTCAGCCCAGAAAGCAGGTAGAACAACTTTTGTGGTGTCTTTCAGATGCCTACCGGAGCAATGTAAAAACTACCAGGAGAACTCCTGTCTGGCACCTTCCCCGGTGGAGTTGTGCATGGGGTGTGTTTGGAACATTTTGTCACCAGCCGAGTCCAAAATTCAGCGTTTCCCCATCTCAGCCCAGAAAGCAGGTACAACAACTTTTTTGGTGTCTTTTAGATGCCTACAAAGGTAGTGTAAAAACTACCAAGAGAACTCCTGTCTGGCACCTTCCGTGGTGGAGTTGTGCATGGGGTGTGTTTGGAACATTTTGTCACCAGCCGAGTCCAAAATTCAGCGGTTCCCCATCTCAGCCCAGAAAGCAGGAAGAACAACTTTTGTGGTGCCTTTCAGCTGCCTACCAAGGTAGTGTAAAAACTACCAGGAGAACTCTTGTCTGGCACCTTCCCCGGTGGAGTTGTGCATGGGGTGTGTTTGGAACATTTTGTCACCAGCCGAGTCCAAAATTCAGCGTTTCCCCATCTCAGCCCACAAAGCAGGTAGAACAACTTTTGTGGTGCCTTTCAGCTGCCTAACAAGGTAGTGTAAAAACTACCAAGAGAACTCCTGTCTGGCACCTTCCCCGGTGGAGTTGTGCATGGGGTGTGTTTGGAACATTTTGTGACCAGCCGAGTCCAAAATTCAGCGTTTCCCCATCTCAGCCCAGAAAGCAGGTAGAACAACTTTTGTGGTGCCTTTCAGGAGCCTACTGGGGTAGTGTAAAAACTACCAAGAGAACTCCTGTCTGGCACCTTCCCCGGTGGAGTTGTGCATGGGGTGTGTTTGGAACATTTTGTCACCAGCCGAGTCCAAAATTCTGCGGTTCCCCATCTCAGCCCAGAAAGCAGGAAGAACAACTTTTTTGGTATCTTTCAGATGCCTACCGGAGCAATGTAAAAACTACCAGGAGAACTCCTGTCTGGCACCTTCCCCGGTGGAGTTGTGCAGGGGGTGTGTTTGGAACATTTTGTCACCAGCCGAGTCCAAAATTCAGCGGTTCCCCATCTCAGCCCAGAAAGCAGGAAGAACAACTTTTGTGGTGCCTTTCAGCTGCCTACCAAGGTAGTGTAAAAACTACCATGAGAACTCTTGTCTGGCACCTTCCCCGGTGGAGTTGTGCATGGGGTGTGTTTGGAACATTTTGTCACCAGCCGAGTCCAAAATTCAGCGTTTCCCCATCTCAGCCCAGAAAGCAGGTAGAACAACTTTTGTGGTGTCTTTTAGATGCCTACCAAGGTAGTGTAAAATCTACCAGGAGAACTCCTGTCTGGCACCTTCCCCGGTGGAGTTGTGCATGGGGTGTGTTTGGAACATTTTGTCACCAGCCGAGTCCAAAATTCAGCGGTTCCCCATCTCAGCCCAGAAAGCAGGAAGAACAACTTTTGTCGTGCCTTTCAGATGCCTACCAAGGTAGTGTAAAAACTACCAGGAGAACTCTTGTCTGGCACCTTCCCCGGTGGAGTTGTGCATGGGGTGTGTTTGGAACATTTTGTCACCAGCCGAGTCCAAAATTCAGCGGTTCCCCATCTCAGCCCAGAAAGCAGGTAGAACAACTTTTGTGGTATCTTTCAGATGCCTACCGGAGCATTGTAAAAACTACCAGGAGAACTCCTGTCTGGCACCTTCCCCGGTGGAGTTGTGCAGGGGGTGTGTTTGGAACATTTTGTCACCAGCCGAGTCCAAAATTCAGCGGTTCCCCATCTCAGCCCAGAAAGCAGGAAGAACAACTTTTGTGGTGCCTTTCAGCTGCCTACCAAGGTAGTGTAAAAACTACCAGGAGAACTCTTGTCTGGCACCTTCCCCGGTGGAGTTGTGCATGGGGTGTGTTTGGAACATTTTGTCACCAGCCGAGTCCAAAATTCAGCGGTTCCCCATCTCAGCCCAGAAAGCAGGTAGAACAACTTTTGTGGTATCTTTCAGATGCCTACCGGAGCAATGTAAAAACTACCAGGAGAACTCCTGTCTGGCACCTTCCCCGGTGGAGTTGTGCAGGGGGTGTGTTTGGAACATTTTGTCACCAGCCGAGTCCAAAATTCAGCGGTTCCCTATCTCAGCCCAGAAAGCAGGAAGAACAACTTTTGTGGTGCCTTTCAGCTGCCTACCAAGGTAGTGTAAAAACTACCAGGGGAACTCCTGTCTGGCACCTTCCCCGGTGGAGTTGTGCATGGGGTGTGTTTGGAACATTTTGTCACCGGCCGAGTCCAAAATTCAGCGTTTCCCCATCTCAGCCCAGAAAGCAGGTAGAACAACTTTTGTGGTGTCTTTTAGATGCCTACCAAGGTAGTGTAAAAACTACTAAGAGAACTCCTGTCTGGCACCTTCCCCGGTGGAGTTGTGCAGGGGGTGTGTTTGGAACATTTTGTCACCAGCCGAGTCCAAAATTCAGTGGTTCCCCATCTCAGCCCAGAAAGCAGGAAGAACAACTTTTGTGGTGCCTTTCAGATGCCTACCAAGGTAGTGTAAAAACTACCAAGAGAACTCCTGTCTGGCACCTTCCCCGGTGGAGTTGTGCATGGGGTGTGTTTGGAACATTTTGTCACCAGCCGAGTCCAAAATTCAGCGTTTCCCCATCTCAGCCCACAAAGCAGGTAGAACAACTTTTGTGGTGTCTTTCAGATGCCTACCGGAGCAATGTAAAAACTACCAGTAGAACTCCTGTCTGGCACCTTCCCCGGTGGAGTTGTGCAGGGGGTGTGTTTGGAACATTTTGTCACCGGCCGACTCCAAAATTCAGCGATTCCCCATCTCAGCCCAGAAAGCAGATAGAACAAGTTTTGTGGTGTCTTTGAGGTGCCTACCAGAGCAATGTAAAAACTACCAGGAGAACTCCTGTCTGGCACCTTCCCCGGTGGAGTTGTGCAGGGGGTGTGTTTGGAACATTTTGTCACCGGCCGACTCCAAAATTCAGCGGTTCCCCATCTCAGCCCAGAAAGCAGGTAGAACAACTTTTGTGGAGTCTTTCAGATGCCTACCAAGGTAGTGTAAAAACTACCAGGAGAACTCCTGTCTGGCACCTTCCCCGGTGGAGTTGTGCAGGGGGTGTTTTTGGAACATTTTGTCACCGGCCGACTCCAAAATTCAGCGATTCCCCATCTCAGCCCAGAAAGCAGGTAGAACAACTTTTGTGGTGTCTTTTAGATGCCTACCAAGGTAGTGTAAAAACTATCAAGAGAACTCCTGTCTGGCACCTTCCCCGGTGGAGTTGTGCAGGGGGTGTGTTTGGAACATTTTGTCACCGGCCGAGTCCAAAATTCAGCGATTCCCCATCTCAGCCCAGAAAGCAGGTAGAACAACTTTTGTGGTGTCTTTCAGATGCCTACCGGAGCAATGTAAAAACTACCAGGAGAACTCCTGTCTGGCACCTTCCCCGGTGGAGTTGTGCATGGGGTGTGTTTGGAACATTTTGTCACCAGCCGAGTCCAAAATTCAGCGTTTCCCCATCTCAGCCCAGAAAGCAGGTACAACAACTTTTTTGGTGTCTTTTAGATGCCTACAAAGGTAGTGTAAAAACTACCAAGAGAACTCCTGTCTGGCACCTTCCGTGGTGGAGTTGTGCATGGGGTGTGTTTGGAACATTTTGTCACCAGCCGAGTCCAAAATTCAGCGGTTCCCCATCTCAGCCCAGAAAGCAGGAAGAACAACTTTTGTGGTGCCTTTCAGCTGCCTACCAAGGTAGTGTAAAAACTACCAGGAGAACTCTTGTCTGGCACCTTCCCCGGTGGAGTTGTGCATGGGGTGTGTTTGGAACATTTTGTCACCAGCCGAGTCCAAAATTCAGCGTTTCCCCATCTCAGCCCACAAAGCAGGTAGAACAACTTTTGTGGTGCCTTTCAGCTGCCTACCAAGGTAGTGTAAAAACTACCAAGAGAACTCCTGTCTGGCACCTTCCCCGGTGGAGTTGTGCATGGGGTGTGTTTGGAACATTTTGTGACCAGCCGAGTCCAAAATTCAGCGTTTCCCCATCTCAGCCCAGAAAGCAGGTAGAACAACTTTTGTGGTGCCTTTCAGGAGCCTACTGGGGTAGTGTAAAAACTACCAAGAGAACTCCTGTCTGGCACCTTCCCCGGTGGAGTTGTGCATGGGGTGTGTTTGGAACATTTTGTCACCAGCCGAGTCCAAAATTCTGCGGTTCCCCATCTCAGCCCAGAAAGCAGGAAGAACAACTTTTTTGGTATCTTTCAGATGCCTACCAAGGTAGTGTAAAAACTACCAGGAGAACTCCTGTCTGGCACCTTCCCCGGTGGAGTTGTGCAGGGGGTGTGTTTGGAACATTTTGTCACCAGCCGAGTCCAAAATTCAGCGGTTCCCCATCTCAGCCCAGAAAGCAGGAAGAACAACTTTTGTGGTGCCTTTCAGCTGCCTACCAAGGTAGTGTAAAAACTACCATGAGAACTCTTGTCTGGCACCTTCCCCGGTGGAGTTGTGCATGGGGTGTGTTTGGAACATTTTGTCACCAGCCGAGTCCAAAATTCAGCGTTTCCCCATCTCAGCCCAGAAAGCAGGTAGAACAACTTTTGTGGTGTCTTTTAGATGCCTACCAAGGTAGTGTAAAATCTACCAGGAGAACTCCTGTCTGGCACCTTCCCCGGTGGAGTTGTGCATGGGGTGTGTTTGGAACATTTTGTCACCAGCCGAGTCCAAAATTCAGCGGGTTCCCCATCTCAGCCCAGAAAGCAGGAAGAACAACTTTTGTCGTGCCTTTCAGATGCCTACCAAGGTAGTGTAAAAACTACCAGGAGAACTCCTGTCTGGCACCTTCCCCGGTGGAGTTGTGCATGGGGTGTGTTTGGAACATTTTGTCACCAGCCGAGTCCAAAATTCAGCGTTTCCCCATCTCAGCCCACAAAGCAGGTAGAACAACTTTTGTGGTGTCTTTCAGATGCCTACCGGAGCAATGTAAAAACTACCAGTAGAACTCCTGTCTGGCACCTTCCCCGGTGGAGTTGTGCAGGGGGTGTGTTTGGAACATTTTGTCACCGGCCGACTCCAAAATTCAGCGATTCCCCATCTCAGCCCAGAAAGCAGATAGAACAAGTTTTGTGGTGTCTTTGAGGTGCCTACCAGAGCAATGTAAAAACTACCAGGAGAACTCCTGTCTGGCACCTTCCCCGGTGGAGTTGTGCAGGGGGTGTGTTTGGAACATTTTGTCACCGGCCGACTCCAAAATTCAGCGGTTCCCCATCTCAGCCCAGAAAGCAGGTAGAACAACTTTTGTGGAGTCTTTCAGATGCCTACCAAGGTAGTGTAAAAACTACCAGGAGAACTCCTGTCTGGCACCTTCCCCGGTGGAGTTGTGCAGGGGGGTGTTTTTGGAACATTTTGTCACCGGCCGACTCCAAAATTCAGCGATTCCCCATCTCAGCCCAGAAAGCAGGTAGAACAACTTTTGTGGTGTCTTTTAGATGCCTACCAAGGTAGTGTAAAAACTATCAAGAGAACTCCTGTCTGGCACCTTCCCCGGTGGAGTTGTGCAGGGGGTGTGTTTGGAACATTTTGTCACCGGCCGAGTCCAAAATTCAGCGATTCCCCATCTCAGCCCAGAAAGCAGGTAGAACAACTTTTGTGGTGTCTTTCAGATGCCTACCGGAGCAATGTAAAAACTACCAGGAGAACTCCTGTCTGGCACCTTCCCCGGTGGAGTTGTGCATGGGGTGTGTTTGGAACATTTTGTCACCAGCCGAGTCCAAAATTCAGCGTTTCCCCATCTCAGCCCAGAAAGCAGGTACAACAACTTTTTTGGTGTCTTTTAGATGCCTACAAAGGTAGTGTAAAAACTACCAAGAGAACTCCTGTCTGGCACCTTCCGTGGTGGAGTTGTGCATGGGGTGTGTTTGGAACATTTTGTCACCAGCCGAGTCCAAAATTCAGCGGTTCCCCATCTCAGCCCAGAAAGCAGGAAGAACAACTTTTGTGGTGCCTTTCAGCTGCCTACCAAGGTAGTGTAAAAACTACCAGGAGAACTCTTGTCTGGCACCTTCCCCGGTGGAGTTGTGCATGGGGTGTGTTTGGAACATTTTGTCACCAGCCGAGTCCAAAATTCAGCGTTTCCCCATCTCAGCCCACAAAGCAGGTAGAACAACTTTTGTGGTGCCTTTCAGCTGCCTAACAAGGTAGTGTAAAAACTACCAAGAGAACTCCTGTCTGGCACCTTCCCCGGTGGAGTTGTGCATGGGGTGTGTTTGGAACATTTTGTGACCAGCCGAGTCCAAAATTCAGCGTTTCCCCATCTCAGCCCAGAAAGCAGGTAGAACAACTTTTGTGGTGCCTTTCAGGAGCCTACTGGGGTAGTGTAAAAACTACCAAGAGAACTCCTGTCTGGCACCTTCCCCGGTGGAGTTGTGCATGGGGTGTGTTTGGAACATTTTGTCACCAGCCGAGTCCAAAATTCTGCGGTTCCCCATCTCAGCCCAGAAAGCAGGAAGAACAACTTTTTTGGTATCTTTCAGATGCCTACCAAGGTAGTGTAAAAACTACCAGGAGAACTCCTGTCTGGCACCTTCCCCGGTGGAGTTGTGCAGGGGGGTGTGTTTGGAACATTTTGTCACCAGCCGAGTCCAAAATTCAGCGGTTCCCCATCTCAGCCCAGAAAGCAGGAAGAACAACTTTTGTGGTGCCTTTCAGCTGCCTACCAAGGTAGTGTAAAAACTACCATGAGAACTCTTGTCTGGCACCTTCCCCGGTGGAGTTGTGCATGGGGTGTGTTTGGAACATTTTGTCACCAGCCGAGTCCAAAATTCAGCGTTTCCCCATCTCAGCCCAGAAAGCAGGTAGAACAACTTTTGTGGTGTCTTTTAGATGCCTACCAAGGTAGTGTAAAATCTACCAGGAGAACTCCTGTCTGGCACCTTCCCCGGTGGAGTTGTGCATGGGGTGTGTTTGGAACATTTTGTCACCAGCCGAGTCCAAAATTCAGCGGTTCCCCATCTCAGCCCAGAAAGCAGGAAGAACAACTTTTGTCGTGCCTTTCAGATGCCTACCAAGGTAGTGTAAAAACTACCAGGAGAACTCTTGTCTGGCACCTTCCCCGGTGGAGTTGTGCATGGGGGTGTGTTTGGAACATTTTGTCACCAGCCGAGTCCAAAATTCAGCGGTTCCCCATCTCAGCCCAGAAAGCAGGGTAGAACAACTTTTGTGGTATCTTTCAGATGCCTACCGGAGCATTGTAAAAACTACCAGGAGAACTCCTGTCTGGCACCTTCCCCGGTGGAGTTGTGCAGGGGGAGTGTTTGGAACATTTTGTCACCAGCCGAGTCCAAAATTCAGCGGTTCCCCATCTCAGCCCAGAAAGCAGGAAGAACAACTTTTGTGGTGCCTTTCAGCTGCCTACCAAGGTAGTGTAAAAACTACCAGGAGAACTCTTGTCTGGCACCTTCCCCGGTGGAGTTGTGCATGGGGTGTGTTTGGAACATTTTGTCACCAGCCGAGTCCAAAATTCAGCGGTTCCCCATCTCAGCCCAGAAAGCAGGTAGAACAACTTTTGTGGTATCTTTCAGATGCCTACCGGAGCAATGTAAAAACTACCAGGAGAACTCCTGTCTGGCACCTTCCCCGGTGGAGTTGTGCAGGGGGTGTGTTTGGAACATTTTGTCACCAGCCGAGTCCAAAATTCAGCGGTTCCCTATCTCAGCCCAGAAAGCAGGAAGAACAACTTTTGTGGTGCCTTTCAGCTGCCTACCAAGGTAGTGTAAAAACTACCAGGGGAACTCCTGTCTGGCACCTTCCCCGGTGGAGTTGTGCATGGGGTGTGTTTGGAACATTTTGTCACCGGCCGAGTCCAAAATTCAGCGTTTCCCCATCTCAGCCCAGAAAGCAGGTAGAACAACTTTTGTGGTGTCTTTTAGATGCCTACCAAGGTAGTGTAAAAACTACTAAGAGAACTCCTGTCTGGCACCTTCCCGGTGGAGTTGTGCAGGGGGTGTGTTTGGAACATTTTGTCACCAGCCGAGTCCAAAATTCAGTGGTTCCCCATCTCAGCCCAGAAAGCAGGAAGAACAACTTTTGTGGTGCCTTTCAGCTGCCTACCAAGGTAGTGTAAAAACTACCAGGAGAACTCTTGTCTGGCACCTTCCCCGGTGGAGTTGTGCATGGGGTGTGTTTGGAACATTTTGTCACCAGCCGAGTCCAAAATTCAGCGGTTCCCCATCTCAGCCCAGAAAGCAGGTAGAACAACTTTTGTGGTATCTTTCAGATGCCTACCGGAGCAATGTAAAAACTACCAGGAGAACTCCTGTCTGGCACCTTCCCCGGGTGGAGTTGTGCATGGGGTGTGTTTGGAACATTTTGTCACCGGCCGAGTCCAAAATTCAGCGTTTCCCCATCTCAGCCCAGAAAGCAGGTAGAACAACTTTTGTGGTGTCTTTTAGATGCCTACCAAGGTAGTGTAAAAACTACTAAGAGAACTCCTGTCTGGCACCTTCCCCGGTGGAGTTGTGCATGGGGTGTGTTTGGAACATTTTGTCACCAGCCGAGTCCAAAATTCAGCGGTTCCCCATCTCAGCCCAGAAAGCAGGAAGAACAACTTTTGTGGTGCCTTTCAGCTGCCTACCAAGGTAGTGTAAAAACTACCAGGAGAACTCTTGTCTGGCACCTTCCCCGGTGGAGTTGTGCATGGGGTGTGTTTGGAACATTTTGTCACCAGCCGAGTCCAAAATTCAGCGTTTCCCCATCTCAGCCCAGAAAGCAGGTAGAACAACTTTTGTGGTATCTTTCAGATGCCTACCGGAGCATTGTAAAAACTACCAGGAGAACTCCTGTCTGGCACCTTCCCCGGTGGAGTTGTGCAGGGGGTGTGTTTGGAACATTTTGTCACCGGCCGAGTCCAAAATTCAGCGTTTCCCCATCTCAGCCCAGAAAGCAGGTAGAACAACTTTTGTGGTGTCTTTTAGATGCCTACCAAGGTAGTGTAAAAACTACCAAGAGAACTCCTGTCTGGCACCTTCCCCGGTGGAGTTGTGCATGTGGTGTGTTTGGAACATTTTGTCACCGGCCGAGTCCAAAATTCAGCGGTTCCCCATCTCAGCCCAGAAAGCAGGTAGAACAACTTTTGTGGTGTCTTTCAGATGCCTACCAAGGTAGTGTAAAAACTACTAAGAGAACTCCTGTCTGGCACCTTCCCCGGTGGAGTTGTGCAGGGGGTGTGTTTGGAACATTTTGTCACCGGCCGAGTCCAAAATTCAGCGATTCCCCATCTCAGCCAGAAAGCAGGTAGAACAACTTTTGTGGTGTCTTTCAGATGCCTACCAAGGTAGTGTAAAAACTACCAGGAGAACTCCTGTCTGGCACCTTCCGTGGTGGAGTTGTGCATGGGGTATGTTTGGAACATTTTGTCACCAGCCGAGTCCAAAATTCAGCGTTTCCCCATCTCAGCCCAGAAAGCAGGTAGAACAACTTTTGTGGTGCCTTTCAGCTGCCTACCAAGGTAGTGTAAAAACTACCAAGAGAACTCCTGTCTGGCACCTTCCCCGGTGGAGTTGTGCATGGGGTGTGTTTGGAACATTTTGTCACCAGCCGAGTCCAAAATTCAGCTGTTCCCCACCTCAGCCCAGAAAGCAGGTAGAACAACTTTTGTGGTGTCCTTTCAGATGCCTACCAAGGTAGTGTAAAAACTATTAAGAGAACTCCTGTCTGGCACCTTCCCCGGTGGAGTTGTGCATGGGGTGTGTTTGGAACATTTTGTCACCGGCCGACTCCAAAATTCAGCGATTTCCCATCTCAGCCCAGAAAGCAGATAGAACAAGTTTTGTGGTGTCTTTGAGGTGCCTACCAGAGCAATGTAAAAACTACCAGGAGAACTCCTGTCTGGCACCTTCCCCGGTGGAGTTTGTGCAGGGGGTGTGTTTGGAACATTTTGTCACCAGCCGAGTCCAAAATTCAGCGGTTCCCCATCTCAGCCCAGAAAGCAGGTAGAACAACTTTTGTGGTGCTTTTCACATGCCTACCAAGGTAGGTGTAAAAAACTACTAAGAGAACTCCTGTCTGGCACCTTCCCCGGTGGAGTTGTGCATGGGGTGTGTTTGGAACATTTTGTCACCGGCCGACTCCAAAATTCAGCGATTCCCCATCTCAGCCCAGAGAAGCAGGTAGAACAACTTTTGTGGTGTCTTTCAGATGCCTACCAAGGTAGTGTAAAAACTACCAGGAGAACTCCTGTCTGGCACCTTCCCCGGTGGAGTTGTGCAGGGGGTGTTTTTGGAACATTTTGTCACCAGCCGAGTCCAAAATTCAGCGATTCCCCATCTCAGCCCAGAAAGCAGGGTAGAACAACTTTTGTGGTGTCTTTCAGATGCCTACCAAGGTAGTGTAAAAACTACCAGGAGAACTCCTGTCTGGCACCTTCCGTGGTGGATTGTGCATGGGGTGTGTTTGGAACATTTTGTCACCAGCCGAGTCCAAAATTCAGCGTTTCCCCATCTCAGCCCACAAAGCAGGTAGAACAACTTTTGTGGTGTCTTTCAGATGCCTACCAAGGTAGTGTAAAAACTACCAAGAGAACTCCTGTCTGGCACCTTCCCCGGTGGAGTTGTGCATGGGGTGTGTTTGGAACATTTTGTCACCAGCCGAGTCCAAAATTCAGCTGTTCCCCACCTCAGCCCAGAAAGCAGGTAGAACAACTTTTGTGGTGTCTTTCAGATGCCTACCAAGGTAGTGTAAAAACTATTAAGAGAACTCCTGTCTGGCACCTTCCCCGGTGGAGTTGTGCAGGGGGTGTGTTTGGAACATTTTGTCACCGGCCGAGTCCAAAATTCAGCGATTCCCCATCTCAGCCCAGAAAGCAGATAGAACAAGTTTTGTGGTGTCTTTGAGGTGCCTACCAGAGCAATGTAAAAACTACCAGGAGAACTCCTGTCTGGCACCTTCCCCGGTGGAGTTGTGCATGGGGTGTGTTTGGAACATTTTGTCACCGGCCGAGTCCAAAATTCAGCGGTTCCCCATCTCAGCCCAGAAAGCAGGTAGAACAACTTTTGTGGTGCCTTTCAGCTGCCTACCAAGGTAGTGTAAAAACTACTAAGAGAACTCCTGTCTGGCACCTTCCCCGGTGGAGTTGTGCAGGGGGTGTGTTTGGAACATTTTGTCACCGGCCGACTCCAAAATTCAGCGGTTCCCCATCTCAGCCCAGAAAGCAGGTAGAACAACTTTTGTGGTATCTTTCAGATGCCTACCGGAGCAATGTAAAAACTACCAGGAGAACTCCTGTCTGGCACCTTCCCCGGTGGAGTTGTGCAGGGGGGTGTGTTTGGAACATTTTGTCACCAGCCGAGTCCAAAATTCAGCGGTTCCCCATCTCAGCCCAGAAAGCAGGAAGAACAACTTTTGTGGTGCCTTTCAGCTGCCTACCAAGGTAGTGTAAAAACTACCAGGGGAACTCCTGTCTGGCACCTTCCCCGGTGGAGTTGTGCATGGGGTGTGTTTGGAACATTTTGTCACCGGCCGAGTCCAAAATTCAGCGTTTCCCCATCTCAGCCCAGAAAGCAGGTAGAACAACTTTTGTGGTGTCTTTTAGATGCCTACCAAGGTAGTGTAAAAACTACTAAGAGAACTCCTGTCTGGCACCTTCCCCGGTGGAGTTGTGCAGGGGGTGTGTTTGGAACATTTTGTCACCAGCCGAGTCCAAAATTCAGTGGTTCCCCATCTCAGCCCAGAAAGCAGGAAGAACAACTTTTGTGGTGCCTTTCAGCTGCCTACCAAGGTAGTGTAAAAAACTACCAGGAGAACTCTTGTCTGGCACCTTCCCCGGTGGAGTTGTGCATGAAGTGTGTTTGGAACATTTTGTCACCAGCCGAGTCCAAAATTCAGCGGTTCCCCATCTCAGCCCAGAAAGCAGGTAGAACAACTTTTGTGGTATCTTTCAGATGCCTACCGGAGCAATGTAAAAACTACCAGGAGAACTCCTGTCTGGCACCTTCCCCGGTGGAGTTGTGCATGGGGTGTGTTTGGAACATTTTGTCACCGGCCGAGTCCAAAATTCAGCGTTTCCCCATCTCAGCCCAGAAAGCAGGTAGAACAACTTTTGTGGTGTCTTTTAGATGCCTACCAAGGTAGTGTAAAAACTACTAAGAGAACTCCTGTCTGGCACCTTCCACGGTGGAGTTGTGCATGGGGTGTGTTTGGAACATTTTGTCACCAGCCGAGTCCAAAATTCAGCGGTTCCCCATCTCAGCCCAGAAAGCAGGAAGAACAACTTTTGTGGTGCCTTTCAGCTGCCTACCAAGGTAGTGTAAAAACTACCAGGAGAACTCTTGTCTGGCACCTTCCCCGGTGGAGTTGTGCATGGGGTGTGTTTGGAACATTTTGTCACCAGCCGAGTCCAAAATTCAGCGTTTCCCCATCTCAGCCCAGAAAGCAGGTAGAACAACTTTTGTGGTATCTTTCAGATGCCTACCGGAGCATTGTAAAAACTACCAGGAGAACTCCTGTCTGGCACCTTCCCCGGTGGAGTTGTGCAGGGGGTGTGTTTGGAACATTTTGTCACCGGCCGAGTCCAAAATTCAGCGTTTCCCCATCTCAGCCCAGAAAGCAGGTAGAACAACTTTTGTGGTGTCTTTTAGATGCCTACCAAGGTAGTGTAAAAACTACCAAGAGAACTCCTGTGTGGCACCTTCCCCGGTGGAGTTGTGCATGTGGTGTGTTTGGAACATTTTGTCACCAGCCGAGTCCAAAATTCAGCGGTTCCCCATCTCAGCCCAGAAAGCAGGTAGAACAACTTTTGTGGTGCCTTTCAGGTGCCTACCAAGGTAGTGTAAAAACTACCAGGAGAACTCTTGTCTGGCACCTTCCCCGGTGGAGTTGTGCATGGGGTGTGTTTGGAACATTTTGTCACCAGCCGAGTCCAAAATTCAGCGGTTCCCCATCTCAGCCCAGAAAGCAGGTAGAACAACTTTTGTGGTATCTTTCAGATGCCTACCGGAGCAATGTAAAAACTACCAGGAGAACTCCTGTCTGGCACCTTCCCCGGTGGAGTTGTGCAGGGGGTGTGTTTGGAACATTTTGTCACCAGCCGAGTCCAAAATTCAGCCGTTCCCCATCTCAGCCCAGAAAGCAGGAAGAACAACTTTTGTGGTATCTTTCAGCTGCCTACCGGAGCAATGTAAAAACTACCAGGAGAACTCCTGTCTGGCACCTTCCCCGGTGGAGTTGTGCATGGGGTGTGTTTGGAACATTTTGTCACCAGCCGAGTCCAAAATTCAGCGTTTCCCCATCTCAGCCCAGAAAGCAGGTAGAACAACTTTTGTGGTGCCTTTCAGCTGCCTACCGGAGCAATGTAAAAACTACCAGGAGAACTCCTGTCTGGCACCTTCCCCGGTGGAGTTGTGCATGGGGTGTGTTTGGAACATTTTGTCACCAGCCGAGTCCAAAATTCAGCGTTTCCCCATCTCAGCCCACAAAGCAGGTAGAACAACTTTTGTGGTGCCTTTCAGCTGCCTAACAAGGTAGTGTAAAAACTACCAAGAGAACTCCTGTCTGGCACCTTCCCCGGTGGAGTTGTGCATGGGGTGTGTTTGGAACATTTTTGTGACCAGCCGAGTCCAAAATTCAGCGTTTCCCCATCTCAGCCCAGAAAGCAGGTAGAACAACTTTTGTGGTGCCTTTCAGGAGCCTACCGGGGTAGTGTAAAAACTACCAAGAGAACTCCTGTCTGGCACCTTCCCCGGTGGAGTTGTGCATGGGGTGTGTTTGGAACATTTTGTCACCAGCCGAGTCCAAAATTCAGCGGTTCCCCATCTCAGCCCAGAAAGCAGGAAGAACAACTTTTGTGGTATCTTTCAGATGCCTACCGGAGCAATGTAAAAACTACCAGGAGAACTCCTGTCTGGCACCTTCCCCGGTGGAGTTGTGCAGGGGGTGTGTTTGGAACATTTTGTCACCAGCCGAGTCCAAAATTCAGCGGTTCCCCATCTCAGCCCAGAAAGCAGGAAGAACAACTTTTGTGGTGCCTTTCAGGTGCCTACCAAGGTAGTGTAAAAACTACCAGGAGAACTCTTGTCTGGCACCTTCCCCGGTGGAGTTGTGCATGGGGTGTGTTTGGAACATTTTGTCACCAGCCGAGTCCAAAATTCAGCGGTTCCCCATCTCAGCCCAGAAAGCAGGTAGAACAACTTTTGTGGTATCTTTCAGATGCCTACCGGAGCAATGTAAAAACTACCAGGAGAACTCCTGTCTGGCACCTTCCCCGGTGGAGTTGTGCAGGGGGTGTGTTTGGAACATTTTGTCACCAGCCGAGTCCAAAATTCAGCCGTTCCCCATCTCAGCCCAGAAAGCAGGAAGAACAACTTTTGTGGTGCCTTTCAGCTGCCTACCAAGGTAGTGTAAAAACTACCAGGGGAACTCCTGTCTGGCACCTTCCCCGGTGGAGTTGTGCATGGGGTGTGTTTGGAACATTTTGTCACCGGCCGAGTCCAAAATTCAGCGTTTCCCCATCTCAGCCCAGAAAGCAGGTAGAACAACTTTTGTGGTGTCTTTTAGATGCCTACCAAGGTAGTGTAAAAACTACTAAGAGAACTCCTGTCTGGCACCTTCCCCGGTGGAGTTGTGCAGGGGGTGTGTTTGGAACATTTTGTCACCAGCCGAGTCCAAAATTCAGTGGTTCCCCATCTCAGCCCAGAAAGCAGGAAGAACAACTTTTGTGGTGCCTTTCAGCTGCCTACCAAGGTAGTGTAAAAACTACCAGGAGAACTCTTGTCTGGCACCTTCCCCGGTGGAGTTGTGCATGGGGTGTGTTTGGAACATTTTGTCACCAGCCGAGTCCAAAATTCAGCGGTTCCCCATCTCAGCCCAGAAAGCAGGTAGAACAACTTTTGTGGTATCTTTCAGATGCCTACCGGAGCAATGTAAAAACTACCAGGAGAACTCCTGTCTGGCACCTTCCCCGGTGGAGTTGTGCATGGGGTGTGTTTGGAACATTTTGTCACCGGCCGAGTCCAAAAGTCAGCGTTTCCCCATCTCAGCCCAGAAAGCAGGTAGAACAACTTTTGTGGTGTCTTTTAGATGCCTACCAAGGTAGTATAAAAACTACTAAGAGAACTCCTGTCTGGCACCTTCCCCGGTGGAGTTGTGCATGGGGTGTGTTTGGAACATTTTGTCACCAGCCGAGTCCAAAATTCAGCGGTTCCCCATCTCAGCCCAGAAAGCAGGAAGAACAACTTTTGTGGTGCCTTTCAGCTGCCTACCAAGGTAGTGTAAAAACTACCAGGAGAACTCTTGTCTGGCACCTTCCCCGGTGGAGTTGTGCATGGGGTGTGTTTGGAACATTTTGTCACCAGCCGAGTCCAAAATTCAGCGTTTCCCCATCTCAGCCCAGAAAGCAGGTAGAACAACTTTTGTGGTATCTTTCAGATGCCTACCGGAGCATTGTAAAAACTACCAGGAGAACTCCTGTCTGGCACCTTCCCCGGTGGAGTTGTGCATGGGGTGTGTTTGGAACATTTTGTCACCAGCCGAGTCCAAAATTCAGCGTTTCCCCATCTCAGCCCAGAAAGCAGGTAGAACAACTTTTGTGGTGTCTTTTAGATGCCTACCAAGGTAGTGTAAAAACTACTAAGAGAACTCCTGTCTGGCACCTTCCCCGGTGGAGTTGTGCAGGGGGTGTGTTTGGAACATTTTGTCACCGGCCGAGTCCAAAATTCAGCGATTCCCCATCTCAGCCCAGAAAGCAGGTAGAACAACTTTTGTGGTGTCTTTCAGATGCCTACCAAGGTAGTGTAAAAACTACCAGGAGAACTCCTGTCTGGCACCTTCCCCGGTGGAGTTGTGTATGGGGTGTGTTTGGAACATTTTGTCACCAGCCGAGTCCAAAATTCAGCGTTTCCCCATCTCAGCCCAGAAAGCAGGTAGAACAACTTTTGTGGTGCCTTTCAGCTGCCTACCAAGGTAGTGTAAAAACTACCAAGAGAACTCCTGTCTGGCACCTTCCCCGGTGGAGTTGTGCATGGGGTGTGTTTGGAACATTTTGTCACCAGCCGAGTCCAAAATTCAGCTGTTCCCCACCTCAGCCCAGAAAGCAGGTAGAACAACTTTTGTGGTGTCTTTCAGATGCCTACCAAGGTAGTGTAAAAACTATTAAGAGAACTCCTGTCTGGCACCTTCCCCGGTGGAGTTGTGCATGGGGTGTGTTTGGAACATTTTGTCACCGGCCGACTCCAAAATTCAGCGATTCCCCATCTCAGCCCAGAAAGCAGGTAGAACAACTTTTGTGGTGTCTTTCAGATGCCTACCAAGGTAGTGTAAAAACTACCAGGAGAACTCCTGTCTGGCACCTTCCCCGGTGGAGTTGTGCAGGGCGTGTGTTTGGAACATTTTGTCACCGGCCGACTCCAAAATTCAGCGATTCCCCATCTCAGCCCAGAAAGCAGGTAGAACAACTTTTGTGGTGTCTTTCAGATGCCTACCAAGGTAGTGTAAAAACTACCAGGAGAACTCCTGTCTGGCACCTTCCGTGGTGGAGTTGTGCATGGGGTGTGTTTGGAACATTTTGTCACCGGCCGACTCCAAAATTCAGCTGTTCCCCACCTCAGGCCAGAAAGCAGGTAGAACAACTTTTGTGGTGTCTTTCAGATGCCTACCAAGGTAGTGTAAAAACTATTAAGAGAACTCCTGTCTGGCACCTTCCCCGGTGGAGTTGTGCAGGGGGTGTGTTTGGAACATTTTGTCACCGGCCGACTCCAAAATTCAGCGATTCCCCATCTCAGCCCAGAAAGCAGATAGAACAAGTTTTGTGGTGTCTTTGAGGTGCCTACCAGAGCAATGTAAAAACTACCAGGAGAACTCCTGTCTGGCACCTTCCCCGGTGGAGTTGTGCAGGGGGTGTGTTTGGAACATTTTGTCACCGGCCGACTCCAAAATTCAGCGGTTCCCCATCTCAGCCCAGAAAGCAGGTAGAACAACTTTTGTGGTGCCTTTCAGCTGCCTACCAAGGTAGTGTAAAAACTACTAAGAGAACTCCTGTCTGGCACCTTCCCCGGTGGAGTTGTGCAGGGGGTGTTTTTGGAACATTTTGTCACCGGCCGACTCCAAAATTCAGCGATTCCCCATCTCAGCCCAGAAAGCAGGTAGAACAACTTTTGTGGTGTCTTTTAGATGCCTACCAAGGTAGTGTAAAAACTATCAAGAGAACTCCTGTCTGGCACCTTCCCCGGTGGAGTTGTGCAGGGGGTGTGTTTGGAACATTTTGTCACCGGCCGAGTCCAAAATTCAGCGATTCCCCATCTCAGCCCAGAAAGCAGGTAGAACAACTTTTGTGGTGTCTTTCAGATGCCTACCGGAGCAATGTAAAAACTACCAGGAGAACTCCTGTCTGGCACCTTCCCCGGTGGAGTTGTGCATGGGGTGTGTTTGGAACATTTTGTCACCAGCCGAGTCCAAAATTCAGCGGTTCCCCATCTCAGCCCAGAAAGCAGGTACAACAACTTTTTTGGTGTCTTTTAGATGCCTACAAAGGTAGTGTAAAAACTACCAAGAGAACTCCTGTCTGGCACCTTCCGTGGTGGAGTTGTGCATGGGGTGTGTTTGGAACATTTTGTCACCAGCCTAGTCCAAAATTCAGCGGTTCCCCATCTCAGCCCAGAAAGCAGGAAGAACAACTTTTGTGGTGCCTTTCAGCTGCCTACCAAGGTAGTGTAAAAACTACCAGGAGAACTCTTGTCTGGCACCTTCCCCGGTGGAGTTGTGCATGGGGTGTGTTTGGAACATTTTGTCACCAGCCGAGTCCAAAATTCAGCGTTTCCCCATCTCAGCCCACAAAGCAGGTAGAACAACTTTTGTGGTATCTTTCAGCTGCCTAACAAGGTAGTGTAAAAACTACCAAGAGAACTCCTGTCTGGCACCTTCCCCGGTGGAGTTGTGCATGGGGTGTGTTTGGAACATTTTGTGACCAGCCGAGTCCAAAATTCAGCGTTTCCCCATCTCAGCCCAGAAAGCAGGTAGAACAACTTTTGTGGTGCCTTTCAGGAGCCTACTGGGGTAGTGTAAAAACTACCAAGAGAACTCCTGTCTGGCACCTTCCCCGGTGGAGTTGTGCATGGGGTGTGTTTGGAACATTTTGTCACCAGCCGAGTCCAAAATTCTGCGGTTCCCCATCTCAGCCCAGAAAGCAGGAAGAACAACTTTTGTGGTATCTTTCAGATGCCTACCGGAGCAATGTAAAAACTACCAGGAGAACTCCTGTCTGGCACCTTCCCCGGTGGAGTTGTGCAGGGGGTGTGTTTGGAACATTTTGTCACCAGCCGAGTCCAAAATTCAGCGGTTCCCCATCTCAGCCCAGAAAGCAGGAAGAACAACTTTTGTGGTGCCTTTCAGCTGCCTACCAAGGTAGTGTAAAAACTACCATGAGAACTCTTGTCTGGCACCTTCCCCGGTGGAGTTGTGCATGGGGTGTGTTTGGAACATTTTGTCACCAGCCGAGTCCAAAATTCAGCGTTTCCCCATCTCAGCCCAGAAAGCAGGTAGAACAACTTTTGTGGTGTCTTTTAGATGCCTACCAAGGTAGTGTAAAAACTACCAGGAGAACTCCTGTCTGGCACCTTCCCCGGTGGAGTTGTGCATGGGGTGTGTTTGGAACATTTTGTCACCAGCCGAGTCCAAAATTCAGCGGTTCCCCATCTCAGCCCAGAAAGCAGGAAGAACAACTTTTGTCGTGCCTTTCAAATGCCTACCAAGGTAGTGTAAAATCTACCAACAGAACTCCTGTCTGGCACCTTCCCCGGTGGAGTTGTGCATGGGGTGTGTTTGGAACATTTTGTCACCAGCCGAGTCCAAAATTCAGCGTTTCCCCATCTCAGCCCAGAAAGCAGGTAGAACAACTTTTGTGGTATCTTTCAGATGCCTACCGGAGCATTGTAAAAACTACCAGGAGAACTCCTGTCTGGCACCTTCCCCGGTGGAGTTGTGCAGGGGGTGTGTTTGGAACATTTTGTCACCGGCCGAGTCCAAAATTCAGCGTTTCCCCATCTCAGCCCAGAAAGCAGGTAGAACAACTTTTGTGGTGTCTTTTAGATGCCTACCAAGGTAGTGTAAAAACTACCAAGAGAACTCCTGTCTGGCACCTTCCCCGGTGGAGTTGTGCATGTGGTGTGTTTGGAACATTTTGTCACCAGCCGAGTCCAAAATTCAGCGGTTCCCCATCTCAGCCCAGAAAGCAGGTAGAACAACTTTTGTGGTGTCTTTCAGATGCCTACCAAGGTAGTGTAAAAACTACTAAGAGAACTCCTGTCTGGCACCTTCCCCGGTGGAGTTGTGCAGGGGGTGTGTTTGGAACATTTTGTCACCGGCCGAGTCCAAAATTAAGCGATTCCCCATCTCAGCCCAGAAAGCAGGTAGAACAACTTTTGTGGTGTCTTTCAGATGCCTACCAAGGTAGTGTAAAAACTACCAGGAGAACTCCTGTCTGGCACCTTCCGTGGTGGAGTTGTGCATGGGGTGTGTTTGGAACATTTTGTCACCAGCCGAGTCCAAAATTCAGCGTTTCCCCATCTCAGCCCAGAAAGCAGGTAGAACAACTTTTGTGGTGCCTTTCAGCTGCCTACCAAGGTAGTGTAAAAACTACCAAGAGAACTCCTGTCTGGCACCTTCCCCGGTGGAGTTGTGCATGGGGTGTGTTTGGAACATTTTGTCACCAGCCGAGTCCAAAATTCAGCGGTTCCCCATCTCAGCCCAGAAAGCAGGAAGAACAACTTTTGTGGTATCTTTCAGATGCCTACCGGAGCAATGTAAAAACTACCAGGAGAACTCCTGTCTGGCACCTTCCCCGGTGGAGTTGTGCAGGGGGTGTGTTTGGAACATTTTGTCACCAGCCGAGTCCAAAATTCAGCGGTTCCCCATCTCAGCCCAGAAAGCAGGAAGAACAACTTTTGTGGTGCCTTTCAGCTGCCTACCAAGGTAGTGTAAAAACTACCAGGAGAACTCTTGTCTGGCACCTTCCCCGGTGGAGTTGTGCATGGGGTGTGTTTGGAACATTTTGTCACCAGCCGAGTCCAAAATTCAGCGGTTCCCCATCTCAGCCCAGAAAGCAGGTAGAACAACTTTTGTGGTATCTTTCAGATGCCTACCGGAGCAATGTAAAAACTACCAGGAGAACTCCTGTCTGGCACCTTCCCCGGTGGAGTTGTGCAGGGGGTGTGTTTGGAACATTTTGTCACCAGCCGAGTCCAAAATTCAGCGGTTCCCCATCTCAGCCCAGAAAGCAGGAAGAACAACTTTTGTGGTGCCTTTCAGCTGCCTACCAAGGTAGTGTAAAAACTACCAGGGGAACTCCTGTCTGGCACCTTCCCCGGTGGAGTTGTGCATGGGGTGTGTTTGGAACATTTTGTCACCGGCCGAGTCCAAAATTCAGCGTTTCCCCATCTCAGCCCAGAAAGCAGGTAGAACAACTTTTGTGGTGTCTTTTAGATGCCTACCAAGGTAGTGTAAAAACTACTAAGAGAACTCCTGTCTGGCACCTTCCCCGGTGGAGTTGTGCAGGGGGTGTGTTTGGAACATTTTGTCACCAGCCGAGTCCAAAATTCAGTGGTTCCCCATCTCAGCCCAGAAAGCAGGAAGAACAACTTTTGTGGTGCCTTTCAGCTGCCTACCAAGGTAGTGTAAAAACTACCAGGAGAACTCTTGTCTGGCACCTTCCCCGGTGGAGTTGTGCATGGGGTGTGTTTGGAACATTTTGTCACCAGCCGAGTCCAAAATTCAGCGGTTCCCCATCTCAGCCCAGAAAGCAGGTAGAACAACTTTTGTGGTATCTTTCAGATGCCTACCGGAGCAATGTAAAAACTACCAGGAGAACTCCTGTCTGGCACCTTCCCCGGTGGAGTTGTGCATGGGGTGTGTTTGGAACATTTTGTCACCGGCCGAGTCCAAAATTCAGCGTTTCCCCATCTCAGCCCAGAAAGCAGGTAGAACAACTTTTGTGGTGTCTTTTAGATGCCTACCAAGGTAGTGTAAAAACTACTAAGAGAACTCCTGTCTGGCACCTTCCCCGGTGGAGTTGTGCATGGGGTGTGTTTGGAACATTTTGTCACCAGCCGAGTCCAAAATTCAGCGGTTCCCCATCTCAGCCCAGAAAGCAGGTACAACAAGTTTTGTGGTGCCTTTCAGCTGCCTACCAAGGTAGTGTAAAAACTACCAGGAGAACTCTTGTCTGGCACCTTCCCCGGTGGAGTTGTGCATGGGGTGTGTTTGGAACATTTTGTCACCAGCCGACTCCAAAATTCAGCGTTTCCCCATCTCAGCCCAGAAAGCAGGTAGAACAACTTTTGTGGTATCTTTCAGATGCCTACCGGAGCATTGTAAAAACTACCAGGAGAACTCCTGTCTGGCACCTTCCCCGGTGGAGTTGTGCAGGGGGTGTGTTTGGAACATTTTGTCACCGGCCGAGTCCAAAATTCAGCGTTTCCCCATCTCAGCCCAGAAAGCAGGTAGAACAACTTTTGTGGTGTCTTTTAGATGCCTACCAAGGTAGTGTAAAAACTACCAAGAGAACTCCTGTCTGGCACCTTCCCCGGTGGAGTTGTGCATGTGGTGTGTTTGGAACATTTTGTCACCGGCCGAGTCCAAAATTCAGCGGTTCCCCATCTCAGCCCAGAAAGCAGGTAGAACAACTTTTGTGGTGTCTTTCAGATGCCTACCAAGGTAGTGTAAAAACTACTAAGAGAACTCCTGTCTGGCACCTTCCCCGGTGGAGTTGTGCAGGGGGTGTGTTTGGAACATTTTGTCACCGGCCGAGTCCAAAATTCAGCGATTCCCCATCTCAGCCCAGAAAGCAGGTAGAACAACTTTTGTGGTGTCTTTCAGATGCCTACCAAGGTAGTGTAAAAACTACCAGGAGAACTCCTGTCTGGCACCTTCCCCGGTGGAGTTGTGCATGGGGTATGTTTGGAACATTTTGTCACCAGCCGAGTCCAAAATTCAGCGTTTCCCCATCTCAGCCCAGAAAGCAGGTAGAACAACTTTTGTGGTGCCTTTCAGCTGCCTACCAAGGTAGTGTAAAAACTACCAAGAGAACTCCTGTCTGGCACCTTCCCCGGTGGAGTTGTGCATGGGGTGTGTTTGGAACATTTTGTCACCAGCCGAGTCCAAAATTCAGCTGTTCCCCACCTCAGCCCAGAAAGCAGGTAGAACAACTTTTGTGGTGTCTTTCAGATGCCTACCAAGGTAGTGTAAAAACTATTAAGAGAACTCCTGTCTGGCACCTTCCCCGGTGGAGTTGTGCATGGGGTGTGTTTGGAACATTTTGTCACCGGCCGACTCCAAAATTCAGCGATTTCCCATCTCAGCCCAGAAAGCAGATAGAACAAGTTTTGTGGTGTCTTTGAGGTGCCTACCAGAGCAATGTAAAAACTACCAGGAGAACTCCTGTCTGGCACCTTCCCCGGTGGAGTTGTGCAGGGGGTGTGTTTGGAACATTTTGTCACCAGCCGAGTCCAAAATTCAGCGGTTCCCCATCTCAGCCCAGAAAGCAGGAAGAACAACTTTTGTGGTGCCTTTCAGCTGCCTACCAAGGTAGTGTAAAATCTACCAACAGAACTCCTGTCTGGCACCTTCCCCGGTGGAGTTGTGCATGGGGTGTGTTTGGAACATTTTGTCACCGGCCGACTCCAAAATTCAGCGATTCCCCATCTCAGCCCAGAAAGCAGGTAGAACAACTTTTGTGGTGTCTTTCAGATGCCTACCAAGGTAGTGTAAAAACTACCAGGAGAACTCCTGTCTGGCACCTTCCCCGGTGGAGTTGTGCAGGGGGTGTTTTTGGAACATTTTGTCACCGGCCGACTCCAAAATTCAGCGATTCCCCATCTCAGCCCAGAAAGCAGGTAGAACAACTTTTGTGGTGTCTTTCAGATGCCTACCAAGGTAGTGTAAAAACTATTAAGAGAACTCCTGTCTGGCACCTTCCCCGGTGGAGTTGTGCAGGGGGTGTGTTTGGAACATTTTGTCACCAGCCGAGTCCAAAATTCAGCGGTTCCCCATCTCAGCCCAGAAAGCAGGTACAACAACTTTTGTGGTGTCTTTCAGATGCCTACCAAGGTAGTGTAAAAACTACCAAGAGAACTCCTGTCTGGCACCTTCCCCGGTGGAGTTGTGCATGGGGTGTGTTTGGAACATTTTGTCACCAGCCGAGTCCAAAATTCAGCTGTTCCCCACCTCAGCCCAGAAAGCAGGTAGAACAACTTTTGTGGTGTCTTTCAGATGCCTACCAAGGTAGTGTAAAAACTATTAAGAGAACTCCTGTCTGGCACCTTCCCCGGTGGAGTTGTGCAGGGGGTGTGTTTGGAACATTTTGTCACCGGCCGAGTCCAAAATTCAGCGGTTCCCCATCTCGGCCCAGAAAGCAGGAAGAACAACTTTTGTGGTGTCTTTGAGGTGCCTACCAGAGCAATGTAAAAACTACCAGGAGAACTCCTGTCTGGCACCTTCCCCGGTGGAGTTGTGCATGGGGTGTGTTTGGAACATTTTGTCACCGGCCGAGTCCAAAATTCAGCGGTTCCCCATCTCAGCCCAGAAAGCAGGTAGAACAACTTTTGTGGTGCCTTTCAGCTGCCTACCAAGGTAGTGTAAAAACTACTAAGAGAACTCCTGTCTGGCACCTTCCCCGGTGGAGTTGTGCAGGGGGTGTGTTTGGAACATTTTGTCACCGGCCGACTCCAAAATTCAGCGGTTCCCCATCTCAGCCCAGAAAGCAGGTAGAACAACTTTTGTGGTGCCTTTCAGCTGCCTACCAAGGTAGTGTAAAAACTACCAGGGGAACTCCTGTCTGGCACCTTCCCCGGTGGAGTTGTGCATGGGGTGTGTTTGGAACATTTTGTCACCGGCCGAGTCCAAAATTCAGCGGTTCCCCATCTCAGCCCAGAAAGCAGGTAGAACAACTTTTGTGGTGTCTTTCAGATGCCTACCAAGGTAGTGTAAAAACTACCAGGAGAACTCTTGTCTGGCACCTTCCCCGGTGGAGTTGTGCATGAAGTGTGTTTGGAACATTTTGTCACCAGCCGAGTCCAAAATTCAGCGGTTCCCCATCTCAGCCCAGAAAGCAGGTAGAACAACTTTTGTGGTATCTTTCAGATGCCTACCGGAGCAATGTAAAAACTACTAAGAGAACTCCTGTCTGGCACCTTCCCCGGTGGAGTTGTGCAGGGGGTGTGTTTGGAACATTTTGTCACCAGCCGAGTCCAAAATTCAGTGGTTCCCCATCTCAGCCCAGAAAGCAGGAAGAACAACTTTTGTGGTGCCTTTCAGCTGCCTACCAAGGTAGTGTAAAAACTACCAGGAGAACTCTTGTCTGGCACCTTCCCCGGTGGAGTTGTGCATGGGGTGTGTTTGGAACATTTTGTCACCAGCCGAGTCCAAAATTCAGCGGTTCCCCATCTCAGCCCAGAAAGCAGGTAGAACAACTTTTGTGGTATCTTTCAGATGCCTACCGGAGCAATGTAAAAACTACCAGGAGAACTCCTGTCTGGCACCTTCCCCGGTGGAGTTGTGCATGGGGTGTGTTTGGAACATTTTGTCACCGGCCGAGTCCAAAATTCAGCGTTTCCCCATCTCAGCCCAGAAAGCAGGTAGAACAACTTTTGTGGTGTCTTTTAGATGCCTACCAAGGTAGTGTAAAAACTACTAAGAGAACTCCTGTCTGGCACCTTCCCCGGTGGAGTTGTGCATGGGGTGTGTTTGGAACATTTTGTCACCAGCCGAGTCCAAAATTCAGCGGTTCCCCATCTCAGCCCAGAAAGCAGGTACAACAAGTTTTGTGGTGCCTTTCAGCTGCCTACCAAGGTAGTGTAAAAACTACCAGGAGAACTCTTGTCTGGCACCTTCCCCGGTGGAGTTGTGCATGGGGTGTGTTTGGAACATTTTGTCACCAGCCGACTCCAAAATTCAGCGTTTCCCCATCTCAGCCCAGAAAGCAGGTAGAACAACTTTTGTGGTATCTTTCAGATGCCTACCGGAGCATTGTAAAAACTACCAGGAGAACTCCTGTCTGGCACCTTCCCCGGTGGAGTTGTGCATGGGGTATGTTTGGAACATTTTGTCACCAGCCGAGTCCAAAATTCAGCGTTTCCCCATCTCAGCCCAGAAAGCAGGTAGAACAACTTTTGTGGTGCCTTTCAGCTGCCTACCAAGGTAGTGTAAAAACTACCAAGAGAACTCCTGTCTGGCACCTTCCCCGGTGGAGTTGTGCATGGGGTGTGTTTGGAACATTTTGTCACCAGCCGAGTCCAAAATTCAGCTGTTCCCCACCTCAGCCCAGAAAGCAGGTAGAACAACTTTTGTGGTGTCTTTCAGATGCCTACCAAGGTAGTGTAAAAACTATTAAGAGAACTCCTGTCTGGCACCTTCCCCGGTGGAGTTGTGCATGGGGTGTGTTTGGAACATTTTGTCACCGGCCGACTCCAAAATTCAGCGATTTCCCATCTCAGCCCAGAAAGCAGATAGAACAAGTTTTGTGGTGTCTTTGAGGTGCCTACCAGAGCAATGTAAAAACTACCAGGAGAACTCCTGTCTGGCACCTTCCCCGGTGGAGTTGTGCAGGGGGTGTGTTTGGAACATTTTGTCACCAGCCGAGTCCAAAATTCAGCGGTTCCCCATCTCAGCCCAGAAAGCAGGAAGAACAACTTTTGTGGTGCCTTTCAGCTGCCTACCAAGGTAGTGTAAAATCTACCAACAGAACTCCTGTCTGGCACCTTCCCCGGTGGAGTTGTGCATGGGGTGTGTTTGGAACATTTTGTCACCGGCCGACTCCAAAATTCAGCGATTCCCCATCTCAGCCCAGAAAGCAGGTAGAACAACTTTTGTGGTGTCTTTCAGATGCCTACCAAGGTAGTGTAAAAACTACCAGGAGAACTCCTGTCTGGCACCTTCCCCGGTGGAGTTGTGCAGGGGGTGTTTTTGGAACATTTTGTCACCGGCCGACTCCAAAATTCAGCGATTCCCCATCTCAGCCCAGAAAGCAGGTAGAACAACTTTTGTGGTGTCTTTCAGATGCCTACCAAGGTAGTGTAAAAACTATTAAGAGAACTCCTGTCTGGCACCTTCCCCGGTGGAGTTGTGCAGGGGGTGTGTTTGGAACATTTTGTCACCAGCCGAGTCCAAAATTCAGCGGTTCCCCATCTCAGCCCAGAAAGCAGGTACAACAACTTTTGTGGTGTCTTTCAGATGCCTACCAAGGTAGTGTAAAAACTACCAAGAGAACTCCTGTCTGGCACCTTCCCCGGTGGAGTTGTGCATGGGGTGTGTTTGGAACATTTTGTCACCAGCCGAGTCCAAAATTCAGCTGTTCCCCACCTCAGCCCAGAAAGCAGGTAGAACAACTTTTGTGGTGTCTTTCAGATGCCTACCAAGGTAGTGTAAAAACTATTAAGAGAACTCCTGTCTGGCACCTTCCCCGGTGGAGTTGTGCAGGGGGTGTGTTTGGAACATTTTGTCACCGGCCGAGTCCAAAATTCAGCGGTTCCCCATCTCGGCCCAGAAAGCAGGAAGAACAACTTTTGTGGTGTCTTTGAGGTGCCTACCAGAGCAATGTAAAAACTACCAGGAGAACTCCTGTCTGGCACCTTCCCCGGTGGAGTTGTGCATGGGGTGTGTTTGGAACATTTTGTCACCGGCCGAGTCCAAAATTCAGCGGTTCCCCATCTCAGCCCAGAAAGCAGGTAGAACAACTTTTGTGGTGCCTTTCAGCTGCCTACCAAGGTAGTGTAAAAACTACTAAGAGAACTCCTGTCTGGCACCTTCCCCGGTGGAGTTGTGCAGGGGGTGTGTTTGGAACATTTTGTCACCGGCCGACTCCAAAATTCAGCGGTTCCCCATCTCAGCCCAGAAAGCAGGTAGAACAACTTTTGTGGTATCTTTCAGATGCCTACCGGAGCAATGTAAAAACTACCAGGAGAACTCCAGTCTGGCACCTTCCCCGGTGGAGTTGTGCAGGGGGTGTGTTTGGAACATTTTGTCACCAGCCGAGTCCAAAATTCAGCGGTTCCCCATCTCAGCCCAGAAAGCAGGAAGAACAACTTTTGTGGTGCCTTTCAGCTGCCTACCAAGGTAGTGTAAAAACTACCAGGGGAACTCCTGTCTGGCACCTTCCCCGGTGGAGTTGTGCATGGGGTGTGTTTGGAACATTTTGTCACCGGCCGAGTCCAAAATTCAGCGTTTCCCCATCTCAGCCCAGAAAGCAGGTAGAACAACTTTTGTGGTGTCTTTCAGATGCCTACCAAGGTAGTGTAAAAACTACCAGGAGAACTCTTGTCTGGCACCTTCCCCGGTGGAGTTGTGCATGAAGTGTGTTTGGAACATTTTGTCACCAGCCGAGTCCAAAATTCAGCGGTTCCCCATCTCAGCCCAGAAAGCAGGTAGAACAACTTTTGTGGTATCTTTCAGATGCCTACCGGAGCAATGTAAAAACTACCAGGAGAACTCCTGTCTGGCACCTTCCCCGGTGGAGTTGTGCATGGGGTGTGTTTGGAACATTTTGTCACCGGCCGAGTCCAAAATTCAGCGTTTCCCCATCTCAGCCCAGAAAGCAGGTAGAACAACTTTTGTGGTGTCTTTTAGATGCCTACCAAGGTAGTGTAAAAACTACTAAGAGAACTCCTGTCTGGCACCTTCCACGGTGGAGTTGTGCATGGGGTGTGTTTGGAACATTTTGTCACCAGCCGAGTCCAAAATTCAGCGGTTCCCCATCTCAGCCCAGAAAGCAGGAAGAACAACTTTTGTGGTGCCTTTCAGCTGCCTACCAAGGTAGTGTAAAAACTACCAGGAGAACTCTTGTCTGGCACCTTCCCCGGTGGAGTTGTGCATGGGGTGTGTTTGGAACATTTTGTCACCAGCCGAGTCCAAAATTCAGCGTTTCCCCATCTCAGCCCAGAAAGCAGGTAGAACAACTTTTGTGGTATCTTTCAGATGCCTACCGGAGCATTGTAAAAACTACCAGGAGAACTCCTGTCTGGCACCTTCCCCGGTGGAGTTGTGCAGGGGGTGTGTTTGGAACATTTTGTCACCGGCCGAGTCCAAAATTCAGCGTTTCCCCATCTCAGCCCAGAAAGCAGGTAGAACAACTTTTGTGGTGTCTTTTAGATGCCTACCAAGGTAGTGTAAAAACTACCAAGAGAACTCCTGTCTGGCACCTTCCCCGGTGGAGTTGTGCATGTGGTGTGTTTGGAACATTTTGTCACCAGCCGAGTCCAAAATTCAGCGGTTCCCCATCTCAGCCCAGAAAGCAGGTAGAACAACTTTTGTGGTGTCTTTCAGATGCCTACCAAGGTAGTGTAAAAACTACTAAGAGAACTCCTGTCTGGCACCTTCCCCGGTGGAGTTGTGCAGGGGGTGTGTTTGGAACATTTTGTCACCGGCCGAGTCCAAAATTCAGCGATTCCCCATCTCAGCCCAGAAAGCAGGTAGAACAACTTTTGTGGTGTCTTTCAGATGCCTACCAAGGTAGTGTAAAAACTACCAGGAGAACTCCTGTCTGGCACCTTCCCCGGTGGAGTTGTGCATGGGGTGTGTTTGGAACATTTTGTCACCAGCCGAGTCCAAAATTCAGCGTTTCCCCATCTCAGCCCAGAAAGCAGGTAGAACAACTTTTGTGGTGCCTTTCAGCTGCCTACCAAGGTAGTGTAAAAACTACCAAGAGAACTCCTGTCTGGCACCTTCCCCGGTGGAGTTGTGCATGGGGTGTGTTTGGAACATTTTGTCACCAGCCGAGTCCAAAATTCAGCTGTTCCCCACCTCAGCCCAGAAAGCAGGTAGAACAACTTTTGTGGTGTCTTTCAGATGCCTACCAAGGTAGTGTAAAAACTATTAAGAGAACTCCTGTCTGGCACCTTCCCCGGTGGAGTTGTGCATGGGGTGTGTTTGGAACATTTTGTCACCGGCCGACTCCAAAATTCAGCGATTTCCCATCTCAGCCCAGAAAGCAGATAGAACAAGTTTTGTGGTGTCTTTGAGGTGCCTACCAGAGCAATGTAAAAACTACCAGGAGAACTCCTGTCTGGCACCTTCCCCGGTGGAGTTGTGCAGGGGGTGTGTTTGGAACATTTTGTCACCAGCCGAGTCCAAAATTCAGCGGTTCCCCATCTCAGCCCAGAAAGCAGGTAGAACAACTTTTGTGGTGCTTTTCACATGCCTACCAAGGTAGTGTAAAAACTACTAAGAGAACTCCTGTCTGGCACCTTCCCCGGTGGAGTTGTGCATGGGGTGTGTTTGGAACATTTTGTCACCGGCCGACTCCAAAATTCAGCGATTCCCCATCTCAGCCCAGAAAGCAGGTAGAACAACTTTTGTGGTGTCTTTCAGATGCCTACCAAGGTAGTGTAAAAACTACCAGGAGAACTCCTGTCTGGCACCTTCCGTGGTGGAGTTGTGCAGGGGGTGTTTTTGGAACTTTTTTTCACCAGCCGAGTCCAAAATTCAGCGTTTCCCCATCTCAGCCCAGAAAGCAGGTAGAACAACTTTTGTGGTGTCTTTCAGATGCCTACCAAGGTAGTGTAAAAACTACCAAGAGAACTCCTGTCTGGCACCTTCCCCGGTGGAGTTGTGCATGGGGTGTGTTTGGAACATTTTGTCACCAGCCGAGTCCAAAATTCAGCTGTTCCCCACCTCAGCCCAGAAAGCAGGTAGAACAACTTTTGTGGTGTCTTTCAGATGCCTACCAAGGTAGTGTAAAAACTATTAAGAGAACTCCTGTCTGGCACCTTCCCCGGTGGAGTTGTGCAGGGGGTGTGTTTGGAACATTTTGTCACCGGCCGACTCCAAAATTCAGCGATTCCCCATCTCAGCCCAGAAAGCAGGTAGAACAACTTTTGTGGTGTCTTTGAGGTGCCTACCAGAGCAATGTAAAAACTACCAGGAGAACTCCTGTCTGGCACCTTCCCCGGTGGAGTTGTGCATGGGGTGTGTTTGGAACAATTTGTCACCAGCCGAGTCCAAAATTCAGCGATTCCCCATCTCAGCCCAGAAAGCAGGTAGAACAACTTTTGTGGTGTCTTTCAGATGCCTACCAAGGTAGTGTAAAAACTACTAAGAGAACTCCTGTCTGGCACCTTCCCCGGTGGAGTTGTGCAGGGGGTGTGTTTGGAACATTTTGTCACCGGCCGACTCCAAAATTCAGCGGTTCCCCATCTCAGCCCAGAAAGCAGGTAGAACAACTTTTGTGGAGTCTTTCAGATGCCTACCGGAGCATTGTAAAAACTACCAGGAGAACTCCTGTCTGGCACCTTCCCCGGTGGAGTTGTGCAGGGGGTGTGTTTGGAACATTTTGTCACCGGCCGACTCCAAAATTCAGCGATTCCCCATCTCAGCCCAGAAAGCAGGTAGAACAACTTTTGTGGTGTCTTTTAGATGCCTACCAAGGTAGTGTAAAAACTATCAAGAGAACTCCTGTCTGGCACCTTCCCCGGTGGAGTTGTGCAGGGGGTGTGTTTGGAACATTTTGTCACCGGCCGAGTCCAAAATTCAGCGATTCCCCATCTCAGCCCAGAAAGCAGGTAGAACAACTTTTGTGGTGTCTTTCAGATGCCTACCGGAGCAATGTAAAAACTACCAGGAGAACTCCTGTCTGGCACCTTCCCCGGTGGAGTTGTGCATGGGGTGTGTTTGGAACATTTTGTCACCAGCCGAGTCCAAAATTCAGCGGTTCCCCATCTCAGCCCAGAAAGCAGGTACAACAACTTTTTTGGTATCTTTCAGATGCCTACCGGAGCAATGTAAAAACTACCAGGAGAACTCCTGTCTGGCACCTTCCCCGGTGGAGTTGTGCATGGGGTGTGTTTGGAACATTTTGTCACCAGCCGAGTCCAAAATTCAGCGGTTCCCCATCTCAGCCCAGAAAGCAGGAAGAACAACTTTTGTGGTGCCTTTCAGCTGCCTACCAAGGTAGTGTAAAAACTACCAGGAGAACTCTTGTCTGGCACCTTCCCCGGTGGAGTTGTGCATGGGGTGTGTTTGGAACATTTTGTCACCAGCCGAGTCCAAAATTCAGCGGTTCCCCATCTCAGCCCAGAAAGCAGGTAGAACAACTTTTGTGGTATCTTTCAGATGCCTACCGGAGCAATGTAAAAACTACCAGGAGAACTCCTGTCTGGCACCTTCCCCGGTGGAGTTTTGCAGGGGGTGTGTTTGGAACATTTTGTCACCAGCCGAGTCCAAAATTCAGCGGTTCCCCATCTCAGCCCAGAAAGCAGGTAGAACAACTTTTGTGGTGTCTTTTAGATGCCTACCAAGGTAGTGTAAAAACTACTAAGAGAACTCCTGTCTGGCACCTTCCCCGGTGGAGTTGTGCATGGGGTGTGTTTGGAACATTTTGTCACCAGCCGAGTCCAAAATTCAGCGGTTCCCCATCTCAGCCCAGAAAGCAGGAAGAACAACTTTTGTGGTGCCTTTCAGCTGCCTACCAAGGTAGTGTAAAAACTACCAGGAGAACTCTTGTCTGGCACCTTCCCCGGTGGAGTTGTGCATGGGGTGTGTTTGGAACATTTTGTCACCAGCCGAGTCCAAAATTCAGCGTTTCCCCATCTCAGCCCAGAAAGCAGGTAGAACAACTTTTGTGGTATCTTTCAGATGCCTACCGGAGCATTGTAAAAACTACCAGGAGAACTCCTGTCTGGCACCTTCCCCGGTGGAGTTGTGCAGGGGGTGTGTTTGGAACATTTTGTCACCGGCCGAGTCCAAAATTCAGCGTTTCCCCATCTCAGCCCAGAAAGCAGGTAGAACAACTTTTGTGGTGTCTTTTAGATGCCTACCAAGGTAGTGTAAAAACTACCAAGAGAACTCCTGTCTGGCACCTTCCCCGGTGGAGTTGTGCATGTGGTGTGTTTGGAACATTTTGTCACCAGCCGAGTCCAAAATTCAGCGGTTCCCCATCTCAGCCCAGAAAGCAGGTAGAACAACTTTTGTGGTGTCTTTCAGATGCCTACCAAGGTAGTGTAAAATCTACTAAGAGAACTCCTGTCTGGCACCTTCCCCGGTGGAGTTGTGCAGGGGGTGTGTTTGGAACATTTTGTCACCGGCCGAGTCCAAAATTCAGCGATTCCCCATCTCAGCCCAGAAAGCAGGTAGAACAACTTTTGTGGTGTCTTTCAGATGCCTACCAAGGTAGTGTAAAAACTACCAGGAGAACTCCTGTCTGGCACCTTCCGTGGTGGAGTTGTGCATGGGGTGTGTTTGGAACATTTTGTCACCAGCCGAGTCCAAAATTCAGCGTTTCCCCATCTCAGCCCAGAAAGCAGGTAGAACAACTTTTGTGGTGTCTTTCAGATGCCTACCAAGGTAGTGTAAAAACTATTAAGAGAACTCCTGTCTGGCACCTTCCCCGGTGGAGTTGTGCATGGGGTGTGTTTGGAACATTTTGTCACCGGCCGACTCCAAAATTCAGCGATTTCCCATCTCAGCCCAGAAAGCAGATAGAACAAGTTTTGTGGTGTCTTTGAGGTGCCTACCAGAGCAATGTAAAAACTACCAGGAGAACTCCTGTCTGGCACCTTCCCCGGTGGAGTTGTGCAGGGGGTGTGTTTGGAACATTTTGTCACCAGCCGAGTCCAAAATTCAGCGGTTCCCCATCTCAGCCCAGAAAGCAGGTAGAACAACTTTTGTGGTGCTTTTCACATGCCTACCAAGGTAGTGTAAAAACTACCAAGAGAACTCCTGTCTGGCACCTTCCCCGGTGGAGTTGTGCAGGGGGTGTGTTTGGAACATTTTGTCACCGGCCGACTCCAAAATTCAGCGATTCCCCATCTCAGCCCAGAAAGCAGGTAGAACAACTTTTGTGGTGTCTTTCAGATGCCTACCAAGGTAGTGTAAAAACTACCAGGAGAACTCCTGTCTGGCACCTTCCCCGGTGGAGTTGTGCAGGGGGTGTTTTTGGAACATTTTGTCACCGGCCGACTCCAAAATTCAGCGATTCCCCATCTCAGCCCAGAAAGCAGGTAGAACAACTTTTGTGGTGTCTTTCAGATGCCTACCAAGGTAGTGTAAAAACTACCAGGAGAACTCCTGTCTGGCACCTTCCCCGGTGGAGTTGTGCATGGGGTGTGTTTGGAACATTTTGTCACCAGCCGAGTCCAAAATTCAGCGTTTCCCCATCTCAGCCCAGAAAGCAGGTAGAACAACTTTTGTGGTGCCTTTCAGCTGCCTACCAAGGTAGTGTAAAAACTACCAAGAGAACTCCTGTCTGGCACCTTCCCCGGTGGAGTTGTGCATGGGGTGTGTTTGGAACATTTTGTCACCAGCCGAGTCCAAAATTCAGCTGTTCCCCACCTCAGCCCAGAAAGCAGGTAGAACAACTTTTGTGGTGTCTTTCAGATGCCTACCAAGGTAGTGTAAAAACTATTAAGAGAACTCCTGTCTGGCACCTTCCCCGGTGGAGTTGTGCAGGGGGTGTGTTTGGAACATTTTGTCACCGGCCGACTCCAAAATTCAGCGATTCCCCATCTCAGCCCAGAAAGCAGATAGAACAAGTTTTGTGGTGTCTTTGAGGTGCCTACCAGAGCAATGTAAAAACTACCAGGAGAACTCCTGTCTGGCACCTTCCCCGGTGGAGTTGTGCAGGTGGTGTGTTTGGAACATTTTGTCACCGGCCGAGTCCAAAATTCAGCGGTTCCCCATCTCAGCCCAGAAAGCAGGTAGAACAACTTTTGTGGTGCCTTTCAGCTGCCTACCAAGGTAGTGTAAAAACTACTAAGAGAACTCCTGTCTGGCACCTTCCCCGGTGGAGTTGTGCATGGGGTGTGTTTGGAACATTTTGTCACCGGCCGAGTCCAAAATTCAGCGGTTCCCCATCTCAGCCCAGAAAGCAGGTAGAACAACTTTTGTGGAGTCTTTCAGATGCCTACCAAGGTAGTGTAAAAACTACCAGGAGAACTCCTGTCTGGCACCTTCCCCGGTGGAGTTGTGCAGGGGGTGTTTTTGGAACATTTTGTCACCGGCCGACTCCAAAATTCAGCGATTCCCCATCTCAGCCCAGAAAGCAGGTAGAACAACTTTTGTGGTGTCTTTTAGATGCCTACCAAGGTAGTGTAAAAACTATCAAGAGAACTCCTGTCTGGCACCTTCCCCGGTGGAGTTGTGCAGGGGGTGTGTTTGGAACATTTTGTCACCGGCCGAGTCCAAAATTCAGCGATTCCCCATCTCAGCCCAGAAAGCAGGTAGAACAACTTTTGTGGTGTCTTTCAGATGCCTACCGGAGCAATGTAAAAACTACCAGGAGAACTCCTGTCTGGCACCTTCCCCGGTGGAGTTGTGCATGGGGTGTGTTTGGAACATTTTGTCACCAGCCGAGTCCAAAATTCAGCGTTTCCCCATCTCAGCCCAGAAAGCAGGTACAACAACTTTTTTGGTGTCTTTTAGATGCCTACAAAGGTAGTGTAAAAACTACCAAGAGAACTCCTGTCTGGCACCTTCCCCGGTGGAGTTGTGCATGGGGTGTGTTTGGAACATTTTGTCACCAGCCGAGTCCAAAATTCAGCGGTTCCCCATCTCAGCCCAGAAAGCAGGAAGAACAACTTTTCTGGTGCCTTTCAGCTGCCTACCAAGGTAGTGTAAAAACTACCAGGAGAACTCTTGTCTGGCACCTTCCCCGGTGGAGTTGTGCATGGGGTGTGTTTGGAACATTTTGTCACCAGCCGAGTCCAAAATTCAGCGTTTCCCCATCTCAGCCCAGAAAGCAGGTAGAACAACTTTTGTGGTGTCTTTTAGATGCCTACTAAGGTAGTGTAAAAACTACTAAGAGAACTCCTGTCTGGCACCTTCCCCGGTGGAGTTGTGCATGGGGTGTGTTTGGAACATTTTGTCGCCGGCCGACTCCAAAATTCAGCGGTTCCCCATCTCAGCCCAGAAAGCAGGTAGAACAACTTTTGTGGTGTCTTTTAGATGCCTACCAAGGTAGTGTAAAAACTACCAGGAGAACTCCTGTCTGGCACCTTCCCCGGTGGAGTTGTGCAGGGGGTGTGTTTGGAACATTTTGTCACCAGCCGAGTCCAAAATTCAGCGGTTCCCCATCTCAGCCCAGAAAGCAGGAAGAACAACTTTTGTGGTGCCTTTCAGCTGCCTACCAAGGTAGTGTAAAAACTACCAGGAGAACTCTTGTCTGGCACCTTCCCCGGTGGAGTTGTGCATGGGGTGTGTTTGGAACATTTTGTCACCAGCCGAGTCCAAAATTCAGCGGTTCCCCATCTCAGCCCAGAAAGCAGGTAGAACAACTTTTGTGGTATCTTTCAGATGCCTACCGGAGCAATGTAAAAACTACCAGGAGAACTCCTGTCTGGCACCTTCCCCGGTGGAGTTGTGCAGGGGGTGTGTTTGGAACATTTTGTCACCGGCCGAGTCCAAAATTCAGCGGTTCCCCATCTCAGCCCAGAAAGCAGGAAGAACAACTTTTGTGGTGCCTTTCAGCTGCCTACCAAGGTAGTGTAAAAACTACTAAGAGAACTCCTGTCTGGCACCTTCCCCGGTGGAGTTGTGCATGGGGTGTGTTTGGAACATTTTGTCACCAGCCGAGTCCAAAATTCAGCGGTTCCCCATCTCAGCCCAGAAAGCAGGAAGAACAACTTTTGTGGTGCCTTTCAGCTGCCTACCAAGGTAGTGTAAAAACTACCAGGAGAACTCTTGTCTGGCACCTTCCCCGGTGGAGTTGTGCATGGGGTGTGTTTGGAACATTTTGTCACCAGCCGACTCCAAAATTCAGCGTTTCCCCATCTCAGCCCAGAAAGCAGGTAGAACAACTTTTGTGGTGTCTTTCAGATGCCTACCGGAGCAATGTAAAAACTACCAGGAGAACTCCTGTCTGGCACCTTCCCGGCGGAGTTGTGCAGGGGGTGTGTTTGGAACATTTTGTCACCGGCCGAGTCCAAAATTCAGCGTTTCCCCATCTCAGCCCAGAAAGCAGGTAGAACAACTTTTGTGGTGGTTTTTAGATGCCTACCAAGGTAGTGTAAAAACTACTAACAGAACTCCTGTCTGGCACCTTCCCCGGTGGAGTTGTGCATGGGGTGTGTTTGGAACATTTTGTCACCAGCCGAGTCCAAAATTCAGCGGTTCCCCATCTCAGCCCAGAAAGCAGGAAGAACAACTTTTGTGGTGCCTTTCAGCTGCCTACCAAGGTAGTGTAAAAACTACCAGGAGAACTCTTGTCTGGCACCTTCCCCGGTGGAGTTGTGCATGGGGTGTGTTTGGAACATTTTGTCACCAGCCGACTCCAAAATTCAGCGGTTCCCCATCTCAGCCCAGAAAGCAGGTAGAACAACTTTTGTGGTATCTTTCAAATGCCTACCGGAGCAGTGTAAAAACTACCAGAAGAACTCCTGTCTGGCACCTTCCCCGGTGGAGTTGTGCATGGGGTGTGTTTGGAACATTTTGTCACCAGCCGAGTCCAAATATCAGCGGTTCCCCATCTCAGCCCAGAAAGCAGGAAGAACAACTTTTGTGGTGCCTTTCAGCTGCCTACCAAGGTAGTGTAAAAACTACTAAGAGAACTCCTGTCTGGCACCTTCCCCGGTGGAGTTGTGCATGGGGTGTGTTTGGAACATTTTGTGACCAGCCGAGTCCAAAATTCAGCGTTTCCCCATCTCAGCCCAGAAAGCAGGTACAACAACTTTTGTGGTGTCTTTTAGATGCCTACAAAGGTAGTGTAAAAACTACTAAGAGAACTCCTGTCTGGCACCTTCCCCGGTGGAGTTGTGCATGGGGTGTGTTTGGAACATTTTGTCACCAGCCGAGTCCAAAATTCAGCGGTTCCCCATCTCAGCCCAGAAAGCAGGAAGAACAACTTTTGTGGTGCCTTTCAGCTGCCTACCAAGGTAGTGTAAAAACTACCAGGAGAACTCTTGTCTGGCACCTTCCCCGGTGGACTTGTGCATGGGGTGTGTTTGGAACATTTTGTCACCAGCCGAGTCCAAAATTCAGCGTTTCCCCATCTCAGCCCAGAAAGCAGGTAGAACAACTTTTGTGGTGCCTTTCAGGTGCCTACCAAGGTAGTGTAAAAACTACTAAGAGAACTCCTGTCTGGCACCTTCCCCGGTGGAGTTGTGCATGGGGTGTGTTTGGAACATTTTGTCACCGGCCGACTCCAAAATTCAGCGGTTCCCCATCTCAGCCCAGAAAGCAGGTAGAACAACTTTTGTGGTGCCTTTCAGCTGCCTACCAAGGTAGTGTAAAAACTACCAGGAGAACTCCTGTCTGGCACCTTCCCCGGTGGAGTTGTGCAGGGGGTGTGTTTGGAACATTTTGTCACCAGCCGAGTCCAAAATTCAGCGGTTCCCCATCTCAGCCCAGAAAGCAGGAAGAACAACTTTTGTGGTGCCTTTCAGCTGCCTACCAAGGTAGTGTAAAAACTACCAGGAGAACTCTTGTCTGGCACCTTCCCCGGTGGAGTTGTGCATGGGGTGTGTTTGGAACATTTTGTCACCAGCCGAGTCCAAAATTCAGCGTTTCCCCATCTCAGCCCAGAAAGCAGGTAGAACAACTTTTGTGGTATCTTTCAGATGCCTACCGGAGCAATGTAAAAACTACCAGGAGAACTCCTGTCTGGCACCTTCCCCGGTGGAGTTGTGCAGGGGGTGTGTTTGGAACATTTTGTCACCAGCCGAGTCCAAAATTCAGCGGTTCCCCATCTCAGCCCAGAAAGCAGGAAGAACAACTTTTGTGGTGCCTTTCAGCTGCCTACCAAGGTAGTGTAAAAACTACCAGGAGAACTCCTGTCTGGCACCTTCCCCGGTGGAGTTGTGCATGGGGTGTGTTTGGAACATTTTGTCACCGGCCGAGTCCAAAATTCAGCGTTTCCCCATCTCAGCCCAGAAAGCAGGTAGAACAACTTTTGTGGTGTCTTTCAGATGCCTACCGGAGCAATGTAAAAACTACCAGGAGAACTCCTGTCTGGCACCTTCCCGGCGGAGTTGTGCAGGGGGTGTGTTTGGAACATTTTGTCACCGGCCGAGTCCAAAATTCAGCGTTTCCCCATCTCAGCCCAGAAAGCAGGTAGAACAACTTTTGTGGTGGTTTTTAGATGCCTACCAAGGTAGTGTAAAAACTACTAACAGAACTCCTGTCTGGCACCTTCCCCGGTGGAGTTGTGCATGTGGTGTGTTTGGAACATTTTGTCACCAGCCAAGTCCAAAATTCAGCGGTTCCCCATCTCAGCCCAGAAAGCAGGTAGAACAACTTTTGTGGTGTCTTTCAGATGCCTACCAAGGTAGTGTAAAAACTACTAAGAGAACTCCTGTCTGGCACCTTCCCCGGTGGAGTTGTGCAGGGGGTGTGTTTGGAACATTTTGTCACCGGCCGAGTCCAAAATTCAGCGGTTCCCCATCTCAGCCCAGAAAGCAGGAAGAACAACTTTTGTGGTGCCTTTCAGCTGCCTACCAAGGTAGTGTAAAAACTACCAGGAGAACTCCTGTCTGGCACCTTCCCCGGTGGAGTTGTGCATGGGGTGTGTTTGGAACATTTTGTCACCGGCCGAGTCCAAAATTCAGCGTTTCCCCATCTCAGCCCAGAAAGCAGGTAGAACAACTTTTGTGGTGTCTTTCAGATGCCTACCGGAGCAATGTAAAAACTACCAGGAGAACTCCTGTCTGGCACCTTCCCGGCGGAGTTGTGCAGGGGGTGTGTTTGGAACATTTTGTCACCGGCCGAGTCCAAAATTCAGCGTTTCCCCATCTCAGCCCAGAAAGCAGGTAGAACAACTTTTGTGGTGGTTTTTAGATGCCTACCAAGGTAGTGTAAAAACTACTAACAGAACTCCTGTCTGGCACCTTCCCCGGTGGAGTTGTGCAGGGGGTGTGTTTGGAACATTTTGTCACCAGCCAAGTCCAAAATTCAGCGGTTCCCCATCTCAGCCCAGAAAGCAGGTAGAACAACTTTTGTGGTGTCTTTCAGATGCCTACCAAGGTAGTGTAAAAACTACTAAGAGAACTCCTGTCTGGCACCTTCCCCGGTGGAGTTGTGCAGGGGGTGTGTTTGGAACATTTTGTCACCGGCCGAGTCCAAAATTCAGCGGTTCCCCATCTCAGCCCAGAAAGCAGGAAGAACAACTTTTGTGGTGCCTTTCAGCTGCCTACCAAGGTAGTGTAAAAACTACCAGGAGAACTCCTGTCTGGCACCTTCCCCGGTGGAGTTGTGCATGGGGTGTGTTTGGAACATTTTGTCACCAGCCGAGTCCAAAATTCAGCGGTTCCCCATCTCAGCCCAGAAAGCAGGTAGAACAACTTTTGTGGTGTCTTTCAGATGCCTACCAAGGTAGTGTAAAAACTACTAAGAGAACTCCTGTCTGGCACCTTCCCCGGTGGAGTTGTGCAGGGGGTGTGTTTGGAACATTTTGTCACCGGCCGAGTCCAAAATTCAGCGATTCCCCATCTCAGCCCAGAAAGCAGGTAGAACAACTTTTGTGGTGTCTTTCAGATGCCTACCAAGGTAGTGTAAAAACTACCAGGAGAACTCCTGTCTGGCACCTTCCGTGGTGGAGTTGTGCATGGGGTGTGTTTGGAACATTTTGTCACCAGCCGAGTCCAAAATTCAGCGTTTCCCCATCTCAGCCCAGAAAGCAGGTAGAACAACTTTTGTGGTGCCTTTCAGCTGCCTACCAAGGTAGTGTAAAAACTACCAAGAGAACTCCTGTCTGGCACCTTCCCCGGTGGAGTTGTGCATGGGGTGTGTTTGGAACATTTTGTCACCAGCCGAGTCCAAAATTCAGCTGTTCCCCACCTCAGCCCAGAAAGCAGGTAGAACAACTTTTGTGGTGTCTTTCAGATGCCTACCAAGGTAGTGTAAAAACTATTAAGAGAACTCCTGTCTGGCACCTTCCCCGGTGGAGTTGTGCATGGGGTGTGTTTGGAACATTTTGTCACCGGCCGACTCCAAAATTCAGCGATTTCCCATCTCAGCCCAGAAAGCAGATAGAACAAGTTTTGTGGTGTCTTTGAGGTGCCTACCAGAGCAATGTAAAAACTACCAGGAGAACTCCTGTCTGGCACCTTCCCCGGTGGAGTTGTGCAGGGGGTGTGTTTGGAACATTTTGTCACCAGCCGAGTCCAAAATTCAGCGGTTCCCCATCTCAGCCCAGAAAGCAGGTAGAACAACTTTTGTGGTGCTTTTCACATGCCTACCAAGGTAGTGTAAAAACTACCAAGAGAACTCCTGTCTGGCACCTTCCCCGGTGGAGTTGTGCAGGGGGTGTGTTTGGAACATTTTGTCACCGGCCGACTCCAAAATTCAGCGATTCCCCATCTCAGCCCAGAAAGCAGGTAGAACAACTTTTGTGGTGTCTTTCAGATGCCTACCAAGGTAGTGTAAAAACTACCAGGAGAACTCCTGTCTGGCACCTTCCCCGGTGGAGTTGTGCAGGGGGTGTTTTTGGAACATTTTGTCACCGGCCGACTCCAAAATTCAGCGATTCCCCATCTCAGCCCAGAAAGCAGGTAGAACAACTTTTGTGGTGTCTTTCAGATGCCTACCAAGGTAGTGTAAAAACTACCAGGAGAACTCCTGTCTGGCACCTTCCGTGGTGGAGTTGTGCATGGGGTGTGTTTGGAACATTTTGTCACCAGCCGAGTCCAAAATTCAGCGTTTCCCCATCTCAGCCCAGAAAGCAGGTAGAACAACTTTTGTGGTGCCTTTCAGCTGCCTACCAAGGTAGTGTAAAAACTACCAAGAGAACTCCTGTCTGGCACCTTCCCCGGTGGAGTTGTGCATGGGGTGTGTTTGGAACATTTTGTCACCAGCCGAGTCCAAAATTCAGCTGTTCCCCACCTCAGCCCAGAAAGCAGGTAGAACAACTTTTGTGGTGTCTTTCAGATGCCTACCAAGGTAGTGTAAAAACTACCAGGAGAACTCCTGTCTGGCACCTTCCCCGGTGGAGTTGTGCAGGGGGTGTTTTTGGAACATTTTGTCACCGGCCGACTCCAAAATTCAGCGATTCCCCATCTCAGCCCAGAAAGCAGGTAGAACAACTTTTGTGGTGTCTTTCAGATGCCTACCAAGGTAGTGTAAAAACTACCAGGAGAACTCCTTTCTGGCACCTTCCCCGGTGGAGTTGTGCATGGGGTGTGTTTGGAACATTTTGCCACCAGCCGACTCCAAAATTCAGCGTTTCCCCATCTCAGCCCAGAAAGCAGGTAGAACAACTTTTGTGGTGCCTTTCAGCTGCCTACCAAGGTAGTGTAAAAACTACCAAGAGAACTCCTGTCTGGCACCTTCCCCGGTGGAGTTGTGCATGGGGTGTGTTTGGAACATTTTGTCACCAGCCGAGTCCAAAATTCAGCTGTTCCCCACCTCAGCCCAGAAAGCAGGTAGAACAACTTTTGTGGTGTCTTTCAGATGCCTACCAAGGTAGTGTAAAAACTATTAAGAGAACTCCTGTCTGGCACCTTCCCCGGTGGAGTTGTGCAGGGGGTGTGTTTGGAACATTTTGTCACCGGCCGACTCCAAAATTCAGCGATTCCCCATCTCAGCCCAGAAAGCAGATAGAACAAGTTTTGTGGTGTCTTTGAGGTGCCTACCAGAGCAATGTAAAAACTACCAGGAGAACTCCTGTCTGGCACCTTCCCCGGTGGAGTTGTGCAGGGGGTGTGTTTGGAACATTTTGTCACCGGCCGAGTCCAAAATTCAGCGGTTCCCCATCTCAGCCCAGAAAGCAGGTAGAACAACTTTTGTGGTGCCTTTCAGCTGCCTACCAAGGTAGTGTAAAAACTACTAAGAGAACTCCTGTCTGGCACCTTCCCCGGTGGAGTTGTGCATGGGGTGTGTTTGGAACATTTTGTCACCGACCGAGTCCAAAATTCAGCGGTTCCCCATCTCAGCCCAGAAAGCAGGTAGAACAACTTTTGTGGAGTCTTTCAGATGCCTACCAAGGTAGTGTAAAAACTACCAGGAGAACTCCTGTCTGGCACCTTCCCCGGTGGAGTTGTGCAGGGGGTGTTTTTGGAACATTTTGTCACCGGCCGACTCCAAAATTCAGCGATTCCCCATCTCAGCCCAGAAAGCAGGTAGAACAACTTTTGTGGTGTCTTTTAGATGCCTACCAAGGTAGTGTAAAAACTATCAAGAGAACTCCTGTCTGGCACCTTCCCCGGTGGAGTTGTGCAGGGGGTGTGTTTGGAACATTTTGTCACCGGCCGAGTCCAAAATTCAGCGATTCCCCATCTCAGCCCAGAAAGCAGGTAGAACAACTTTTGTGGTGTCTTTCAGATGCCTACCGGAGCAATGTAAAAACTACCAGGAGAACTCCTGTCTGGCACCTTCCCCGGTGGAGTTGTGCATGGGGTGTGTTTGGAACATTTTGTCACCAGCCGAGTCCAAAATTCAGCGTTTCCCCATCTCAGCCCAGAAAGCAGGTACAACAACTTTTTTGGTGTCTTTTAGATGCCTACAAAGGTAGTGTAAAAACTACCAAGAGAACTCCTGTCTGGCACCTTCCCCGGTGGAGTTGTGCATGGGGTGTGTTTGGAACATTTTGTCACCAGCCGAGTCCAAAATTCAGCGGTTCCCCATCTCAGCCCAGAAAGCAGGAAGAACAACTTTTGTGGTGCCTTTCAGCTGCCTACCAAGGTAGTGTAAAAACTACCAGGAGAACTCTTGTCTGGCACCTTCCCCGGTGGAGTTGTGCATGGGGTGTGTTTGGAACATTTTGTCACCAGCCGACTCCAAAATTCAGCGTTTCCCCATCTCAGCCCAGAAAGCAGGTAGAACAACTTTTGTGGTGTCTTTTAGATGCCTACTAAGGTAGTGTAAAAACTACTAAGAGAACTCCTGTCTGGCACCTTCCCCGGTGGAGTTGTGCATGGGGTGTGTTTGGAACATTTTGTCGCCGGCCGACTCCAAAATTCAGCGGTTCCCCATCTCAGCCCAGAAAGCAGGTAGAACAACTTTTGTGGTGTCTTTTAGATGCCTACCAAGGTAGTGTAAAAACTACCAGGAGAACTCCTGTCTGGCACCTTCCCCGGTGGAGTTGTGCAGGGGGTGTGTTTGGAACATTTTGTCACCAGCCGAGTCCAAAATTCAGCGGTTCCCCATCTCAGCCCAGAAAGCAGGTAGAACAAGTTTTGTGGTGCCTTTCAGCTGCCTACCAAGGTAGTGTAAAAACTACCAGGAGAACTCTTGTCTGGCACCTTCCCCGGTGGAGTTGTGCATGGGGTGTGTTTGGAACATTTTGTCACCAGCCGAGTCCAAAATTCAGCGGTTCCCCATCTCAGCCCAGAAAGCAGGTAGAACAACTTTTGTGGTATCTTTCAGATGCCTACCGGAGCAATGTAAAAACTACCAGGAGAACTCCTGTCTGGCACCTTCCCCGGTGGAGTTGTGCAGGGGGTGTGTTTGGAACATTTTGTCACCAGCCGAGTCCAAAATTCAGCGGTTCCCCATCTCAGCCCAGAAAGCAGGAAGAACAACTTTTGTGGTGCCTTTCAGCTGCCTACCAAGGTAGTGTAAAAACTACCAGGAGAACTCTTGTCTGGCACCTTCCCCGGTGGAGTTGTGCATGGGGTGTGTTTGGAACATTTTGTCACCAGCCGAGTCCAAAATTCAGCGGTTCCCCATCTCAGCCCAGAAAGCAGGTAGAACAACTTTTGTGGTGTCTTTTAGATGCCTACAAAGGTAGTGTAAAAACTACTAAGAGAACTCCTGTCTGGCACCTTCCCCGGTGGAGTTGTGCATGGGGTGTGTTTGGAACATTTTGTCACCAGCCGAGTCCAAAATTCAGCGGTTCCCCATCTCAGCCCAGAAAGCAGGAAGAACAACTTTTGTGGTGCCTTTCAGCTGCCTACCAAGGTAGTGTAAAAACTACCAGGAGAACTCTTGTCTGGCACCTTCCCCGGTGGAGTTGTGCATGGGGTGTGTTTGGAACATTTTGTCACCAGCCGAGTCCAAAATTCAGCGGTTCCCCATCTCAGCCCAGAAAGCAGGTAGAACAACTTTTGTGGTATCTTTCAGATGCCTACCGGAGCAATGTAAAAACTACCAGGAGAACTCCTGTCTGGCACCTTCCCCGGTGGAGTTGTGCAGGGGGTGTGTTTGGAACATTTTGTCACCAGCCGAGTCCAAAATTCAGCGGTTCCCCATCTCAGCCCAGAAAGCAGGAAGAACAACTTTTGTGGTGCCTTTCAGCTGCCTACCAAGGTAGTGTAAAAACTACCAGGAGAACTCTTGTCTGGCACCTTCCCCGGTGGAGTTGTGCATGGGGTGTGTTTGGAACATTTTGTCACCAGCCGAGTCCAAAATTCAGCGGTTCCCCATCTCAGCCCAGAAAGCAGGTAGAACAACTTTTGTGGTGTCTTTTAGATGCCTACAAAGGTAGTGTAAAAACTACTAAGAGAACTCCTGTCTGGCACCTTCCCCGGTGGAGTTGTGCATGGGGTGTGTTTGGAACATTTTGTCACCAGCCGACTCCAAAATTCAGCGGTTCCCCATCTCAGCCCAGAAAGCAGGTAGAACAACTTTTGTGGTGTCTTTTAGATGCCTACAAAGGTAGTGTAAAAACTACCAGGAGAACTCTTGTCTGGCACCTTCCCCGGTGGAGTTGTGCATGGGGTGTGTTTGGAACATTTTGTCACCAGCCGAGTCCAAAATTCAGCGTTTCCCCATCTCAGCCCAGAAAGCAGGTAGAACAACTTTTGTGGTGCCTTTTAGGTGCCTACCAAGGTAGTGTAAAAACTACTAAGAGAACTCCTGTCTGGCACCTTCCCCGGTGGAGTTGTGCATGGGGTGTGTTTGGAACATTTTGTCACCGGCCGACTCCAAAATTCAGCGGTTCCCCATCTCAGCCCAGAAAGCAGGTAGAACAACTTTTGTGGTGCCTTTCAGCTGACTACCAAGGTAGTGTAAAAACTACCAGGAGAACTCCTGTCTGGCACCTTCCCCGGTGGAGTTGTGCAGGGGGTGTGTTTGGAACATTTTGTCACCAGCCGAGTCCAAAATTCAGCGGTTCCCCATCTCAGCCCAGAAAGCAGGAAGAACAACTTTTGTGGTGCCTTTCAGCTGCCTACCAAGGTAGTGTAAAAACTACCAGGAGATCTCTTGTCTGGCACCTTCCCCGGTGGAGTTGTGCATGGGGTGTGTTTGGAACATTTTGTCACCAGCCGAGTCCAAAATTCAGCGGTTCCCCATCTCAGCCCAGAAAGTAGGTAGAACAACTTTTGTGGTATCTTTCAGATGCCTACCGGAGCAATGTAAAAACTACCAGGAGAACTCCTGTCTGGCACCTTCCCCGGTGGAGTTGTGCAGGGGGTGTGTTTGGAACATTTTGTCACCAGCCGAGTCCAAAATTCAGCGGTTCCCCATCTCAGCCCAGAAAGCAGGAAGAACAACTTTTGTGGTGCCTTTCAGCTGCCTACCAAGGTAGTGTAAAAACTACCAGGAGAACTCCTGTCTGGCACCTTCCCCGGTGGAGTTGTGCATGGGGTGTGTTTGGAACATTTTGTCACCGGCCGACTCCAAAATTCAGCGTTTCCCCATCTCAGCCCAGAAAGCAGGTAGAACAACTTTTGTGGCGTCTTTCAGATGCCTACCGGAGCAATGTAAAAACTACCAGGAGAACTCCTGTCTGGCACCTTCCCGGCGGAGTTGTGCAGGGGGTGTGTTTGGAACATTTTGTCACCGGCCGAGTCCAAAATTCAGCGTTTCCCCATCTCAGCCCAGAAAGCAGGTAGAACAACTTTTGTGGTGGTTTTTAGATGCCTACCAAGGTAGTGTAAAAACTACTAACAGAACTCCTGTCTGGCACCTTCCCCGGTGGAGTTGTGCATGGGGTGTGTTTGGAACATTTTGTCACCAGCCGAGTCCAAAATTCAGCGGTTCCCCATCTCAGCCCAGAAAGCAGGAAGAACAACTTTTGTGGTGCCTTTCAGCTGCCTACCAAGGTAGTGTAAAAACTACCAGGAGAACTCTTGTCTGGCACCTTCCCCGGTGGAGTTGTGCATGGGGTGTGTTTGGAACATTTTGTCACCAGCCGAGTCCAAAATTCAGCGGTTCCCCATCTCAGCCCAGAAAGCAGGTAGAACAACTTTTGTGGTATCTTTCAGATGCCTACCGGAGCAGTGTAAAAACTACCAGAAGAACTCCTGTCTGGCACCTTCCCCGGTGGAGTTGTGCAGGGGGTGTGTTTGGAACATTTTGTCACCAGCCGACTCCAAATATCAGCGGTTCCCCATCTCAGCCCAGAAAGCAGGAAGAACAACTTTTGTGGTGCCTTTCAGCTGCCTACCAAGGTAGTGTAAAAACTACTAAGAGAACTCCTGTCTGGCACCTTCCCCGGTGGAGTTGTGCATGGGGTGTGTTTGGAACATTTTGTGACCAGCCGAGTCCAAAATTCAGCGTTTCCCCATCTCAGCCCAGAAAGCAGGTACAACAACTTTTGTGGTGTCTTTTAGATGCCTACAAAGGTAGTGTAAAAACTACTAAGAGAACTCCTGTCTGGCACCTTCCCCGGTGGAGTTGTGCATGGGGTGTGTTTGGAACATTTTGTCACCAGCCGAGTCCAAAATTCAGCGGTTCCCCATCTCAGCCCAGAAAGCAGGAAGAACAACTTTTGTGGTGCCTTTCAGCTGCCTACCAAGGTAGTGTAAAAACTACCAGGAGAACTCTTGTCTGGCACCTTCCCCGGTGGAGTTGTGCATGGGGTGTGTTTGGAACATTTTGTCACCAGCCGAGTCCAAAATTCAGCGTTTCCCCATCTCAGCCCAGAAAGCAGGTAGAACAAGTTTTGTGGTGCCTTTCAGCTGCCTACCAAGGTAGTGTAAAAACTACCAGGAGAACTCTTGTCTGGCACCTTCCCCGGTGGAGTTGTGCATGGGGTGTGTTTGGAACATTTTGTCACCAGCCGAGTCCAAAATTCAGCGGTTCCCCATCTCAGCCCAGAAAGCAGGTAGAACAACTTTTGTGGTATCTTTCAGATGCCTACCGGAGCAATGTAAAAACTACCAGGAGAACTCCTGTCTGGCACCTTCCCCGGTGGAGTTGTGCAGGGGGTGTGTTTGGAACATTTTGTCACCAGCCGAGTCCAAAATTCAGCGGTTCCCCATCTCAGCCCAGAAAGCAGGAAGAACAACTTTTGTGGTGCCTTTCAGCTGCCTACCAAGGTAGTGTAAAAACTACCAGGAGAACTCTTGTCTGGCACCTTCCCCGGTGGAGTTGTGCATGGGGTGTGTTTGGAACATTTTGTCACCAGCCGAGTCCAAAATTCAGCGGTTCCCCATCTCAGCCCAGAAAGCAGGTAGAACAACTTTTGTGGTGTCTTTTAGATGCCTACAAAGGTAGTGTAAAAACTACGAAGAGAACTCCTGTCTGGCACCTTCCCCGGTGGAGTTGTGCATGGGGTGTGTTTGGAACATTTTGTCACCAGCCGAGTCCAAAATTCAGCGGTTCCCCATCTCAGCCCAGAAAGCAGGAAGAACAACTTTTGTGGTGCCTTTCAGCTGCCTACCAAGGTAGTGTAAAAACTACCAGGAGAACTCTTGTCTGGCACCTTCCCCGGTGGAGTTGTGCATGGGGTGTGTTTGGAACATTTTGTCACCAGCCGAGTCCAAAATTCAGCGGTTCCCCATCTCAGCCCAGAAAGCAGGTAGAACAACTTTTGTGGTATCTTTCAGATGCCTACCGGAGCAATGTAAAAACTACCAGGAGAACTCCTGTCTGGCACCTTCCCCGGTGGAGTTGTGCAGGGGGTGTGTTTGGAACATTTTGTCACCAGCCGAGTCCAAAATTCAGCGGTTCCCCATCTCAGCCCAGAAAGCAGGAAGAACAACTTTTGTGGTGCCTTTCAGCTGCCTACCAAGGTAGTGTAAAAACTACCAGGAGAACTCTTGTCTGGCACCTTCCCCGGTGGAGTTGTGCATGGGGTGTGTTTGGAACATTTTGTCACCAGCCGAGTCCAAAATTCAGCGGTTCCCCATCTCAGCCCAGAAAGCAGGTAGAACAACTTTTGTGGTGTCTTTTAGATGCCTACAAAGGTAGTGTAAAAACTACTAAGAGAACTCCTGTCTGGCACCTTCCCCGGTGGAGTTGTGCATGGGGTGTGTTTGGAACATTTTGTCACCAGCCGAGTCCAAAATTCAGCGGTTCCCCATCTCAGCCCAGAAAGCAGGTAGAACAACTTTTGTGGTGTCTTTTAGATGCCTACAAAGGTAGTGTAAAAACTACCAGGAGAACTCTTGTCTGGCACCTTCCCCGGTGGAGTTGTGCATGGGGTGTGTTTGGAACATTTTGTCACCAGCCGAGTCCAAAATTCAGCGGTTCCCCATCTCAGCCCAGAAAGCAGGTAGAACAACTTTTGTGGTGCCTTTTAGGTGCCTACCAAGGTAGTGTAAAAACTACTAAGAGAACTCCTGTCTGGCACCTTCCCCGGTGGAGTTGTGCATGGGGTGTGTTTGGAACATTTTGTCACCGGCCGACTCCAAAATTCAGCGGTTCCCCATCTCAGCCCAGAAAGCAGGTAGAACAACTTTTGTGGTGCCTTTCAGCTGACTACCAAGGTAGTGTAAAAACTACCAGGAGAACTCCTGTCTGGCACCTTCCCCGGTGGAGTTGTGCAGGGGGTGTGTTTGGAACATTTTGTCACCAGCCGAGTCCAAAATTCAGCGGTTCCCCATCTCAGCCCAGAAAGCAGGAAGAACAACTTTTGTGGTGCCTTTCAGCTGCCTACCAAGGTAGTGTAAAAACTACCAGGAGATCTCTTGTCTGGCACCTTCCCCGGTGGAGTTGTGCATGGGGTGTGTTTGGAACATTTTGTCACCAGCCGAGTCCAAAATTCAGCGGTTCCCCATCTCAGCCCAGAAAGTAGGTAGAACAACTTTTGTGGTATCTTTCAGATGCCTACCGGAGCAATGTAAAAACTACCAGGAGAACTCCTGTCTGGCACCTTCCCCGGTGGAGTTGTGCAGGGGGTGTGTTTGGAACATTTTGTCACCAGCCGAGTCCAAAATTCAGCGGTTCCCCATCTCAGCCCAGAAAGCAGGAAGAACAACTTTTGTGGTGCCTTTCAGCTGCCTACCAAGGTAGTGTAAAAACTACCAGGAGAACTCCTGTCTGGCACCTTCCCCGGTGGAGTTGTGCATGGGGTGTGTTTGGAACATTTTGTCACCGGCCGACTCCAAAATTCAGCGTTTCCCCATCTCAGCCCAGAAAGCAGGTAGAACAACTTTTGTGGTGTCTTTCAGATGCCTACCGGAGCAATGTAAAAACTACCAGGAGAACTCCTGTCTGGCACCTTCCCGGCGGAGTTGTGCAGGGGGTGTGTTTGGAACATTTTGTCACCGGCCGAGTCCAAAATTCAGCGTTTCCCCATCTCAGCCCAGAAAGCAGGTAGAACAACTTTTGTGGTGGTTTTTAGATGCCTACCAAGGTAGTGTAAAAACTACTAACAGAACTCCTGTCTGGCACCTTCCCCGGTGGAGTTGTGCATGGGGTGTGTTTGGAACATTTTGTCACCAGCCGAGTCCAAAATTCAGCGGTTCCCCATCTCAGCCCAGAAAGCAGGAAGAACAACTTTTGTGGTGCCTTTCAGCTGCCTACCAAGGTAGTGTAAAAACTACCAGGAGAACTCTTGTCTGGCACCTTCCCCGGTGGAGTTGTGCATGGGGTGTGTTTGGAACATTTTGTCACCAGCCGAGTCCAAAATTCAGCGGTTCCCCATCTCAGCCCAGAAAGCAGGTAGAACAACTTTTGTGGTATCTTTCAGATGCCTACCGGAGCAGTGTAAAAACTACCAGAAGAACTCCTGTCTGGCACCTTCCCCGGTGGAGTTGTGCAGGGGGTGTGTTTGGAACATTTTGTCACCAGCCGACTCCAAATATCAGCGGTTCCCCATCTCAGCCCAGAAAGCAGGAAGAACAACTTTTGTGGTGCCTTTCAGCTGCCTACCAAGGTAGTGTAAAAACTACTAAGAGAACTCCTGTCTGGCACCTTCCCCGGTGGAGTTGTGCATGGGGTGTGTTTGGAACATTTTGTGACCAGCCGAGTCCAAAATTCAGCGTTTCCCCATCTCAGCCCAGAAAGCAGGTACAACAACTTTTGTGGTGTCTTTTAGATGCCTACAAAGGTAGTGTAAAAACTACTAAGAGAACTCCTGTCTGGCACCTTCCCCGGTGGAGTTGTGCATGGGGTGTGTTTGGAACATTTTGTCACCAGCCGAGTCCAAAATTCAGCGGTTCCCCATCTCAGCCCAGAAAGCAGGAAGAACAACTTTTGTGGTGCCTTTCAGCTGCCTACCAAGGTAGTGTAAAAACTACCAGGAGAACTCTTGTCTGGCACCTTCCCCGGTGGAGTTGTGCATGGGGTGTGTTTGGAACATTTTGTCACCAGCCGAGTCCAAAATTCAGCGTTTCCCCATCTCAGCCCAGAAAGCAGGTAGAACAACTTTTGTGGTGCCTTTCAGGTGCCTACCAAGGTAGTGTAAAAACTACTAAGAGAACTCCTGTCTGGCACCTTCCCCGGTGGAGTTGTGCATGGGGTGTGTTTGGAACATTTTGTCACCGGCCGACTCCAAAATTCAGCGGTTCCCCATCTCAGCCCAGAAAGCAGGTAGAACAACTTTTGTGGTGCCTTTCAGCTGACTACCAAGGTAGTGTAAAAACTACCAGGAGAACTCCTGTCTGGCACCTTCCCCGGTGGAGTTGTGCATGGGGTGTGTTTGGAACATTTTGTCACCAGCCGAGTCCAAAATTCAGCGGTTCCCCATCTCAGCCCAGAAAGCAGGTAGAACAACTTTTGTGGTATCTTTCAGATGCCTACCGGAGCAATGTAAAAACTACCAGGAGAACTCCTGTCTGGCACCTTCCCCGGTGGAGTTGTGCAGGGGGTGTGTTTGGAACATTTTGTCACCAGCCGAGTCCAAAATTCAGCGGTTCCCCATCTCAGCCCAGAAAGCAGGAAGAACAACTTTTGTGGTGCCTTTCAGCTGCCTACCAAGGTAGTGTAAAAACTACCAGGAGAACTCCTGTCTGGCACCTTCCCCGGTGGAGTTGTGCATGGGGTGTGTTTGGAACATTTTGTCACCGGCCGAGTCCAAAATTCAGCGTTTCCCCATCTCAGCCCAGAAAGCAGGTAGAACAACTTTTGTGGTGTCTTTCAGATGCCTACCGGAGCAATGTAAAAACTACCAGGAGAACTCCTGTCTGGCACCTTCCCGGCGGAGTTGTGCAGGGGGTGTGTTTGGAACATTTTGTCACCGGCCGAGTCCAAAATTCAGCGTTTCCCCATCTCAGCCCAGAAAGCAGGTAGAACAACTTTTGTGGTGGTTTTTAGATGCCTACCAAGGTAGTGTAAAAACTACTAACAGAACTCCTGTCTGGCACCTTCCCCGGTGGAGTTGTGCATGTGGTGTGTTTGGAACATTTTGTCACCAGCCAAGTCCAAAATTCAGCGGTTCCCCATCTCAGCCCAGAAAGCAGGTAGAACAACTTTTGTGGTGTCTTTTAGATGCCTACCAAGGTAGTGTAAAAACTACTAAGAGAACTCTTGTCTGGCACCTTCCCCGGTGGAGTTGTGCAGGGGGTGTGTTTGGAACATTTTGTCACCAGCCGAGTCCAAAATTCAGCGGTTCCCCATCTCAGCCCAGAAAGCAGGAAGAACAACTTTTGTGGTGCCTTTCAGCTGCCTACCAAGGTAGTGTAAAAACTACCAGGAGAACTCCTGTCTGGCACCTTCCCCGGTGGAGTTGTGCATGGGGTGTGTTTGGAACATTTTGTCACCGGCCGAGTCCAAAATTCAGCGTTTCCCCATCTCAGCCCAGAAAGCAGGTAGAACAACTTTTGTGGTGTCTTTTAGATGCCTACCAAGGTAGTGTAAAAACTACCAGGAGAACTCTTGTCTGGCACCTTCCCCGGTGGAGTTGTGCAGGGGGTGTGTTTGGAACATTTTGTCACCAGCCGAGTCCAAAATTCAGCGGTTCCCCATCTCAGCCCAGAAAGCAGGAAGAACAACTTTTGTGGTGCCTTTCAGCTGCCTACCAAGGTAGTGTAAAAACTACCAGGAGAACTCTTGTCTGGCACCTTCCCCGGTGGAGTTGTGCAGGGGGTGTGTTTGGAACATTTTGTCACCAGCCGAGTCCAAAATTCAGCGTTTCCCCATCTCAGCCCAGAAAGCAGGTAGAACAACTTTTGTGGTATCTTTCAGATGCCTACCGGAGCATTGTAAAAACTACCAGGAGAACTCCTGTCTGGCACCTTCCCCGGTGGAGTTGTGCAGGGGGTGTGTTTGGAACATTTTGTCACCGGCCGAGTCCAAAATTCAGCGTTTCCCCATCTCAGCCCAGAAAGCAGGTAGAACAACTTTTGTGGTGTCTTTTAGATGCCTACCAAGGTAGTGTAAAAACTACCAAGAGAACTCCTGTCTGGCACCTTCCCCGGTGGAGTTGTGCATGTGGTGTGTTTGGAACATTTTGTCACCGGCCGAGTCCAAAATTCAGCGGTTCCCCATCTCAGCCCAGAAAGCAGGTAGAACAACTTTTGTGGTGTCTTTCAGATGCCTACCAAGGTAGTGTAAAAACTACTAAGAGAACTCCTGTCTGGCACCTTCCCCGGTGGAGTTGTGCAGGGGGTGTGTTTGGAACATTTTGTCACCGGCCGAGTCCAAAATTCAGCGTTTCCCCATCTCAGCCCAGAAAGCAGGTAGAACAACTTTTGTGGTATCTTTCAGATGCCTACCGGAGCAATGTAAAAACTACCAGGAGAACTCCTGTCTGGCACCTTCCCCGGTGGAGTTGTGCAGGGGGTGTGTTTGGAACATTTTGTCACCAGCCGAGTCCAAAATTCAGCGGTTCCCCATCTCAGCCCAGAAAGCAGGAAGAACAACTTTTGTGGTGCCTTTCAGCTGCCTACCAAGGTAGTGTAAAAACTACCAGGAGAACTCCTGTCTGGCACCTTCCCCGGTGGAGTTGTGCATGGGGTGTGTTTGGAACATTTTGTCACCGGCCGAGTCCAAAATTCAGCGTTTCCCCATCTCAGCCCAGAAAGCAGGTAGAACAACTTTTGTGGTGTCTTTCAGATGCCTACCGGAGCAATGTAAAAACTACCAGGAGAACTCCTGTCTGGCACCTTCCCGGCGGAGTTGTGCAGGGGGTGTGTTTGGAACATTTTGTCACCGGCCGAGTCCAAAATTCAGCGTTTCCCCATCTCAGCCCAGAAAGCAGGTAGAACAACTTTTGTGGTGGTTTTTAGATGCCTACCAAGGTAGTGTAAAAACTACTAACAGAACTCCTGTCTGGCACCTTCCCCGGTGGAGTTGTGCATGGGGTGTGTTTGGAACATTTTGTCACCAGCCAAGTCCAAAATTCAGCGGTTTCCCATCTCAGCCCAGAAAGCAGGAAGAACAACTTTTGTGGTGCCTTTCAGATGCCTACCAAGGTAGTGTAAAAACTACCAGGAGAACTCCTGTCTGGCACCTTCCCCGGTGGAGTTGTGCATGGGGTGTGTTTGGAACATTTTGTCACCAGCCGAGTCCAAAATTCAGCGTTTCCCCATCTCAGCCCAGAAAGCAGGTAGAACAACTTTTGTGGTGTCTTTTAGATGCCTACCAAGGTAGTGTAAAAACTACCAGGAGAACTCTTGTCTGGCACCTTCCCCGGTGGAGTTGTGCAGGGGGTGTGTTTGGAACATTTTGTCACCAGCCGAGTCCAAAATTCAGCGGTTCCCCATCTCAGCCCAGAAAGCAGGTAGAACAACTTTTGTGGTATCTTTCAGATGCCTACCGGAGCAATGTAAAACTACCAGGAGAACTCCTGTCTGGCACCTTCCCGGCGGAGTTGTGCAGGGGGTGTGTTTGGAACATTTTGTCACCGGCCGAGTCCAAAATTCAGCGTTTCCCTATCTCAGCCCAGAAAGCAGGTAGAACATCTTTTGTGGTGTCTTTCAGATGCCTACCGGAGCAATGTAAAAACTACCAGGAGAACTCCTGTCTGGCACCTTCCCCGGTGGAGTTGTGCATGTGGTGTGTTTGGAACATTTTGTCACCAGCCGAGTCCAAAATTCAGCGGTTCCCCATCTCAGCCCACAAAGCAGGTAGAACAACTTTTGTGGTGCCTTTCAGCTGCCTACCAAGGTAGTGTAAAAACTATTAAGAGAACTCCTGTCTGGCACCTTCCGTGGTGGAGTTGTGCATGGGGTGTGTTTGGAACATTTTGTCACCGGCCGACTCCAAAATTCAGCGATTCCCCATCTCAGCCCAGAAAGCAGATAGAACAAGTTTTTGGTGTCTTTGAGGTGCCTACCAGAGCAATGTAAAAACTACCAGGAGAACACCTGTCTGGCACCTTCCCCGGTGGAGTTGTGCAGGGGGTGTGTTTGGAACATTTTGTCACCAGCCGAGTCCAAAATTCAGCGTTTCCCCATCTCAGCCCAGAAAGCAGGTAGAACAACTTTTGTGGTGCCTTTCAGATGCCTACCAAGGTAGTGTAAAAACTACTAAGAGAACTCCTGTCTGGCACCTTCCCCGGTGGAGTTGTGCAGGGGGTGTGTTTGGAACATTTTGTCACCGGCCGACTCCAAAATTCAGCGATTACCCATCTCAGCCCAGAAAGCAGGTAGAACAACTTTTGTGGTGTCTTTCAGATGCCTACCAAGGTAGTGTAAAAACTACCAGGAGAACTCCTGTCTGGCACCTTCCCCGGTGGAGTTGTGCAGGGGGTGTGTTTGGAACATTTTGTCACCGGCCGAGTCCAAAATTCAGCGTTTCCCCATCTCAGCCCAGAAAGCAGGTAGAACAACTTTTGTGGTGTCTTTTAGATGCCTACCAAGGTAGTGTAAAAACTACCAACAGAACTCCTGTCTGGCACCTTCCCCGGTGGAGTTGTGCATGTGGTGTGTTTGGAACATTTTGTCACCAGCCGAGTCCAAAATTCAGCGGTTCCCCATCTCAGCCCAGAAAGCAGGAAGAACAACTTTTGTGGTGCCTTTCAGCTGCCTACCAAGGTAGTGTAAAAACTACCAGGAGAACTCCTGTCTGGCACCTTCCCCGGTGGAGTTGTGCAGGGGGTGTGTTTGGAACATTTTGTCACCAGCCGAGTCCAAAATTCAGCGGTTCCCCATCTCAGCCCAGAAAGCAGGAAGAACAACTTTTGTGGTGCCTTTCAGCTGCCTACCAAGGTAGTGTAAAAACTACCAGGAGAACTCTTGTCTGGCACCTTCCCCGGTGGAGTTGTGCATGGGGTGTGTTTGGAACATTTTGTCACCAGCCGAGTCCAAAATTCAGCGGTTCCCCATCTCAGCCCAGAAAGCAGGTAGAACAACTTTTGTGGTGTCTTTTAGATGCCTACCAAGGTAGTGTAAAAACTACCAGGAGAACTCCTGTCTGGCACCTTCCCCGGTGGAGTTGTGCAGGGGGTGTGTTTGGAACATTTTGTCACCAGCCGAGTCCAAAATTCAGCGGTTCCCCATCTCAGCCCAGAAAGCAGGAAGAACAACTTTTGTGGTGCCTTTCAGCTGCCTACCAAGGTAGTGTAAAAACTACCAGGAGAACTCTTGTCTGGCACCTTCCCCGGTGGAGTTGTGCATGGGGTGTGTTTGGAACATTTTGTCACCAGCCGAGTCCAAAATTCAGCGGTTCCCCATCTCAGCCCAGAAAGCAGGTAGAACAACTTTTGTGGTATCTTTCAGATGCCTACCGGAGCAATGTAAAAACTACCAGGAGAACTCCTGTCTGGCACCTTCCCCGGTGGAGTTGTGCAGGGGGTGTGTTTGGAACATTTTGTCACCAGCCGAGTCCAAAATTCAGCGGTTCCCCATCTCAGCCCAGAAAGCAGGAAGAACAACTTTTGTGGTGCCTTTCAGCTGCCTACCAAGGTAGTGTAAAAACTACCAGGAGAACTCCTGTCTGGCACCTTCCCCGGTGGAGTTGTGCATGGGGTGTGTTTGGAACATTTTGTCACCGGCCGAGTCCAAAATTCAGCGGTTCCCCATCTCAGCCCAGAAAGCAGGTAGAACAACTTTTGTGGTGTCTTTTAGATGCCTACCAAGGTAGTGTAAAAACTACTAAGAGAACTCCTGTCTGGCACCTTCCCCGGTGGAGTTGTGCATGGGGTGTGTTTGGAACATTTTGTCACCAGCCGAGTCCAAAATTCAGCGGTTCCCCATCTCAGCCCAGAAAGCAGGAAGAACAACTTTTGTGGTGCCTTTCAGCTGCCTACCAAGGTAGTGTAAAAACTACCAGGAGAACTCTTGTCTGGCACCTTCCCCGGTGGAGTTGTGCATGGGGTGTGTTTGGAACATTTTGTCACCAGCCGAGTCCAAAATTCAGCGGTTCCCCATCTCAGCCCAGAAAGCAGGTAGAACAACTTTTGTGGTGTCTTTTAGATGCCTACAAAGGTAGTGTAAAAACTACTAAGAGAACTCCTGTCTGGCACCTTCCCCGGTGGAGTTGTGCATGGGGTGTGTTTGGAACATTTTGTCACCAGCCGAGTCCAAAATTCAGCGGTTCCCCATCTCAGCCCAGAAAGCAGGAAGAACAACTTTTGTGGTGCCTTTCAGCTGCCTACCAAGGTAGTGTAAAAACTACCAGGAGAACTCTTGTCTGGCACCTTCCCCGGTGGAGTTGTGCATGGGGTGTGTTTGGAACATTTTGTCACCAGCCGAGTCCAAAATTCAGCGTTTCCCCATCTCAGCCCAGAAAGCAGGTAGAACAACTTTTGTGGTGCCTTTCAGGTGCCTACCAAGGTAGTGTAAAAACTACTAAGAGAACTCCTGTCTGGCACCTTCCCCGGTGGAGTTGTGCATGGGGTGTGTTTGGAACATTTTGTCACCGGCCGACTCCAAAATTCAGCGGTTCCCCATCTCAGCCCAGAAAGCAGGTAGAACAACTTTTGTGGTGCCTTTCAGCTGACTACCAAGGTAGTGTAAAAACTACCAGGAGAACTCCTGTCTGGCACCTTCCCCGGTGGAGTTGTGCAGGGGGTGTGTTTGGAACATTTTGTCACCAGCCGAGTCCAAAATTCAGCGGTTCCCCATCTCAGCCCAGAAAGCAGGAAGAACAACTTTTGTGGTGCCTTTCAGCTGCCTACCAAGGTAGTGTAAAAACTACCAGGAGATCTCTTGTCTGGCACCTTCCCCGGTGGAGTTGTGCATGGGGTGTGTTTGGAACATTTTGTCACCAGCCGAGTCCAAAATTCAGCGGTTCCCCATCTCAGCCCAGAAAGTAGGTAGAACAACTTTTGTGGTATCTTTCAGATGCCTACCGGAGCAATGTAAAAACTACCAGGAGAACTCCTGTCTGGCACCTTCCCCGGTGGAGTTGTGCAGGGGGTGTGTTTGGAACATTTTGTCACCAGCCGAGTCCAAAATTCAGCGGTTCCCCATCTCAGCCCAGAAAGCAGGAAGAACAACTTTTGTGGTGCCTTTCAGCTGCCTACCAAGGTAGTGTAAAAACTACCAGGAGAACTCCTGTCTGGCACCTTCCCCGGTGGAGTTGTGCATGGGGTGTGTTTGGAACATTTTGTCACCGGCCGACTCCAAAATTCAGCGTTTCCCCATCTCAGCCCAGAAAGCAGGTAGAACAACTTTTGTGGTGTCTTTCAGATGCCTACCGGAGCAATGTAAAAACTACCAGGAGAACTCCTGTCTGGCACCTTCCCGGCGGAGTTGTGCAGGGGGTGTGTTTGGAACATTTTGTCACCGGCCGAGTCCAAAATTCAGCGTTTCCCCATCTCAGCCCAGAAAGCAGGTAGAACAACTTTTGTGGTGGTTTTTAGATGCCTACCAAGGTAGTGTAAAAACTACTAACAGAACTCCTGTCTGGCACCTTCCCCGTGGAGTTGTGCATGGGGTGTGTTTGGAACATTTTGTCACCAGCCGAGTCCAAAATTCAGCGGTTCCCCATCTCAGCCCAGAAAGCAGGAAGAACAACTTTTGTGGTGCCTTTCAGCTGCCTACCAAGGTAGTGTAAAAACTACCAGGAGAACTCTTGTCTGGCACCTTCCCCGGTGGAGTTGTGCATGGGGTGTGTTTGGAACATTTTGTCACCAGCCGAGTCCAAAATTCAGCGGTTCCCCATCTCAGCCCAGAAAGCAGGTAGAACAACTTTTGTGGTATCTTTCAGATGCCTACCGGAGCAGTGTAAAAACTACCAGAAGAACTCCTGTCTGGCACCTTCCCCGGTGGAGTTGTGCAGGGGGTGTGTTTGGAACATTTTGTCACCAGCCGACTCCAAATATCAGCGGTTCCCCATCTCAGCCCAGAAAGCAGGAAGAACAACTTTTGTGGTGCCTTTCAGCTGCCTACCAAGGTAGTGTAAAAACTACTAAGAGAACTCCTGTCTGGCACCTTCCCCGGTGGAGTTGTGCATGGGGTGTGTTTGGAACATTTTGTGACCAGCCGAGTCCAAAATTCAGCGTTTCCCCATCTCAGCCCAGAAAGCAGGTACAACAACTTTTGTGGTGTCTTTTAGATGCCTACAAAGGTAGTGTAAAAACTACTAAGAGAACTCCTGTCTGGCACCTTCCCCGGTGGAGTTGTGCATGTGGTGTGTTTGGAACATTTTGTCACCAGCCGAGTCCAAAATTCAGCGGTTCCCCATCTCAGCCCAGAAAGCAGGAAGAACAACTTTTGTGGTGCCTTTCAGCTGCCTACCAAGGTAGTGTAAAAACTACCAGGAGAACTCCTGTCTGGCACCTTCCCCGGTGGAGTTGTGCAGGGGGTGTGTTTGGAACATTTTGTCACCAGCCGAGTCCAAAATTCAGCGGTTCCCCATCTCAGCCCAGAAAGCAGGAAGAACAACTTTTGTGGTGCCTTTCAGCTGCCTACCAAGGTAGTGTAAAAACTACCAGGAGAACTCTTGTCTGGCACCTTCCCCGGTGGAGTTGTGCATGGGGTGTGTTTGGAACATTTTGTCACCAGCCGAGTCCAAAATTCAGCGGTTCCCCATCTCAGCCCAGAAAGCAGGTAGAACAACTTTTGTGGTGTCTTTTAGATGCCTACCAAGGTAGTGTAAAAACTACCAGGAGAACTCCTGTCTGGCACCTTCCCCGGTGGAGTTGTGCAGGGGGTGTGTTTGGAACATTTTGTCACCAGCCGAGTCCAAAATTCAGCGGTTCCCCATCTCAGCCCAGAAAGCAGGAAGAACAACTTTTGTGGTGCCTTTCAGCTGCCTACCAAGGTAGTGTAAAAACTACCAGGAGAACTCTTGTCTGGCACCTTCCCCGGTGGAGTTGTGCATGGGGTGTGTTTGGAACATTTTGTCACCAGCCGAGTCCAAAATTCAGCGGTTCCCCATCTCAGCCCAGAAAGCAGGTAGAACAACTTTTGTGGTATCTTTCAGATGCCTACCGGAGCAATGTAAAAACTACCAAGAGAACTCCTGTCTGGCACCTTCCCCGGTGGAGTTGTGCAGGGGGTGTGTTTGGAACATTTTGTCACCAGCCGAGTCCAAAATTCAGCGGTTCCCCATCTCAGCCCAGAAAGCAGGAAGAACAACTTTTGTGGTGCCTTTCAGCTGCCTACCAAGGTAGTGTAAAAACTACCAGGAGAACTCCTGTCTGGCACCTTCCCCGGTGGAGTTGTGCATGGGGTGTGTTTGGAACATTTTGTCACCGGCCGAGTCCAAAATTCAGCGGTTCCCCATCTCAGCCCAGAAAGCAGGTAGAACAACTTTTGTGGTGTCTTTTAGATGCCTACCAAGGTAGTGTAAAAACTACTAAGAGAACTCCTGTCTGGCACCTTCCCCGGTGGAGTTGTGCATGGGGTGTGTTTGGAACATTTTGTCACCAGCCGAGTCCAAAATTCAGCGGTTCCCCATCTCAGCCCAGAAAGCAGGAAGAACAACTTTTGTGGTGCCTTTCAGCTGCCTACCAAGGTAGTGTAAAAACTACCAGGAGAACTCTTGTCTGGCACCTTCCCCGGTGGAGTTGTGCATGGGGTGTGTTTGGAACATTTTGTCACCAGCCGAGTCCAAAATTCAGCGGTTCCCCATCTCAGCCCAGAAAGCAGGTAGAACAACTTTTGTGGTGTCTTTTAGATGCCTACAAAGGTAGTGTAAAAACTACTAAGAGAACTCCTGTCTGGCACCTTCCCCGGTGGAGTTGTGCATGGGGTGTGTTTGGAACATTTTGTCACCAGCCGAGTCCAAAATTCAGCGGTTCCCCATCTCAGCCCAGAAAGCAGGAAGAACAACTTTTGTGGTGCCTTTCAGCTGCCTACCAAGGTAGTGTAAAAACTACCAGGAGAACTCTTGTCTGGCACCTTCCCCGGTGGAGTTGTGCATGGGGTGTGTTTGGAACATTTTGTCACCAGCCGAGTCCAAAATTCAGCGTTTCCCCATCTCAGCCCAGAAAGCAGGTAGAACAACTTTTGTGGTGCCTTTCAGGTGCCTACCAAGGTAGTGTAAAAACTACTAAGAGAACTCCTGTCTGGCACCTTCCCCGGTGGAGTTGTGCATGGGGTGTGTTTGGAACATTTTGTCACCGGCCGACTCCAAAATTCAGCGGTTCCCCATCTCAGCCCAGAAAGTAGGTAGAACAACTTTTGTGGTATCTTTCAGATGCCTACCGGAGCATTGTAAAAACTACCAGGAGAACTCCTGTCTGGCACCTTCCCCGGTGGAGTTGTGCAGGGGGTGTGTTTGGAACATTTTGTCACCAGCCGAGTCCAAAATTCAGCGGTTCCCCATCTCAGCCCAGAAAGCAGGAAGAACAACTTTTGTGGTGCCTTTCAGCTGCCTACCAAGGTAGTGTAAAAACTACCAGGAGAACTCCTGTCTGGCACCTTCCCCGGTGGAGTTGTGCATGGGGTGTGTTTGGAACATTTTGTCACCGGCCGACTCCAAAATTCAGCGTTTCCCCATCTCAGCCCAGAAAGCAGGTAGAACAACTTTTGTGGTGTCTTTCAGATGCCTACCGGAGCAATGTAAAAACTACCAGGAGAACTCCTGTCTGGCACCTTCCCGGCGGAGTTGTGCAGGGGGTGTGTTTGGAACATTTTGTCACCGGCCGAGTCCAAAATTCAGCGTTTCCCCATCTCAGCCCAGAAAGCAGGTAGAACAACTTTTGTGGTGGTTTTTAGATGCCTACCAAGGTAGTGTAAAAACTACTAACAGAACTCCTGTCTGGCACCTTCCCCGGTGGAGTTGTGCATGGGGTGTGTTTGGAACATTTTGTCACCAGCCGAGTCCAAAATTCAGCGTTTCCCCATCTCAGCCCAGAAAGCAGGAAGAACAACTTTTGTGGTGCCTTTCAGCTGCCTACCAAGGTAGTGTAAAAACTACCAGGAGAACTCTTGTCTGGCACCTTCCCCGGTGGAGTTGTGCATGGGGTGTGTTTGGAACATTTTGTCACCAGCCGAGTCCAAAATTCAGCGGTTCCCCATCTCAGCCCAGAAAGCAGGTAGAACAACTTTTGTGGTATCTTTCAGATGCCTACCGGAGCAGTGTAAAAACTACCAGAAGAACTCCTGTCTGGCACCTTCCCCGGTGGAGTTGTGCAGGGGGTGTGTTTGGAACATTTTGTCACCAGCCGACTCCAAATATCAGCGGTTCCCCATCTCAGCCCAGAAAGCAGGAAGAACAACTTTTGTGGTGCCTTTCAGCTGCCTACCAAGGTAGTGTAAAAAACTACTAAGAGAACTCCTGTCTGGCACCTTCCCCGGTGGAGTTGTGCATGGGGTGTGTTTGGAACATTTTGTGACCAGCCGAGTCCAAAATTCAGCGTTTCCCCCATCTCAGCCCAGAAAGCAGGTACAACAACTTTTGTGGTGTCTTTTAGATGCCTACAAAGGTAGTGTAAAAACTACTAAGAGAACTCCTGTCTGGCACCTTCCCCGGTGGAGTTGTGCATGGGGTGTGTTTGGAACATTTTGTCACCAGCCGAGTCCAAAATTCAGCGGTTCCCCATCTCAGCCCAGAAAGCAGGAAGAACAACTTTTGTGGTGCCTTTCAGCTGCCTACCAAGGTAGTGTAAAAACTACCAGGAGAACTCTTGTCTGGCACCTTCCCCGGTGGAGTTGTGCATGGGGTGTGTTTGGAACATTTTGTCACCAGCCGAGTCCAAAATTCAGCGTTTCCCCATCTCAGCCCAGAAAGCAGGTAGAACAACTTTTGTGGTGCCTTTCAGGTGCCTACCAAGGTAGTGTAAAAACTACTAAGAGAACTCCTGTCTGGCACCTTCCCCGGTGGAGTTGTGCATGGGGTGTGTTTGGAACATTTTGTCACCGGCCGACTCCAAAATTCAGCGGTTCCCCATCTCAGCCCAGAAAGCAGGTAGAACAACTTTTGTGGTGCCTTTCAGCTGACTACCAAGGTAGTGTAAAAACTACCAGGAGAACTCCTGTCTGGCACCTTCCCCGGTGGAGTTGTGCAGGGGGTGTGTTTGGAACATTTTGTCACCAGCCGAGTCCAAAATTCAGCGGTTCCCCATCTCAGCCCAGAAAGCAGGAAGAACAACTTTTGTGGTGCCTTTCAGCTGCCTACCAAGGTAGTGTAAAAACTACCAGGAGAACTCTTGTCTGGCACCTTCCCCGGTGGAGTTGTGCATGGGGTGTGTTTGGAACATTTTGTCACCAGCCGAGTCCAAAATTCAGCGGTTCCCCATCTCAGCCCAGAAAGCAGGTAGAACAACTTTTGTGGTATCTTTCAGATGCCTACCAGAGCAATGTAAAAACTACCAGGAGAACTCCTGTCTGGCACCCTCCCCGGTGGAGTTGTGCAGGGGGTGTGTTTGGAACATTTTGTCACCAGCCGAGTCCAAAATTCAGCGGTTCCCCATCTCAGCCCAGAAAGCAGGAAGAACAACTTTTGTGGTGCCTTTCAGCTGCCTACCAAGGTAGTGTAAAAACTACCAGGAGAACTCCTGTCTGGCACCTTCCCCGGTGGAGTTGTGCATGGGGTGTGTTTGGAACATTTTGTCACCGGCCGACTCCAAAATTCAGCGTTTCCCCCATCTCAGCCCAGAAAGCAGGTAGAACAACTTTTGTGGTGTCTTTCAGATGCCTACCGGAGCAATGTAAAAACTACCAGGAGAACTCCTGTCTGGCACCTTCCCGGCGGAGTTGTGCAGGGGGTGTGTTTGGAACATTTTGTCACCGGCCGAGTCCAAAATTCAGCGTTTCCCCATCTCAGCCCAGAAAGCAGGTAGAACAACTTTTGTGGTGGTTTTTAGATGCCTACCAAGGTAGTGTAAAAACTACTAACAGAACTCCTGTCTGGCACCTTCCCCGGTGGAGTTGTGCATGTGGTGTGTTTGGAACATTTTGTCACCAGCCAAGTCCAAAATTCAGCGGTTCCCCATCTCAGCCCAGAAAGCAGGTAGAACAACTTTTGTGGTGTCTTTCAGATGCCTACCAAGGTAGTGTAAAAACTACTAAGAGAACTCCTGTCTGGCACCTTCCCCGGTGGAGTTGTGCAGGGGGTGTGTTTGGAACATTTTGTCACCGGCCGAGTCCAAAATTCAGCGGTTCCCCATCTCAGCCCAGAAAGCAGGAAGAACAACTTTTGTGGTGCCTTTCAGCTGCCTACCAAGGTAGTGTAAAAACTACCAGGAGAACTCCTGTCTGGCACCTTCCCCGGTGGAGTTGTGCATGGGGTGTGTTTGGAACATTTTGTCACCGGCCGAGTCCAAAATTCAGCGTTTCCCCATCTCAGCCCAGAAAGCAGGTAGAACAACTTTTGTGGTGTCTTTTAGATGCCTACCAAGGTAGTGTAAAAACTACCAGGAGAACTCTTGTCTGGCACCTTCCCCGGTGGAGTTGTGCAGGGGGTGTGGTTTGGAACATTTTGTCACCAGCCGAGTCCAAAATTCAGCGGTTCCCCATCTCAGCCCAGAAAGCAGGTAGAACAACTTTTGTGGTATCTTTCAGATGCCTACCGGAGCAATGTAAAAACTACCAGGAGAACTCCTGTCTGGCACCTTCCCCGGCGGAGTTGTGCAGGGGGTGTGTTTGGAAACATTTTGTCACCCGGCCGAGTCCAAAATTCAGCGTTTCCCCATCTCAGCCCAGAAAGCAGGTAGAACAACTTTTGTGGTATCTTTCAGATGCCTACCGGAGCAATGTAAAAACTACCAGGAGAACTCCTGTCTGGCACCTTCCCCGGTGGAGTTGTGCAGGGGGTGTGTTTGGAACATTTTGTCACCAGCCGAGTCCAAAATTCAGCGGTTCCCCATCTCAGCCAGAAAGCAGGAAGAACAACTTTTGTGGTGCCTTTCAGCTGCCTACCAAGGTAGTGTAAAAAACTACCAGGAGAACTCCTGTCTGGCACCTTCCCCGGTGGAGTTGTGCATGGGGTGTGTTTGGAACATTTTGTCACCGGCCGAGTCCAAAATTCAGCGGGTTCCCCCATCTCAGCCCAGAAAGCAGGTAGAACAACTTTTGTGGTGTCTTTCAGATGCCTACCGGAGCAATGTAAAAACTACCAGGAGAACTCCTGTCTGGCACCCTTCCCGGCGGAGTTGTGCAGGGGGTGTGTTTGGAACATTTTGTCACCGGCCGAGTCCAAAATTCAGCGTTTCCCCATCTCAGCCCAGAAAGCAGGTAGAACAACTTTTGTGGTGGTTTTTAGATGCCTACCAAGGTAGTGTAAAAACTACTAACAGAACTCCTGTCTGGCACCTTCCCCGGTGGAGTTGTGCATGTGGTGTGTTTGGAACATTTTGTCACCAGCCAAGTCCAAAATTCAGCGGTTCCCCATCTCAGCCCAGAAAGCAGGAAGAACAACTTTTGTGGTGCCTTTCAGCTGCCTACCAAGGTAGTGTAAAAACTACCAGGAGAACTCCTGTCTGGCACCCTTCCCCGGTGGAGTTGTGCATAGGGGTGTGTTTGGAACATTTTGTCACCAGCCGAGTCCAAAATTCAGCGTTTCCCCATCTCAGCCCAGAAAGCAGGTAGAACAACTTTTCTGGTGTCTTTTAGATGCCTACCAAGGTAGTGTAAAAACTACCAGGAGAACTCTTGTGCTGCACCTTCCCCGGTGGAGTTGTGCAGGGGGTGTGTTTGGAACATTTTGTCACCAGCCGAGTCCAAATTCAGCGGTTCCCCATCTCAGCCCAGAAAGCAGGTAGAACAACTTTTGTGGTATCTTTCAGATGCCTACCGGAGCAATGTAAAAACTACCAGGAGAACTCCTGTCTGGCACCTTCCCGGCGGAGTTGTGCAGGGGGTGTGTTTGGAACATTTTGTCACCAGCCGAGTCCAAAATTCAGCGTTTCCCCATCTCAGCCCAGAAAGCAGGTAGAACAACTTTTGTGGTATCTTTCAGATGCCTACCGGAGCAATGTAAAAAACTACCAGGAGAACTCCTGTCTGGCACCTTCCCCGGTGGACGTTGTGCATGGTGGTGTGTTTGGAACATTTTGTCACCAGCCGAGTCCAAAATTCAGCGGTTCCCCATCTCAGCCCAGAAAGCAGTAGAACAACTTTTGTGGTGCCTTTCAGCTGCCTACCAAGGTAGTGTAAAAACTACCAGGAGAACTCTTGTCTGGCACCTTCCCCCGGTGGAGTTGTGCATGGGGTGTGTTTTGGAACATTTTGTCACCGGCCGAGTCCAAAATTCAGCGTTTCCCCATCTCAGCCCAGAAAGCAGGTAGAACAACTTTTGTGGTGTCTTTTAGATGCCCTACCAAGGGTAGTGTAAAAACTACTAAGAGAACTCCTGTCTGGCACCTTCCCCGGTGGAGTTGTGCAGGGGGTGTGTTTGGAACATTTTGTCACCAGCCGAGTCCAAAATTCAGCGGTTCCCCATCTCAGCCCAGAAAGCAGGAAGAACAACTTTTGTGGTGCCTTTCAAATGCCTACCAAGGTAGTGTAAAAACTACCAGGAGAACTCTTGTCTGGCTCCTTCCCCGGTGGAGTTGTGCATGGGGTGTGTTTGGAACATTTTGTCACCAGCCGAGTCCAAAATTCAGCGGTTCCCCATCTCAGCCCAGAAAGCAGGTAGAACAACTTTTGTGGTATCTTTCAGATGCCTACCGGAGCATTGTAAAAACTACCAGGAGAACTCCTGTCTGGCACCTTCCCCGGTGGAGTTGTGCATGGGGTGTGTTTGGAACATTTTGTCACCGGCCGAGTCCAAAATTCAGCGGTTCCCCACCTCAGCCCAGAAAGCAGGTAGAACAACTTTTGTGGTGTCTTTCAGATGCCTACCAAGGTAGTGTAAAAACTATTAAGAGAACTCCTGTCTGGCACCTTCCGTGGTGGAGTTGTGCATGGGGTGTGTTTGGAACATTTTGTCACCGGCCGAGTCCAAAATTCAGCGATTCCCCATCTCAGCCCAGAAAGCAGATAGAACAAGTTTTTGGTGTCTTTGAGGTGCCTACCAGAGCAATGTAAAAACTACCAGGAGAACACCTGTCTGGCACCTTCCCCGGTGGAGTTGTGCATGGGGTGTGTTTGGAACATTTTGTCACCAGCCGAGTCCAAAATTCAGCGTTTCCCCATCTCAGCCCAGAAAGCAGGTAGAACAACTTTTGTGGTGCCTTTCAGATGCCTACCAAGGTAGTGTAAAAACTACTAAGAGAACTCCTGTCTGGCACCTTCCCCGGTGGAGTTGTGCAGGGGGTGTGTTTGGAACATTTTGTCACCGGCCGAGTCCAAAATTCAGCGATTACCCATCTCAGCCCAGAAAGCAGGTAGAACAACTTTTGTGGTGTCTTTCAGATGCCTACCAAGGTAGTGTAAAAACTACCAGGAGAACTCCTGTCTGGCACCTTCCCCGGTGGAGTTGTGCAGGGGGTGTGTTTGGAACATTTTGTCACCGGCCGAGTCCAAAATTCAGCGTTTCCCCATCTCAGCCCAGAAAGCAGGTAGAACAACTTTTGTGGTGTCTTTTAGATGCCTACCAAGGTAGTGTAAAAACTACCAACAGAACTCCTGTCTGGCACCTTCCCCGGTGGAGTTGTGCATGTGGTGTGTTTGGAACATTTTGTCACCAGCCGAGTCCAAAATTCAGCGGTTCCCCATCTCAGCCCAGAAAGCAGGAAGAACAACTTTTGTGGTGCCTTTCAGCTGCCTACCAAGGTAGTGTAAAAACTACCAGGAGAACTCCTGTCTGGCACCTTCCCCGGTGGAGTTGTGCAGGGGGTGTGTTTGGAACATTTTGTCACCAGCCGAGTCCAAAATTCAGCGGTTCCCCATCTCAGCCCAGAAAGCAGGAAGAACAACTTTTGTGGTGCCTTTCAGCTGCCTACCAAGGTAGTGTAAAAACTACCAGGAGAACTCTTGTCTGGCTCCTTCCCCGGTGGAGTTGTGCAGGGGGTGTGTTTGGAACATTTTGTCACCAGCCGACTCCAAAATTCAGCGGTTCCCCATCTCAGCCCAGAAAGCAGGTAGAACAACTTTTGTGGTATCTTTCAGATGCCTACCGGAGCAATGTAAAAACTACCAGGAGAACTCCTGTCTGGCACCTTCCCCGGTGGAGTTGTGCAGGGGGTGTGTTTGGAACATTTTGTCACCAGCCGAGTCCAAAATTCAGCGTTTCCCCATCTCAGCCCAGAAAGCAGGTAGAACAACTTTTGTGGTGTCTTTTAGATGCCTACCAAGGTAGTGTAAAAACTACTAAGAGAACTCTTGTCTGGCACCTTCCCCGGTGGAGTTGTGCAGGGGGTGTGTTTGGAACATTTTGTCACCGGCCGAGTCCAAAATTCAGCGATTCCCCATCTCAGCCCACAAAGCAGGTAGAACAACTTTTGTGGTGCCTTTCAGCTGCCTACCAAGGTAGTGTAAAAACTACCAAGAGAACTCCTGTCTGGCACCTTCCCCGGTGGAGTTGTGCATGGGGTGTGTTTGGAACATTTTGTCACCAGCGAGTCCAAAATTCAGCGTTTCCCCATCTCAGCCCAGAAAGCAGGTAGAACAACTTTTGTGGTGTCTTTTAGATGCCTACAAAGGTAGTGTAAAAACTACCAAGAGAACTCCTGTCTGGCACCTTCCCCGGTGGAGTTGTGCATGGGGTGTGTTTGGAACATTTTGTCACCAGCCGACTCCAAAATTCAGCGGTTCCCCATCTCAGCTCAGAAAGCAGGAAGAACAACTTTTGTGGTGCCTTTCAAATGCCTACCAAGGTAGTGTAAAAACTACAAGGAGAACTCCTGTCTGGCACCTTCCCCGGTGGAGTTGTGCATGGGGTGTGTTTGGAACATTTTGTCACCAGCCGAGTCCAAAATTTAGCGGTTCCCCATCTCAGCCCAGAAAGCAGGAAGAACAACTTTTGTGGTGCCTTTCAGCTGCCTACCAAGGTAGTGTAAAAACTACCAGGAGAACTCTTGTCTGGCACCTTCCCCGGTGGAGTTGTGCATGGGGTGTGTTTGGAACATTTTGTCACCAGCCGAGTCCAAAATTCAGCGTTTCCCCATCTCAGCCCAGAAAGCAGGTAGAACAACTTTTGCGGTGCCTTTCAGATGCCTACAAAGGTAGTGTAAAAACTACCAAGAGAACTCCTGTCTGGCACCTTCCCCGGTGGAGTTGTGCATGGGGTGTGTTTGGAACATTTTGTCACCAGCCGAGTCCAAAATTCAGCGGTTCCCCATCTCAGCCCAGAAAGCAGGAAGAACAACTTTTGTGGTGCCTTTCAAATGCCTACCAAGGTAGTGTAAAAACTACCAGGAGAACTCCTGTCTGGCACCTTCCCCGGTGGAGTTGTGCATGGGGTGTGTTTGGAACATTTTGTCACCAGCCGAGTCCAAAATTCAGCGGTTCCCCATCTCAGCCCAGAAAGCAGGAAGAACAACTTTTGTGGTGCCTTTCAGCTGCCTACCAAGGTAGTGTAAAAACTACCAGGAGAACTCTTGTCTGGCACCTTCCCCGGTGGAGTTGTGCATGGGGTGTGTTTGGAACATTTTGTCACCAGCCGAGTCCAAAATTCAGCGGTTCCCCATCTCAGCCCAGAAAGCAGGTAGAACAACTTTTGTGGTGTCTTTCAGATGCCTACCGGAGCAATGTAAAAACTACCAGGAGAACTCCTGTCTGGCACCTTCCCCAGTGGAGTTGTGCAGGGGGTGTGTTTGGAACATTTTGTCACCGGCCGAGTCCAAAATTCAGCCTTTCCCCATCTCAGCCCAGAAAGCAGGTAGAACAACTTTTGTGGTGTCTTTTAGATGCCTACCAAGGTAGTGTAAAAACTACTAAGACAACTCCTGTCTGGCACCTTCCCCGGTGGAGTTGTGCAGGGGGTGTGTTTGGAACATTTTGTCACCAGCCGACTCCAAAATTCAGCGTTTCCCCATCTCAGCCCAGAAAGCAGGTAGAACAACTTTTGCGGTGCCTTTCAGATGCCTACCAAGGTAGTGTAAAAACTACTAAGAGAACTCCTGTCTGGCACCTTCCCCGGTGGAGTTGTGCATGGGGTGTGTTTGGAACATTTTGTCACTGGCCGAGTCCAAAATTCAGCGATTCCCCATCTCAGCCCACAAAGCAGGTAGAACAACTTTTGTGGTGCCTTTCAGCTGCCTACCAAGGTAGTGTAAAAACTACCAAGAGAACTCCTGTCTGGCACCTTCCCCGGTGGAGTTGTGCATGGGGTGTGTTTGGAACATTTTGTCACCAGCCGACTCCAAAATTCAGCGGTTCCCCATCTCAGCTCAGAAAGCAGGAAGAACAACTTTTGTGGTGCCTTTCAAATGCCTACCAAGGTAGTGTAAAAACTACCAGGAGAACTCCTGTCTGGCACCTTCCCCGGTGGAGTTGTGCAGGGGGTGTGTTTGGAACATTTTGTCACCAGCCGAGTCCAAAATTCAGCGGTTCCCCATCTCAGCCCAGAAAGCAGGAAGAACAACTTTTGTGGTGCCTTTCAGCTGCCTACCAAGGTAGTGTAAAAACTACCAGGAGAACTCTTGTCTGGCACCTTCCCCGGTGGAGTTGTGCATGGGGTGTGTTTGGAACATTTTGTCACCAGCCGAGTCCAAAATTCAGCGGTTCCCCATCTCAGCCCAGAAAGCAGGAAGAACAACTTTTGTGGTGCCTTTCAGCTGCCTACCAAGGTAGTGTAAAAACTACCAGGAGAACTCTTGTCTGGCACCTTCCCCGGTGGAGTTGTGCATGGGGTGTGTTTGGAACATTTTGTCACCAGCCGAGTCCAAAATTCAGCGGTTCCCCATCTCAGCCCAGAAAGCAGGTAGAACAACTTTTGTGGTGTCTTTCAGATGCCTACCGGAGCAATGTAAAAACTACCAGGAGAACTCCTGTCTGGCACCTTCCCCGGTGGAGTTGTGCAGGGGGTGTGTTTGGAACATTTTGTCACCGGCCGAGTCCAAAATTCAGCCTTTCCCCATCTCAGCCCAGAAAGCAGGTAGAACAACTTTTGTGGTGTCTTTTAGATGCCTACCAAGGTAGTGTAAAAACTACTAAGACAACTCCTGTCTGGCACCTTCCCCGGTGGAGTTGTGCAGGGGGTGTGTTTGGAACATTTTGTCACCAGCCGACTCCAAAATTCAGCGTTTCCCCATCTCAGCCCAGAAAGCAGGTAGAACAACTTTTGCGGTGCCTTTCAGATGCCTACCAAGGTAGTGTAAAAACTACTAAGAGAACTCCTGTCTGGCACCTTCCCCGGTGGAGTTGTGCATGGGGTGTGTTTGGAACATTTTGTCACTGGCCGAGTCCAAAATTCAGCGATTCCCCATCTCAGCCCACAAAGCAGGTAGAACAACTTTTGTGGTGCCTTTCAGCTGCCTACCAAGGTAGTGTAAAAACTACCAAGAGAACTCCTGTCTGGCACCTTCCCCGGTGGAGTTGTGCATGGGGTGTGTTTGGAACATTTTGTCACCAGCCGACTCCAAAATTCAGCGGTTCCCCATCTCAGCTCAGAAAGCAGGAAGAACAACTTTTGTGGTGCCTTTCAAATGCCTACCAAGGTAGTGTAAAAACTACCAGGAGAACTCCTGTCTGGCACCTTCCCCGGTGGAGTTGTGCATGGGGTGTGTTTGGAACATTTTGTCACCAGCCGAGTCCAAAATTCAGCGGTTCCCCATCTCAGCCCAGAAAGCAGGAAGAACAACTTTTGTGGTGCCTTTCAGCTGCCTACCAAGGTAGTGTAAAAACTACCAGGAGAACTCTTGTCTGGCACCTTCCCCGGTGGAGTTGTGCATGGGGTGTGTTTGGAACATTTTGTCACCAGCCGAGTCCAAAATTCAGCGGTTCCCCATCTCAGCCCAGAAAGCAGGAAGAACAACTTTTGTGGTGCCTTTCAGCTGCCTACCAAGGTAGTGTAAAAACTACCAGGAGAACTCTTGTCTGGCACCTTCCCCGGTGGAGTTGTGCATGGGGTGTGTTTGGAACATTTTGTCACCAGCCGAGTCCAAAATTCAGCGTTTCCCCATCTCAGCCCAGAAAGCAGGTAGAACAACTTTTGCGGTGCCTTTCAGATGCCTACCAAGGTAGTGTAAAAACTACCAGGAGAACTCCTGTCTGGCACCTTCCCCGGTGGAGTTGTGCATGGGGTGTGTTTGGAACATTTTGTCACCAGCCGACTCCAAAATTCAGCGGTTCCCCATCTCACCCCAGAAAGCAGGAAGAACAACTTTTGTGGTGCCTTTCAGCTGCCTACCAAGGTAGTGTAAAAACTACCAGGAGAACTCTTGTCTGGCACCTTCCCCGGTGGAGTTGTGCATGGGGTGTGTTTGGAACATTTTGTCACCAGCCGAGTCCAAAATTCAGCGGTTCCCCATCTCAGCCCAGAAAGCAGGTAGAACAACTTTTGTGGTGTCTTTCAGATGCCTACCGGAGCAATGTAAAAACTACCAGGAGAACTCCTGTCTGGCACCTTCCCCGGTGGAGTTGTGCAGGGGGTGTGTTTGGAACATTTTGTCACCGGCCGAGTCCAAAATTCAGCGTTTCCCCATCTCAGCCCAGAAAGCAGGTAGAACAACTTTTGTGGTGTCTTTTAGATGCCTACCAAGGTAGTGTAAAAACTACTAAGAGAACTCCTGTCTGGCACCTTCCCCGGTGGAGTTGTGCAGGGGGTGTGTTTGGAACATTTTGTCACCAGCCGACTCCAAAATTCAGCGTTTCCCCATCTCAGCCCAGAAAGCAGGTAGAACAACTTTTGCGGTGCCTTTCAGATGCCTACCAAGGTAGTGTAAAAACTACTAAGAGAACTCCTGTCTGGCACCTTCCCCGGTGGAGTTGTGCATGGGGTGTGTTTGGAACATTTTGTCACCGGCCGAGTCCAAAATTCAGCGATTCCCCATCTCAGCCCACAAAGCAGGTAGAACAACTTTTGTGGTGCCTTTCAGCTGCCTACCAAGGTAGTGTAAAAACTACCAACAGAACTCCTGTCTGGCACCTTCCCCGGTGGAGTTGTGCATGGGGTGTGTTTGGAACATTTTGTCACCAGCCGAGTCCAAAATTCAGCGGTTCCCCATCTCAGCTCAGAAAGCAGGAAGAACAACTTTTGTGGTGCCTTTCAAATGCCTACCAAGGTAGTGTAAAAACTACCAGGAGAGCTCCCGTCTGGCACCTTCCCCGGTGGAGTTGTGCATGGGGTGTGTTTGGAACATTTTGTCACCAGCCGAGTCCAAAATTCAGCGGTTCCCCATCTCAGCCCAGAAAGCAGGAAGAACAACCTTTGTGGTGCCTTTCAGCTGCCTACCAAGGTAGTGTAAAAACTACCAGGAGAACTCTTGTCTGGCACCTTCCCCGGTGGAGTTGTGCATGGGGTGTGTTTGGAACATTTTGTCACCAGCCGACTCCAAAATTCAGCGTTTCCCCATCTCAGCCCAGAAAGCAGGTAGAACAACTTTTGCGGTGCCTTTCAGATGCCTACCAAGGTAGTGTAAAAACTACTAAGAGAACTCCTGTCTGGCACCTTCCCCGGTGGAGTTGTGCATGGGGTGTGTTTGGAACATTTTGTCACCGGCCGAGTCCAAAATTCAGCGATTCCCCATCTCAGCCCACAAAGCAGGTAGAACAACTTTTGTGGTGCCTTTCAGCTGCCTACCAAGGTAGTGTAAAAACTACCAAGAGAACTCCTGTCTGGCACCTTCCCCGGTGGAGTTGTGCATGGGGTGTGTTTGGAACATTTTGTCACCAGCCGACTCCAAAATTCAGCGGTTCCCCATCTCAGCTCAGAAAGCAGGAAGAACAACTTTTGTGGTGCCTTTCAAATGCCTACCAAGGTAGTGTAAAAACTACCAGGAGAACTCCTGTCTGGCACCTTCCCCGGTGGAGTTGTGCATGGGGTGTGTTTGGAACATTTTGTCACCAGCCGAGTCCAAAATTCAGCGGTTCCCCATCTCAGCCCAGAAAGCAGGAAGAACAACTTTTGTGGTGCCTTTCAGGTGCCTACCAAGGTAGTGTAAAAACTACAAGGAGAGCTCCTGTCTGGCACCTTCCCCGGTGGAGTTGTGCATGGGGTGTGTTTGGAACATTTTGTCACCAGCCGAGTCCAAAATTCAGCGGTTCCCCATCTCAGCCCAGAAAGCAGGAAGAACAACTTTTGTGGTGCCTTTCAGCTGCCTACCAAGGTAGTGTAAAAACTACCAGGAGAACTCTTGTCTGGCACCTTCCCCGGTGGAGTTGTGCATGGGGTGTGTTTGGAACATTTTGTCACCAGCCGAGTCCAAAATTCAGCGGTTCCCCATCTCAGCCCAGAAAGCAGGTAGAACAACTTTTGCGGTGCCTTTCAGATGCCTACCAAGGTAGTGTAAAAACTACCAGGAGAACTCCTGTCTGGCACCTTCCCCGGTGGAGTTGTGCATGGGGTGTGTTTGGAACATTTTGTCACCAGCCGACTCCAAAATTCAGCGGTTCCCCATCTCAGCCCAGAAAGCAGGAAGAACAACTTTTGTGGTGCCTTTCAGCTGCCTACCAAGGTAGTGTAAAAACTACCAGGAGAACTCTTGTCTGGCACCTTCCCCGGTGGAGTTGTGCATGGGGTGTGTTTGGAACATTTTGTCACCAGCCGAGTCCAAAATTCAGCGGTTCCCCATCTCAGCCCAGAAAGCAGGTAGAACAACTTTTGTGGTGTCTTTCAGATGCCTACCGGAGCAATGTAAAAACTACGAAGAGAACTCCTGTCTGGCACCTTCCCCGGTGGAGTTGTGCAGGGGGTGTGTTTGGAACATTTTGTCACCGGCCGACTCCAAAATTCAGCGTTTCCCCATCTCAGCCCAGAAAGCAGGTAGAACAACTTTTGTGGTGTCTTTTAGATGCCTACCAAGGTAGTGTAAAAACTACTAAGAGAACTCCTGTCTGGCACCTTCCCCGGTGGAGTTGTGCAGGGGGTGTGTTTGGAACATTTTGTCACCAGCCGACTCCAAAATTCAGCGGTTCCCCATCTCAGCCCAGAAAGCAGGTAGAACAACTTTTGCGGTGCCTTTCAGATGCCTACCAAGGTAGTGTAAAAACTACTAAGAGAACTCCTGTCTGGCACCTTCCCCGGTGGAGTTGTGCATGGGGTGTGTTTGGAACATTTTGTCACCGGCCGAGTCCAAAATTCAGCGATTCCCCATCTCAGCCCACAAAGCAGGTAGAACAACTTTTGTGGTGCCTTTCAGCTGCCTACCAAGGTAGTGTAAAAACTACCAGGAGAACTCCTGTCTGGCACCTTCCCCGGTGGAGTTGTGCATGGGGTGTCTTTAGAACATTTTGTCACCGGCCGAGTCCAAAATTCAGCGATTCCCCATCTCAGCCCAGAAAGCAGGTAGAACAACTTTTGTAGTGTCTTTTTGATGCCTACCAAGGTAGTGTAAAATCTACCAACAGAACTCCTGTCTGGCACCTTCCCCGGTGGAGTTGTGCATGGGGTGTGTTTGGAACATTTTGTCACCAGCCGAGTCCAAAATTCAGCGATTCCCCATCTCAGCCCAGAAAGCAGGAAGAACAACTTTTGTGGTGCCTTTCAGCTGCCTACCAAGGTAGTGTAAAAACTACCAGGAGAACTCCTGTCTGGCACCTTCCCCGGTGGAGTTGTGCATGGGGTGTGTTTGGAACATTTTGTCACCAGCCGAGTCCAAAATTCAGCGGTTCCCCATCTCAGCCCAGAAAGCAGGTAGAACAACTTTTGTGGTATCTTTCAGATGCCTACCGGAGCAATGTAAAAACTACCAACAGAACTCCTGTCTGGCACCTTCCCCGGTGGAGTTGTGCATGTGGTGTGTTTGGAACATTTTGTCACCAGCCGAGTCCAAAATTCAGCGATTCCCCATCTCAGCCCAGAAAGCAGGAAGAACAACTTTTGTGGTGCCTTTCAGCTGCCTACCAAGGTAGTGTAAAAACTACCAGGAGAACTCCTGTCTGGCACCTTCCCCGGTGGAGTTGTGCATGGGGTGTGTTTGGAACATTTTGTCACCAGCCGAGTCCAAAATTCAGCGGTTCCCCATCTCAGCTCAGAAAGCAGGAAGAACAACTTTTGTGGTGCCTTTCAAATGCCTACCAAGGTAGTGTAAAAACTACCAGGAGAACTCCTGTCTGGCACCTTCCCCGGTGGAGTTGTGCATGGGGTGTGTTTGGAACATTTTGTCACCAGCCGACTCCAAAATTCAGCGGTTCCCCACCTCAGCCCAGAAAGCAGGTAGAACAACTTTTGTGGTGTCTTTTAGATGCCTACCAAGGTAGTGTAAAAACTACTAAGAGAACTCCTGTCTGGCACCTTCCCCGGTGGAGTTGTGCATGGGGTGTGTTTGGAACATTTTGTCACCGGCCGAGTCCAAAATTCAGCGATTCCCCATCTCAGCCCAGAAAGCAGGTAGAACAACTTTTGTGGTGTCTTTCAGATGCCTACCAAGGTAGTGTAAAAACTACCAGGAGAACTCCTGTCTGGCACCTTCCGTGCTGGAGTTGTGCATGGGGTGTGTTTGGAACATTTTGTCACCAGCCGAGTCCAAAATTCAGTGGTTCCCCATCTCAGCCCAGAAAGCAGGTAGAACAACTTTTGTGGTGCCTTTCAGCTGCCTACCAAGGTAGTGTAAAAACTACCAGGAGAACTCCTGTCTGGCACCTTCCCCGGTGGAGTTGTGCATGGGGTGTCTTTGGAACATTTTGTCACCAGCCGAGTCCAAAATTCAGCGATTCCCCATCTCAGCCCAGAAAGCAGGTACTACAACTTTTCTTGTGCCTTTCAGCTGCCTACCGGAGCAATGTAAAAACTACCAGGAGAACTCCTGTCTGGCACCTTCCCCGGTGGAGTTGTGCATGGGGTGTGTTTGGAACATTTTGTCACCAGCCGAGTCCAAAATTCAGCGGTTCCCCATCTCAGCCCAGAAAGCAGGTAGAACATCTTTTGTGGTGTCTTTTAGATGCCTACCAAGGTAGTGTAAAATCTACCAGGAGAACTCCTGTCTGGCACCTTCCCCGGTGGAGTTGTGCAGGGGGTGTGTTTGGAACATTTTGTCACCAGCCGAGTCCAAAATTCAGCGTTTCCCCATCTCAGCCCAGAAAGCAGGAAGAACAACTTTTGTGGTGCCTTTCAAATGCCTACCAAGGTAGTGTAAAAACTACCAAGAGAACTCCTGTCTGGCACCTTCCCCGGTGGAGTTGTGCATGGGGTGTGTTTGGAACATTTTGTCACCGGCCGACTCCAAAATTAAGCGATTCCCCATCTCAGCCCACAAAGCAGGTAGAACAACTTTTGTGGTGTCTTTCAGATGCCTACCAAGGTAGTGTAAAAACTACCAGGAGAACTCCTGTCTGGCACCTTCCGTGGTGGAGTTGTGCATGGGGTGTGTTTGGAACATTTTGTCACCAGCCGACTCCAAAATTCAGCGGTTCCCCATCTCAGCCCAGAAAGCAGGAAGAACAACTTTTGTGGTGCCTTTCAAATGCCTACCAAGGTAGTGTAAAAACTACCAGGAGAACTCCTGTCTGGCACCTTCCCCGGTGGAGTTGTGCATGGGGTGTGTTTGGAACATTTTGTCACCAGCCGAGTCCAAAATTCAGCGGTTCCCCACCTCAGCCCAGAAAGCAGGTAGAACAACTTTTGTGGTGTCTTTTAGATGCCTACCAAGGTAGTGTAAAAACTACTAAGAGAACTCCTGTCTGGCACCTTCCCCGGTGGAGTTGTGCATGGGGTGTGTTTGGAACATTTTGTCACCGGCCGAGTCCAAAATTCAGCGATTCCCCATCTCAGCCCAGAAAGCAGGTAGAACAACTTTTGTGGTGTCTTTCAGATGCCTACCAAGGTAGTGTAAAAACTACCAGGAGAACTCCTGTCTGGCACCTTCCGTGCTGGAGTTGTGCATGGGGTGTGTTTGGAACATTTTGTCACCAGCCGAGTCCAAAATTCAGTGGTTCCCCATCTCAGCCCAGAAAGCAGGTAGAACAACTTTTGTGGTGCCTTTCAGCTGCCTACCAAGGTAGTGTAAAAACTACCAGGAGAACTCCTGTCTGGCACCTTCCCCGGTGGAGTTGTGCATGGGGTGTCTTTGGAACATTTTGTCACCAGCCGAGTCCAAAATTCAGCGATTCCCCATCTCAGCCCAGAAAGCAGGTACTACAACTTTTCTTGTGCCTTTCAGCTGCCTACCGGAGCAATGTAAAAACTACCAGGAGAACTCCTGTCTGGCACCTTCCCCGGTGGAGTTGTGCATGGGGTGTGTTTGGAACATTTTGTCACCAGCCGACTCCAAAATTCAGCGGTTCCCCATCTCAGCCCAGAAAGCAGGTAGAACATCTTTTGTGGTGTCTTTTAGATGCCTACCAAGGTAGTGTAAAATCTACCAGGAGAACTCCTGTCTGGCACCTTCCCCGGTGGAGTTGTGCAGGGGGTGTGTTTGGAACATTTTGTCACCAGCCGAGTCCAAAATTCAGCGGTTCCCCATCTCAGCCCAGAAAGCAGGAAGAACAACTTTTGTGGTGCCTTTCAAATGCCTACCAAGGTAGTGTAAAAACTACCAAGAGAACTCCTGTCTGGCACCTTCCCCGGTGGAGTTGTGCATGGGGTGTGTTTGGAACATTTTGTCACCGGCCGACTCCAAAATTAAGCGATTCCCCATCTCAGCCCAGAAAGCAGGTAGAACAACTTTTGTGGTGTCTTTCAAATGCCTACCAAGGTAGTGTAAAAACTACCAGGAGAACTCCTGTCTGGCACCTTCCCCGGTGGAGTTGTGCAGGGGGTGTGTTTGGAACATTTTGTCACCGGCCGACTCCAAAATTCAGCTGTTCCCCATCTCAGCCCAGAAAGCAGGTAGAACAACTTTTGTGGTGCCTTTCAAATGCCTACCAAGGTAGTGTAAAAACTACCAGGAGAACTCCTGTCTGGCACCTTCCGTGGTGGAGTTGTGCATGGGGTGTGTTTGGAACATTTTGTCACCAGCCGAGTCCAAAATTCAGCGGTTCCCCATCTCAGCCCAGAAAGCAGGTAGAACAACTTTTGTGGTGTCTTTCAGATGCCTACCGGAGCATTGTAAAAACTACCAGGAGAACTCCTGTCTGGCACCTTCCGTGGTGGAGTTGTGCAGGGGGTGTGTTTGGAACATTTTGTCACCGGCCGAGTCCAAAATTCAGCGTTTCCCCATCTCAGCCCAGAAAGCAGGTAGAACAACTTTTGTGGTGTCTTTTAGATGCCTACCAAGGTAGTGTAAAAACTACCAACAGAACTCCTGTCTGGCACCTTCCCCGGTGGAGTTGTGCATGTGGTGTGTTTGGAACATTTTGTCACCAGCCGAGTCCAAAATTCAGCGTTTCCCCATCTCAGCCCAGAAAGCAGGTAGAACAACTTTTGTGGTGTCTTTCAGATGCCTACCAAGGTAGTGTAAAAACTACTAAGAGAACTCCTGTCTGGCACCTTCCCCGGTGGAGTTGTGCAGGGGGTGTGTTTGGAACATTTTGTCACCGGCCGAGTCCAAAATTCAGCGATTCCCCATCTCAGCCCAGAAAGCAGGTAGAACAACTTTTGTGGTGTCTTTCAGATGCCTACCAAGGTAGTGTAAAAACTACCAGGAGAACTCCTGTCTGGCACCTTCCGTGGTGGAGTTGTGCATGGGGTGTGTTTGGAACATTTTGTCACCAGCCGAGTCCAAAATTCAGCGTTTCCCCATCTCAGCCCAGAAAGCAGGTAGAACAACTTTTGTGGTGCCTTTCAGCTGCCTACCAAGGTAGTGTAAAAACTACCAAGAGAACTCCTGTCTGGCACCTTCCCCGGTGGAGATGTGCATGGGGTGTGTTTGGAACATTTTGTCACCAGCCGAGTCCAAAATTCAGCGGTTCCCCACCTCAGCCCAGAAAGCAGGTAGAACAACTTTTGTGGTGTCTTTCAGATGCCTACCAAGGTAGTGTAAAAACTACTAAGAGAACTCCTGTCTGGCACCTTCCCCGGTGGAGTTGTGCATGGGGTGTGTTTGGAACATTTTGTCACCGGCCGAGTCCAAAATTCAGCGATTCCCCATCTCAGCCCAGAAAGCAGATAGAACAAGTTTTGTGGTGTCTTTGAGGTGCCTACCGGAGCAATGTAAAAACTACCAGGAGAACTCCTGTCTGGCACCTTCCCCGGTGGAGTTGTGCAGGGGGTGTGTTTGGAACATTTTGTCACCAGCCGAGTCCAAAATTCAGCGGTTCCCCATCTCAGCCCAGAAAGCAGGTAGAACAACTTTTGTGGTGTCTTTTAGATGCCTACAAAGGTAGTGTAAAAACTACCAGGAGAACTCCTGTCTGGCACCTTCCCCGGTGGAGTTGTGCATGGGGTGTGTTTGGAACATTTTGTCACCAGCCGACTCCAAAATTCAGCGTTTCCCCCATCTCAGCCCAGAAAGCAGGTAGAACAACTTTTGTGGTGTCTTTTAGATGCCTACAAATGTAGTGTAAAAACTACCAAGAGAACTCCTGTCTGGCACCTTCCCCGGTGGAGTTGTGCATGGGGTGTGTTTGGAACATTTTGTCACCAGCCGAGTCCAAAATTCAGCGATTCCCCATCTCAGCCCAGAAAGCAGGAAGAACAACTTTTGTAGTGTCTTTTTGATGCCTACCAAGGTAGTGTAAAATCTACCAACAGAACTCCTGTCTGGCACCTTCCCCGGTGGAGTTGTGCATGGGGTGTGTTTGGAACATTTTGTCACCAGCCGACTCCAAAATTCAGCGGTTCCCCATCTCAGCCCAGAAAGCAGGAAGAACAACTTTTGTGGTGCCTTTCAGCTGCCTACCAAGGTAGTGTAAAAACTACCAGGAGAACTCTTGTCTGGCACCTTCCCCGGTGGAGTTGTGCATGGGGTGTGTTTGGAACATTTTGTCACCAGCCGAGTCCAAAATTCAGCGGTTCCCCATCTCAGCCCAGAAAGCAGGAAGAACAACTTTTGTGGTGTCTTTTAGATGCCTACCTAGGTAGTGTAAAAACTACTAAGAGAACTCCTGTCTGGCACCTTCCCCGGTGGAGTTGTGCATGGGGTGTGTTTGGAACATTTTGTCACCGGCCGACTCCAAAATTCAGCGGTTCCCCATCTCAGCCCAGAAAGCAGGTAGAACAACTTTTGTGGTGCCTTTCAGCTGCCTACCAAGGTAGTGTAAAAACTACCAACAGAACTCCTGTCTGGCACCTTCCCCGGTGGAGTTGTGCAGGGGGTGTGTTTGGAACATTTTGTCACCAGCCGAGTCCAAAATTCAGCGGTTCCCCATCTCAGCCCAGAAAGCAGGAAGAACAACTTTTGTGGTGCCTTTCAGCTGTCTACCGGAGCAATGTAAAAACTACCAGGAGAACTCCTGTCTGGCACCTTCCCCGGTGGAGTTGTGCAGGGGGTGTGTTTGGAACATTTTGTCACCAGCCGAGTCCAAAATTCAGCGGTTCCCCATCTCAGCCCAGAAAGCAGGAAGAACAACTTTTGTGGTGCCTTTCAGCTGCCTACCAAGGTAGTGTAAAAACTACCAGGAGAACTCCTGTCTGGCACCTTCCCCGGTGGAGTTGTGCATGGGGTGTGTTTGGAACATTTTGTCACCAGCCGAGTCCAAAATTCAGCGTTTCCCCATCTCAGCCCAGAAAGCAGGTAGAACAACTTTTGTGGTGTCTTTTAGATGCCTACCAAGGTAGTGTAAAAACTACTAAGAGAACTCCTGTCTGGCACCTCCCCCGGTGGAGTTGTGCAGGGGGTGTGTTTGGAACATTTTGTCACCAGCCGAGTCCAAAATTCAGCGGTTCCCCATCTCAGCCCAGAAAGCAGGAAGAACAACTTTTGTGGTGCCTTTCAGCTGCCTACCAAGGTAGTGTAAAAAACTACCAGGAGAACTCTTGTCTGGCACCTTCCCCGGTGGAGTTGTGCATGGGGTGTGTTTGGAACATTTTGTCACCAGCCGAGTCCAAAATTCAGCGGTTCCCCATCTCAGCCCAGAAAGCAGGTAGAACAACTTTTGTGGTATCTTTCAGATGCCTACCGGAGCAATGTAAAAAACTACCAGGAGAACTCCTGTCTGGCACCTTCCCGGCGGAGTTGTGCAGGGGGTGTGTTTGGAACATTTTGTCACCGGCCGAGTCCAAAATTCAGCGTTTCCCCATCTCAGCCCAGAAAGCAGGTAGAACAACTTTTGTGGTGTCTTTTAGATGCCTACCAAGGTAGTGTAAAAAACTACTAAGAGAACTCCTGTCTGGCACCTTCCCCGGTGGAGTTGTGCAGGGGGTGTGTTTGGAACATTTTGTCACCAGCCGAGTCCAAAATTCAGCGGTTCCCCATCTCAGCCCAGAAAGCAGGTAGAACAACTTTTGTGGTGTCTTTCAGATGCCTACCAAGGTAGTGTAAAAACTACTAAGAGAACTCCTGTCTGGCACCTTCCCCGGTGGAGTTGTGCAGGGGGTGTGTTTGGAACATTTTGTCACCGGCCGACTCCAAAATTCAGCGTTTCCCCATCTCAGCCCAGAAAGCAGGTAGAACAACTTTTGTGGTGCCTTTCAGCTGCCTACCAAGGTAGTGTAAAAAACTACCAGGAGAACTCCTGTCTGGCACCTTCCGTGGTGGAGTTGTGCATGGGGTGTGTTTGGAACATTTTGTCACCAGCCGAGTCCAAAATTCAGCGTTTCCCCATCTCAGCCCAGAAAGCAGGTAGAACAACTTTTGTGGTGCCTTTCAGCTGCCTATCAAGGTAGTGTAAAAACTACCAAGAGAACTCCTGTCTGGCACCTTCCCCGGTGGAGTTGTGCAGGGGGTGTGTTTGGAACATTTTGTCACCAGCCGAGTCCAAAATTCAGCGTTTCCCCATCTCAGCCCAGAAAGCAGGTAGAACAACTTTTGTGGTGTCTTTCAGATGCCTACCAAGGTAGTGTAAAAACTATTAAGAGAACTCCTGTCTGGCACCTTCCCCGGTGGAGTTGTGCAGGGGGTGTGTTTGGAACATTTTGTCACCGGCCGACTCCAAAATTCAGCGATTCCCCATCTCAGCCCAGAAAGCAGATAGAACAAGTTTTGTGGTGTCTTTGAGGTGCCTACCAGAGCAATGTAAAAACTACCAGGAGAACTCCTGTCTGGCACCTTCCCCGGTGGAGTTGTGCAGGGGGTGTGTTTGGAACATTTTGTCACCAGCCGAGTCCAAAATTCAGCGGTTCCCCATCTCAGCCCAGAAAGCAGGTAGAACAACTTTTGTGGTGCCTTTCAGATGCCTACCAAGTTAGTGTAAAAACTACTAAGAGAACTCCTGTGTGGCACCTTCCCCGGTGGAGTTGTGCAGGGGGTGTGTTTGGAACATTTTGTCACCAGCCGACTCCAAAATTCAGCGATTCCCCATCTCAGCCCAGAAAGCAGGTAGAACAACTTTTGTGGTGTCTTTCAGATGCCTACCAAGGTAGTGTAAAAACTACCAGGAGAACTCCTGTCTGGCACCTTCCCCGGTGGAGTTGTGCAGGGGGTGTGTTTGGAACATTTTGTCACCGGCCGAGTCCAAAATTCAGCGGTTCCCCATCTCAGCCCAGAAAGCAGGAAGAACAACTTTTGTGGTGCCTTTCAGCTGTCTACCGGAGCAATGTAAAAACTACCAGGAGAACTCCTGTCTGGCACCTTCCCCGGTGGAGTTGTGCAGGGGGTGTGTTTGGAACATTTTGTCACCAGCCGAGTCCAAAATTCAGCGGTTCCCCATCTCAGCCCAGAAAGCAGGAAGAACAACTTTTGTGGTGCCTTTCAGCTCCCTACCAAGGTAGTGTAAAAACTACCAACAGAACTCCTGTCTGGCACCTTCCCCGGTGGAGTTGTGCATGGGGTGTGTTTGGAACATTTTGTCACCAGCCGAGTCCAAAATTCAGCGTTTCCCCATCTCAGCCCAGAAAGCAGGTAGAACAACTTTTGTGGTGTCTTTTAGATGCCTACCAAGGTAGTGTAAAAACTACTAAGAGAACTCCTGTCTGGCACCTCCCCCGGTGGAGTTGTGCAGGGGGTGTGTTTGGAACATTTTGTCACCAGCCGAGTCCAAAATTCAGCGGTTCCCCATCTCAGCCCAGAAAGCAGGAAGAACAACTTTTGTGGTGCCTTTCAGCTGCCTACCAAGGTAGTGTAAAAACTACCAGGAGAACTCTTGTCTGGCACCTTCCCCGGTGGAGTTGTGCATGGGGTGTGTTTGGAACATTTTGTCACCAGCCGAGTCCAAAATTCAGCGGTTCCCCATCTCAGCCCAGAAAGCAGGTAGAACAACTTTTGTGGTATCTTTCAGATGCCTACCGGAGCAATGTAAAAACTACCAGGAGAACTCCTGTCTGGCACCTTTCCGGCGGAGTTGTGCAGGGGGTGTGTTTGGAACATTTTGTCACCGGCCGAGTCCAAAATTCAGCGTTTCCCCATCTCAGCCCAGAAAGCAGGTAGAACAACTTTTGTGGTGTCTTTTAGATGCCTACCAAGGTAGTGTAAAAAACTACTAAGAGAACTCCTGTCTGGCACCTTCCCCGGTGGAGTTGTGCATGTGGTGTGTTTGGAACATTTTGTCACCAGCCGAGTCCAAAATTCAGCGGTTCCCCATCTAAGCCCAGAAAGCAGGTAGAACAACTTTTGTGGTGTCTTTCAGATGCCTACCAAGGTAGTGTAAAAACTACTAAGAGAACTCCTGTCTGGCACCTTCCCCGGTGGAGTTGTGCAGGGGGTGTGTTTGGAACATTTTTTCACCGGCCGACTCCAAAATTCAGCGTTTCCCCATCTCAGCCCAGAAAGCAGGAAGAACAACTTTTGTGGTGCCTTTCAGCTGCCTACCAAGGTAGTGTAAAAACTACCAGGAGAACTCCTGTCTGGCACCTTCCGTGGTGGAGTTGTGCATGGGGTGTGTTTGGAACATTTTGTCACCAGCCGAGTCCAAAATTCAGCGTTTCCCCATCTCAGCCCAGAAAGCAGGTAGAACAACTTTTGTGGTGCCTTTCAGCTGCCTATCAAGGTAGTGTAAAAACTACCAAGAGAACTCCTGTCTGGCACCTTCCCCGGTGGAGTTGTGCAGGGGGTGTGTTTGGAACATTTTGTCACCAGCCGAGTCCAAAATTCAGCGTTTCCCCATCTCAGCCCAGAAAGCAGGTAGAACAACTTTTGTGGTGTCTTTCAGATGCCTACCAAGGTAGTGTAAAAACTATTAAGAGAACTCCTGTCTGGCACCTTCCCCGGTGGAGTTGTGCAGGGGGTGTGTTTGGAACATTTTGTCACCGGCCGACTCCAAAATTCAGCGATTCCCCATCTCAGCCCAGAAAGCAGATAGAACAAGTTTTGTGGTGTCTTTGAGGTGCCTACCAGAGCAATGTAAAAACTACCAGGAGAACTCCTGTCTGGCACCTTCCCCGGTGGAGTTGTGCAGGGGGTGTGTTTGGAACATTTTGTCACCAGCCGAGTCCAAAATTCAGCGGTTCCCCATCTCAGCCCAGAAAGCAGGTAGAACAACTTTTGTGGTGCCTTTCAGATGCCTACCAAGTTAGTGTAAAAACTACTAAGAGAACTCCTGTGTGGCACCTTCCCCGGTGGAGTTGTGCAGGGGGTGTGTTTGGAACATTTTGTCACCAGCCGACTCCAAAATTCAGCGATTCCCCATCTCAGCCCAGAAAGCAGGTAGAACAACTTTTGTGGTGTCTTTCAGATGCCTACCAAGGTAGTGTAAAAACTACCAGGAGAACTCCTGTCTGGCACCTTCCCCGGTGGAGTTGTGCAGGGGGTGTGTTTGGAACATTTTGTCACCGGCCGAGTCCAAAATTCAGCGGTTCCCCATCTCAGCCCAGAAAGCAGGAAGAACAACTTTTGTGGTGCCTTTCAGCTGTCTACCGGAGCAATGTAAAAACTACCAGGAGAACTCCTGTCTGGCACCTTCCCCGGTGGAGTTGTGCAGGGGGTGTGTTTGGAACATTTTGTCACCAGCCGAGTCCAAAATTCAGCGGTTCCCCATCTCAGCCCAGAAAGCAGGAAGAACAACTTTTGTGGTGCCTTTCAGCTCCCTACCAAGGTAGTGTAAAAACTACCAGGAGAACTCCTGTCTGGCACCTTCCCCGGTGGAGTTGTGCATGGGGTGTGTTTGGAACATTTTGTCACCAGCCGAGTCCAAAATTCAGCGTTTCCCCATCTCAGCCCAGAAAGCAGGTAGAACAACTTTTGTGGTGTCTTTTAGATGCCTACCAAGGTAGTGTAAAAACTACTAAGAGAACTCCTGTCTGGCACCTCCCCCGGTGGAGTTGTGCAGGGGGTGTGTTTGGAACATTTTGTCACCAGCCGAGTCCAAAATTCAGCGGTTCCCCATCTCAGCCCAGAAAGCAGGAAGAACAACTTTTGTGGTGCCTTTCAGCTGCCTACCAAGGTAGTGTAAAAACTACCAGGAGAACTCTTGTCTGGCACCTTCCCCGGTGGAGTTGTGCATGGGGTGTGTTTGGAACATTTTGTCACCAGCCGAGTCCAAAATTCAGCGGTTCCCCATCTCAGCCCAGAAAGCAGGTAGAACAACTTTTGTGGTATCTTTCAGATGCCTACCGGAGCAATGTAAAAACTACCAGGAGAACTCCTGTCTGGCACCTTTCCGGCGGAGTTGTGCAGGGGGTGTGTTTGGAACATTTTGTCACCGGCCGAGTCCAAAATTCAGCGTTTCCCCATCTCAGCCCAGAAAGCAGGTAGAACAACTTTTGTGGTGTCTTTTAGATGCCTACCAAGGTAGTGTAAAAACTACTAAGAGAACTCCTGTCTGGCACCTTCCCCGGTGGAGTTGTGCATGTGGTGTGTTTGGAACATTTTGTCACCAGCCGAGTCCAAAATTCAGCGGTTCCCCATCTCAGCCCAGAAAGCAGGTAGAACAACTTTTGTGGTGTCTTTCAGATGCCTACCAAGGTAGTGTAAAAACTACTAAGAGAACTCCTGTCTGGCACCTTCCCCGGTGGAGTTGTGCAGGGGGTGTGTTTGGAACATTTTGTCACCGGCCGACTCCAAAATTCAGCGTTTCCCCATCTCAGCCCAGAAAGCAGGTAGAACAACTTTTGTGGTGCCTTTCAGCTGCCTACCAAGGTAGTGTAAAAACTACCAGGAGAACTCCTGTCTGGCACCTTCCGTGGTGGAGTTGTGCATGGGGTGTGTTTGGAACATTTTGTCACCAGCCGAGTCCAAAATTCAGCGTTTCCCCATCTCAGCCCAGAAAGCAGGTAGAACAACTTTTGTGGTGCCTTTCAGCTGCCTATCAAGGTAGTGTAAAAACTACCAAGAGAACTCCTGTCTGGCACCTTCCCCGGTGGAGTTGTGCAGGGGGTGTGTTTGGAACATTTTGTCACCAGCCGAGTCCAAAATTCAGCGGTTCCCCATCTCAGCCCAGAAAGCAGGTAGAACAACTTTTGTGGTGTCTTTCAGATGCCTACCAAGGTAGTGTAAAAACTATTAAGAGAACTCCTGTCTGGCACCTTCCCCGGTGGAGTTGTGCAGGGGGTGTGTTTGGAACATTTTGTCACCGGCCGACTCCAAAATTCAGCGATTCCCCATCTCAGCCCAGAAAGCAGATAGAACAAGTTTTGTGGTGTCTTTGAGGTGCCTACCAGAGCAATGTAAAAACTACCAGGAGAACTCCTGCCTGGCACCTTCCCCGGTGGAGTTGTGCAGGGGGTGTGTTTGGAACATTTTGTCACCAGCCGAGTCCAAAATTCAGCGGTTCCCCATCTCAGCCCAGAAAGCAGGTAGAACAACTTTTGTGGTGCCTTTCAGATGCCTACCAAGTTAGTGTAAAAACTACTAAGAGAACTCCTGTGTGGCACCTTCCCCGGTGGAGTTGTGCAGGGGGTGTGTTTGGAACATTTTGTCACCAGCCGACTCCAAAATTCAGCGATTCCCCATCTCAGCCCAGAAAGCAGGTAGAACAACTTTTGTGGTGTCTTTCAGCTGCCTACCAAGGTAGTGTAAAAACTACCAGGAGAACTCCTGTCTGGCACCTTCCCCGGTGGAGTTGTGCAGGGGGTGTGTTTGGAACATTTTGTCACCGGCCGACTCCAAAATTCAGCGATTCCCCATCTCAGCCCAGAAAGCAGGTAGAACAACTTTTGTGGTGTCTTTCAGATGCATACCAAGGTAGTGTAAAAACTACTAAGAGAACTCCTGTCTGGCACCTTCCCCGGTGGAGTTGTGCATGGGGTGTGTTTGGAACATTTTGTCACCAGCCGAGTCCAAAATTCAGCGTTTCCCCATCTCAGCCCAGAAAGCAGGTAGAACAACTTTTGTGGTGCCTTTCAGCTGCCTACCAAGGTAGTGTAAAAACTACCAAGAGAACTCCTGTCTGGCACCTTCCCCGGTGGAGTTGTGCATGGGGTGTGTTTGGAACATTTTGTCACCAGCCGAGTCCAAAATTCAGCGTTTCCCCATCTCAGCCCAGAAAGCAGGTAGAACAACTTTTGTGGTGTCTTTTAGATGCCTACAAAGGTAGTGTAAAAACTACCAGGAGAACTCCTGTCTGGCACCTTCCCCGGTGGAGTTGTGCATGGGGTGTGTTTGGAACATTTTGTCACCAGCCGAGTCCAAAATTCAGCGGTTCCCCATCTCAGCCCAGAAAGCAGGAAGAACAACTTTTGTGGTGCCTTTCAAATGCCTACCAAGGTAGTGTAAAAACTACCAGGAGAACTCCTGTCTGGCACCTTCCGTGGTGGAGTTGTGCATGGGGTGTGTTTGGAACATTTTGTCACCGGCCGAGTCCAAAATTCAGTGGTTCCCCATCTCAGCCCAGAAAGCAGGTAGAACAACTTTTGTGGTGTCTTTCAGATGCCTACCAAGGTAGTGTAAAAACTACTAAGAGAACTCCTGTCTGGCACCTTCCCCGGTGGAGTTGTGCATGGGGTGTGTTTGGAACATTTTGCCACCAGCCGACTCCAAAATTCAGCTGTTCCCCATCTCAGCCCAGAAAGCAGGAAGAACAACTTTTGTAGTGTCTTTTTGATGCCTACCAAGGTAGTGTAAAATCTACCAACAGAACTCCTGTCTAGCACCTTCCCCGGTGGAGTTGTGCAGGGGGTGTGTTTGGAACTTTTTGTCACCGGCCGACTCCAAAATTCAGCGGTTCCCCATCTCAGCCCAGAAAGCAGGTAGAACAACTTTTGTGGTGTCTTTCAGATGCCTACCGGAGCAATGTAAAAACTACCAGGAGAACTCCTTTCTGGCACCTTCCCCGGTGGAGTTGTGCAGGGGGTGTGTTTGGAACATTTTGTCACCAGCCGAGTGCAAAATTCATCTGTTCCCCACCTCAGCCCAGAAAGCAGGTAGAACAACTTTTGTAGTGTCTTTTTGATGCCTACCAAGGTAGTGTAAAATCTACCAAGAGAACTCCTGTCTGGCACCTTCCCCGGTGGAGTTGTGCAGGGGGTGTGTTTGGAACATTTTGTCACTGGCCGACTCCAAAATTCAGCTGTTCCCCATCTCAGCCCAGAAAGCAGGTAGAACATCTTTTGTGGTGTCTTTCAGATGCCTACCGGAGCAATGTAAAAAACTACCAGGAGAACTCCTGTCTGGCACCTTCCCCGGTGGAGTTGTGCATGGGGTGTGTTTGGAACATTTTGTCACCAGCCGACTCCAAATATCAGCGGTTCCCCATCTCAGCCCAGAAAGCAGGAAGAACAACTTTTGTGGTGCCTTTCAGCTGCCTACCAAGGTAGTGTAAAATCTACCAACAGAACTCCTGTCTGGCACCTTCCCCGGTGGAGTTGTGCAGGGGGTGTGTTTGGAACATTTTGTCACCAGCCGACTCCAAAATTCAGCGGTTCCCCATCTCAGCCCAGAAAGCAGGTAGAACAACTTTTGTGGTGTCTTTCAGATGCCTACCGGAGCAATGTAAAAACTACCAGGAGAACTCCTTTCTGGCACCTTCCCCGGTGGAGTTGTGCATGGGGTGTGTTTGGAACATTTTGCCACCAGCCGACTCCAAATATCAGCGGTTCCCCATCTCAGCCCAGAAAGCAGGAAGAACAACTTTTGTAGTGTCTTTTTGATGCCTACCAAGGTAGTGTAAAATCTACCAAGAGAACTCCTGTCTGGCACCTTCCCCGGTGGAGTTGTGCATGGGGTGTGTTTGGAACATTTTGTCACCGGCCGACTCCAAAATTCAGCGTTTCCCCATCTCAGCCCAGAAAGCAGGTAGAACATCTTTTGTGGTGTCTTTTTGATGCCTACCAAGGTAGTGTAAAATCTACCAAGAGAACTCCTGTCTGGCACCTTCCCCGGTGGAGTTGTGCATGGGGTGTGTTTGGAACATTTTGTCACCGGCCGACTCCAAAATTCAGCGGTTCCCCATCTCAGCCCAGAAAGCAGGTAGAACAACTTTTTTGGTGCCTTTCAGCTGCCTACCAAGGTAGTGTAAAAACTACTAAGAGAACTCTTGTCTGGCACCTTCCCCGGTGGAGTTGTGCAGGGGGTGTGTTTGGAACATTTTGTCACCAGCCGAGTCCAAAATTCAGCGGTTCCCCATCTCAGCCCAGAAAGCAGGAAGAACAACTTTTGTGGTGCCTTTCAGCTGTCTACCGGAGCAATGTAAAAACTACCAGGAGAACTCCTGTCTGGCACCTTCCCCGGTGGAGTTGTGCAGGGGGTGTGTTTGGAACATTTTGTCACCAGCCGAGTCCAAAATTCAGCGGTTCCCCATCTCAGCCCAGAAAGCAGGAAGAACAACTTTTGTGGTGCCTTTCAGCTGCCTAACAAGGTAGTGTAAAAACTACCAGGAGAACTCCTGTCTGGCACCTTCCCTGGTGGAGTTGTGCATGGGGTGTGTTTGGAACATTTTGTCACCAGCCGAGTCCAAAATTCAGCGGTTCCCCATCTCAGCCCAGAAAGCAGGTAGAACAACTTTTGTGGTGTCTTTTAGATGCCTACCAAGGTAGTGTAAAAACTACTAAGAGAACTCCTGTCTGGCACCTTCCCCGGTGGAGTTGTGCAGGGGGTGTGTTTGGAACATTTTGTCACCAGCCGACTCCAAAATTCAGCGGTTCCCCATCTCAGCCCAGAAAGCAGGAAGAACAACTTTTGTGGTGCCTTTCAGCTGCCTACCAAGGTAGTGTAAAAACTACCAGGAGAACTCTTGTCTGGCACCTTCCCCGGTGGAGTTGTGCATGGGGTGTGTTTGGAACATTTTGTCACCAGCCGAGTCCAAAATTCAGCGGTTCCCCATCTCAGCCCAGAAAGCAGGAAGAACAACTTTTGTGGTGCCTTTCAGCTGCCTAACAAGGTAGTGTAAAAACTACCAGGAGAACTCCTGTCTGGCACCTTCCCCGGTGGAGTTGTGCATGGGGTGTGTTTGGAACATTTTGTCACCAGCCGAGTCCAAAATTCAGCGTTTCCCCATCTCAGCCCAGAAAGCAGGTAGAACAACTTTTGTGGTCTCTTTTAGATGCCTACCAAGGTAGTGTAAAAACTACTAAGAGAACTCCTGTCTGGCACCTTCCCCGGTGGAGTTGTGCAGGGGGTGTGTTTGGAACATTTTGCCACCAGCCGACTCCAAAATTCAGCGGTTCCCCATCTCAGCCCAGAAAGCAGGAAGAACAACTTTTGTGGTGCCTTTCAGCTGCCTACCAAGGTAGTGTAAAATCTACCAAGAGAACTCCTGTCTGGCACCTTCCCCGGTGGAGTTGTGCATGGGGTGTGTTTGGAACATTTTGTCACCGGCCGACTCCAAAATTCAGCGTTTCCCCATCTCAGCCCAGAAAGCAGGTAGAACATCTTTTGTGGTGTCTTTTAGATGCCTACCAAGGTAGTGTAAAATCTACCAAGAGAACTCCTGTCTGGCACCTTCCGTGGTGGAGTTGTGCATGGGGTGTGTTTGGAACATTTTGTCACCGGCCGAGTCCAAAATTCAGCGTTTCCCCATCTCAGCCCAGAAAGCAGGTAGAACAACTTTTGTGGTGTCTTTCAGATGCCTACCAAGGTAGTGTAAAAACTACCAAGAGAACTCCTGTCTGGCACCTTCCCCGGTGGAGTTGTGCATGGGGTGTGTTTGGAACATTTTGTCACTGGCCGAGTCCAAAATTCAGTGGTTCCCCATCTCAGCCCAGAAAGCAGGAAGAACAACTTTTGTGGTGCCTTTCAGCTGCCTACCAAGGTAGTGTAAAAACTACCAAGAGAACTCCTGTCTGGCACCTTCCCCGGTGGAGTTGTGCATGGGGTGTGTTTGGAACATTTTGTCACCGGCCGAGTCCAAAATTCAGCGGTTCCCCATCTCAGCCCAGAAAGCAGGTAGAACAACTTTTGTGGTGCCTTTCAGCTGCCTACCAAGGTAGTGTAAAAACTACCAGGAGAACTCCTGTCTGGCACCTTCCCCGGTGGAGTTGTGCAGGGGGTGTGTTTGGAACATTTTGTCACCAGCCGAGTCCAAAATTCAGCGTTTCCCCATCTCAGCCCAGAAAGCAGGTAGAACAACTTTTGTAGTGTCTTTTAGATGCCTACCAAGGTAGTGTAAAATCTACCAACAGAACTCCTGTCTGGCACCTTCCCCGGTGGAGTTGTGCATGGGGTGTGTTTGGAACATTTTGTCACCAGCCGAGTCCAAAATATCAGCGGTTCCCCATCTCAGCCCAGAAAGCAGGAAGAACAACTTTTGTGGTGCCTTTCAGCTGCCTACCAAGGTAGTGTAAAAACTACTAAGAGAACTCCTGTCTGGCACCTTCCCCGGTGGAGTTGTGCATGGGGTGTGTTTGGAACATTTTGTCACCGGCCGACTCCAAAATTCAGCGGTTCCCCATCTCAGCCCAGAAAGCAGGTAGAACAACTTTTGTGGTGCCTTTCAGCTGCCTACCAAGGTAGTGTAAAAACTACCAACAGAACTCCTGTCTGGCACCTTCCCCGGTGGAGTTGTGCAGGGGGTGTGTTTGGAACATTTTGTCACCAGCCGAGTCCAAAATTCAGCGGTTCCCCATCTCAGCCCAGAAAGCAGGAAGAACAACTTTTGTGGTGCCTTTCAGCTGTCTACCGGAGCAATGTAAAAACTACCAGGAGAACTCCTGTCTGGCACCTTCCCCGGTGGAGTTGTGCAGGGGGTGTGTTTGGAACATTTTGTCACCAGCCGAGTCCAAAATTCAGCGGTTCCCCATCTCAGCCCAGAAAGCAGGAAGAACAACTTTTGTGGTGCCTTTCAGCTGCCTAACAAGGTAGTGTAAAAACTACCAGGAGAACTCCTGTCTGGCACCTTCCCCGGTGGAGTTGTGCATGGGGTGTGTTTGGAACATTTTGTCACCAGCCGAGTCCAAAATTCAGCGGTTCCCCATCTCAGCCCAGAAAGCAGGTAGAACAACTTTTGTGGTGTCTTTTAGATGCCTACCAAGGTAGTGTAAAAACTACTAAGAGAACTCCTGTCTGGCACCTTCCCCGGTGGAGTTGTGCAGGGGGTGTGTTTGGAACATTTTGTCACCAGCCGAGTCCAAAATTCAGCGGTTCCCCATCTCAGCCCAGAAAGCAGGAAGAACAACTTTTGTGGTGCCTTTCAGCTGCCTACCAAGGTAGTGTAAAAACTACTAAGAGAACTCTTGTCTGGCACCTTCCCCGGTGGAGTTGTGCATGGGGTGTGTTTGGAACATTTTGTCACCAGCCGAGTCCAAAATTCAGCGGTTCCCCATCTCAGCCCAGAAAGCAGGTAGAACAACTTTTGTGGTATCTTTCAGATGCCTACCGGAGCAATGTAAAAACTACCAGGAGAACTCCTGTCTGGCACCTTTCCGGCGGAGTTGTGCAGGGGGTGTGTTTGGAACATTTTGTCACCGGCCGAGTCCAAAATTCAGCGTTTCCCCATCTCAGCCCAGAAAGCAGGTAGAACAACTTTTGTGGTGTCTTTTAGATGCCTACCAAGGTAGTGTAAAAACTACCAACAGAACTCCTGTCTGGCACCTTCCCCGGTGGAGTTGTGCATGTGGTGTGTTTGGAACATTTTGTCACCAGCGAGTCCAAAATTCAGCGGTTCCCCATCTCAGCCCAGAAAGCAGGTAGAACAACTTTTGTGGTGTCTTTCAGATGCCTACCAAGGTAGTGTAAAAAACTACTAAGAGAACTCCTGTCTGGCACCTTCCCCGGTGGAGTTGTGCAGGGGGTGTGTTTGGAACATTTTGTCACCAGCCGAGTCCAAAATTCAGCGGTTCCCCATCTCAGCCCAGAAAGCAGTTAGAACAACTTTTGTGGTGTCTTTCAGATGCCTACCAAGGTAGTGTAAAAACTACTAAGAGAACTCCTGTCTGGCACCTTCCCCGGTGGAGTTGTGCAGGGGGTGTGTTTTGGAACATTTTGTCACCGGCCGAGTCCAAAATTCAGCGTTTCCCCATCTCAGCCCAGAAAGCAGGTAGAACAACTTTTGTGGTGTCTTTCAGATGCCTACCAAGGTAGTGTAAAAACTACCAGGAGAACTCCTGTCTGGCACCTTCCCCGGTGGAGTTGTGCAGGGGGTGTGTTTGGAACATTTTGTCACCAGCCGAGTCCAAAATTCAGCGGTTCCCCATCTCAGCCCAGAAAGCAGGTAGAACAACTTTTGTGGTGTCTTTCAGATGCCTACCAAGGTAGTGTAAAAACTATTAAGAGAACTCCTGTCTGGCACCTTCCCCGGTGGAGTTGTGCATGGGGTGTGTTTGGAACATTTTGTCACCGGCCGAGTCCAAAATTCATCGATTCCCCATCTCAGCCCAGAAAGCAGATAGAACAAGTTTTGTTGTGTCTTTCAGATGCCTACCAAGGTAGTGTAAAAACTACCAGGAGAACTCCTGTCTGGCACCTTCCCCGGTGGAGTTGTGCAGGGGGTGTGTTTGGAACATTTTGTCACCAGCCGAGTCCAAAATTCAGCGGTTCCCCATCTCAGCCCAGAAAGCAGGTAGAACAACTTTTGTGGTGCCTTTCAGATGCCTACCAAGGTAGTGTAAAAACTACTAAGAGAACTCCTGTGTGGCACCTTCCCCGGTGGAGTTGTGCAGGGGGTGTGTTTGGAACATTTTGTCACCGGCCGACTCCAAAATTCAGCGATTCCCCATCTCAGCCCAGAAAGCAGGTAGAACAACTTTTGTGGTGCCTTTCAGCTGCCTACCAAGGTAGTGTAAAAACTACCAAGAGAACTCCTGTCTGGCACCTTCCCCGGTGGAGTTGTGCATGGGGTGTGTTTGGAACATTTTGTCACCAGCCGAGTCCAAAATTCAGCGGTTCCCCATCTCAGCCCAGAAAGCAGGAAGAACAACTTTTGTGGTGCCTTTCAGCTGCCTAACAAGGTAGTGTAAAATCTACCAACAGAACTCCTGTCTGGCACCTTCCCCGGTGGAGTTGTGCAGGGGGTGTGTTTGGAACATTTTGTCACCAGCCGAGTCCAAAATTCAGCGGTTCCCCATCTCAGCCCAGAAAGCAGGAAGAACAACTTTTGTGGTGCCTTTCAAATGCCTACCAAGGTAGTGTAAAAACTACCAGGAGAACTCCTGTCTGGCACCTTCCGTGGTGGAGTTGTGCATGGGGTGTGTTTGGAACATTTTGTCACCGGCCGAGTCCAAAATTCAGTGGTTCCCCATCTCAGCCCAGAAAGCAGGTAGAACAACTTTTGTGGTGTCTTTCAGATGCCTACCAAGGTAGTGTAAAAACTACTAAGAGAACTCCTGTCTGGCACCTTCCCCGGTGGAGTTGTGCATGGGGTGTGTTTGGAACATTTTGCCACCAGCCGACTCCAAAATTCAGCTTTTCCCCATCTCAGCCCAGAAAGCAGGAAGAACAACTTTTGTAGTGTCTTTTTGATGCCTACCAAGGTAGTGTAAAAACTACCAACAGAAGTCCTGTCTAGCACCTTCCCCGGTGGAGTTGTGCAGGGGGTGTGTTTGGAACTTTTTGTCACCGGCCGACTCCAAAATTCAGCGGTTCCCCATCTCAGCCCAGAAAGCAGGTAGAACAACTTTTGTGGTGTCTTTCAGATGCCTACCGGAGCAATGTAAAAACTACCAGGAGAACTCCTTTCTGGCACCTTCCCCGGTGGAGTTGTGCAGGGGGTGTGTTTGGAACATTTTGTCACCAGCCGAGTGCAAAATTCATCTGTTCCCCACCTCAGCCCAGAAAGCAGGTAGAACAACTTTTGTAGTGTCTTTTTGATGCCTACCAAGGTAGTGTAAAATCTACCAAGAGAACTCCTGTCTGGCACCTTCCCCGGTGGAGTTGTGCAGGGGGTGTGTTTGGAACATTTTGTCACCGGCCGACTCCAAAATTCAGCTGTTCCCCATCTCAGCCCAGAAAGCAGGTAGAACATCTTTTGTGGTGTCTTTCAGATGCCTACCGGAGCAATGTAAAAACTACCAGGAGAACTCCTGTCTGGCACCTTCCCCGGTGGAGTTGTGCATGGGGTGTGTTTGGAACATTTTGTCACCAGCCGACTCCAAAATTCAGCGGTTCCCCATCTCAGCCCAGAAAGCAGGAAGAACAACTTTTGTGGTGCCTTTCAGCTGCCTACCAAGGTAGTGTAAAATCTACCAACAGAACTCCTGTCTGGCACCTTCCCCGGTGGAGTTGTGCAGGGGGTGTGTTTGGAACATTTTGTCACCAGCCGACTCCAAAATTCAGCGGTTCCCCATCTCAGCCCAGAAAGCAGGTAGAACAACTTTTGTGGTGTCTTTCAGATGCCTACCGGAGCAATGTAAAAACTACCAGGAGAACTCCTTTCTGGCACCTTCCCCGGTGGAGTTGTGCATGGGGTGTGTTTGGAACATTTTGTCACCAGCCGACTCCAAAATTCAGCGGTTCCCCATCTCAGCCCAGAAAGCAGGTAGAACAACTTTTGTAGTGTCTTTTTGATGCCTACCAAGGTAGTGTAAAATCTACCAAGAGAACTCCTGTCTGGCACCTTCCCCGGTGGAGTTGTGCATGGGGTGTGTTTGGAACATTTTGTCACCAGCCGAGTCCAAAATTCAGCGGTTCCCCATCTCAGCCCAGAAAGCAGGAAGAACAACTTTTGTGGTGCCTTTCAGCTGTCTACCGGAGCAATGTAAAAACTACCAGGAGAACTCCTGTCTGGCACCTTCCCCGGTGGAGTTGTGCAGGGGGTGTGTTTGGAACATTTTGTCACCAGCCGAGTCCAAAATTCAGCGGTTCCCCATCTCAGCCCAGAAAGCAGGAAGAACAACTTTTGTGGTGCCTTTCAGCTGCCTAACAAGGTAGTGTAAAAACTACCAGGAGAACTCCTGTCTGGCACCTTCCCCGGTGGAGTTGTGCATGGGGTGTGTTTGGAACATTTTGTCACCAGCCGAGTCCAAAATTCAGCGGTTCCCCATCTCAGCCCAGAAAGCAGGTAGAACAACTTTTGTGGTGTCTTTTAGATGCCTACCAAGGTAGTGTAAAAACTACTAAGAGAACTCCTGTCTGGCACCTTCCCCGGTGGAGTTGTGCAGGGGGTGTGTTTGGAACATTTTGTCACCAGCCGAGTCCAAAATTCAGCGGTTCCCCATCTCAGCCCAGAAAGCAGGAAGAACAACTTTTGTGGTGCCTTTCAGCTGCCTACCAAGGTAGTGTAAAAACTACTAAGAGAACTCTTGTCTGGCACCTTCCCCGGTGGAGTTGTGCATGGGGTGTGTTTGGAACATTTTGTCACCAGCCGAGTCCAAAATTCAGCGGTTCCCCATCTCAGCCCAGAAAGCAGGTAGAACAACTTTTGTGGTATCTTTCAGATGCCTACCGGAGCAATGTAAAAACTACCAGGAGAACTCCTGTCTGGCACCTTTCCGGCGGAGTTGTGCAGGGGGTGTGTTTGGAACATTTTGTCACCGGCCGAGTCCAAAATTCAGCGTTTCCCCATCTCAGCCCAGAAAGCAGGTAGAACAACTTTTGTGGTGTCTTTTAGATGCCTACCAAGGTAGTGTAAAAACTACCAACAGAACTCCTGTCTGGCACCTTCCCCGGTGGAGTTGTGCATGTGGTGTGTTTGGAACATTTTGTCACCAGCCGACTCCAAAATTCAGCGGTTCCCCATCTCAGCCCAGAAAGCAGGTAGAACAACTTTTGTGGTGTCTTTCAGATGCCTACCAAGGTAGTGTAAAAACTACTAAGAGAACTCCTGTCTGGCACCTTCCCCGGTGGAGTTGTGCAGGGGGTGTGTTTGGAACATTTTGTCACCAGCCGAGTCCAAAATTCAGCGTTTCCCCATCTCAGCCCAGAAAGCAGGTAGAACAACTTTTGTGGTGTCTTTCAGATGCCTACCAAGGTAGTGTAAAAACTACTAAGAGAACTCCTGTCTGGCACCTTCCCCGGTGGAGTTGTGCAGGGGGTGTGTTTGGAACATTTTGTCACCGGCCGAGTCCAAAATTCAGCGTTTCCCCATCTCAGCCCAGAAAGCAGGTAGAACAACTTTTGTGGTGTCTTTCAGATGCCTACCAAGGTAGTGTAAAAACTACCAGGAGAACTCCTGTCTGGCACCTTCCCCGGTGGAGTTGTGCAGGGGGTGTGTTTGGAACATTTTGTCACCAGCCGAGTCCAAAATTCAGCGTTTCCCCATCTCAGCCCAGAAAGCAGGTAGAACAACTTTTGTGGTGCCTTTCAGCTGCCTATCAAGGTAGTGTAAAAACTACCAAGAGAACTACTGTCTGGCACCTTCCGTGGTGGAGTTGTGCAGGGGGTGTGTTTGGAACATTTTGTCACCAGCCGACTCCAAAATTCAGCGGTTCCCCATCTCAGCCCAGAAAGCAGGTAGAACAACTTTTGTGGTGTCTTTCAGATGCCTACCAAGGTAGTGTAAAAACTATTAAGAGAACTCCTGTCTGGCACCTTCCCCGGTGGAGTTGTGCATGGGGTGTGTTTGGAACATTTTGTCACCGGCCGAGTCCAAAATTCATCGATTCCCCATCTCAGCCCAGAAAGCAGATAGAACAAGTTTTGTGGTGTCTTTCAGATGCCTACCAAGGTAGTGTAAAAACTACCAGGAGAACTCCTGTCTGGCACCTTCCCCGGTGGAGTTGTGCAGGGGGTGTGTTTGGAACATTTTGTCACCAGCCGAGTCCAAAATTCAGCGGTTCCCCATCTCAGCCCAGAAAGCAGGTAGAACAACTTTTGTGGTGCCTTTCAGATGCCTACCAAGGTAGTGTAAAAACTACTAAGAGAACTCCTGTCTGGCACCTTCCCCGGTGGAGTTGTGCAGGGGGTGTGTTTGGAACATTTTGTCACCAGCCGAGTCCAAAATTCAGCGGTTCCCCATCTCAGCCCAGAAAGCAGGTAGAACAACTTTTGTGGTGCCTTTCAGCTGCCTACCAAGGTAGTGTAAAAACTACCAACAGAATTCGTTCCTGGCACCTTCCCCGGTGGAGTTGTGCAGGGGGTGTGTTTGGAACATTTTGTCACCAGCCGAGTCCAAAATTCAGCGGTTCCCCATCTCAGCCCAGAAAGCAGGAAGAACAACTTTTGTGGTGCCTTTCAAATGCCTACCAAGGTAGTGTAAAAACTACCAACAGAACTCCTGTCTGGCACCTTCCCCGGTGGAGTTGTGCAGGGGGTGTGTTTGGAACATTTTGTCACCAGCCGAGTCCAAAATTCAGCGGTTCCCCATCTCAGCCCAGAAAGCAGGAAGAACAACTTTTGTGGTGCCTTTCAAATGCCTACCAAGGTAGTGTAAAAACTACCAGGAGAACTCCTGTCTGGCACCTTCCGTGGTGGAGTTGTGCATGGGGTGTGTTTGGAACATTTTGTCACCGGCCGAGTCCAAAATTCAGTGGTTCCCCAACTCAGCCCAGAAAGCAGGTAGAACAACTTTTGTGGTGTCTTTCAGATGCCTACCAAGGTAGTGTAAAAACTACTAAGAGAACTCCTGTCTGGCACCTTCCCCGGTGGAGTTGTGCATGGGGTGTGTTTGGAACATTTTGCCACCAGCCGACTCCAAAATTCAGCTTTTCCCCATCTCAGCCCAGAAAGCAGGAAGAACAACTTTTGTAGTGTCTTTTTGATGCCTACCAAGGTAGTGTAAAATCTACCAACAGAACTCCTGTCTAGCACCTTCCCCGGTGGAGTTGTGCAGGGGGTGTGTTTGGAACTTTTTGTCACCGGCCGACTCCAAAATTCAGCGGTTCCCCATCTCAGCCCAGAAAGCAGGTAGAACAACTTTTGTGGTGTCTTTCAGATGCCTACCGGAGCAATGTAAAAACTACCAGGAGAACTCCTGTCTGGCACCTTCCCCGGTGGAGTTGTGCAGGGGGTGTGTTTGGAACATTTTGTCACCAGCCGAGTGCAAAATTCATCTGTTCCCCACCTCAGCCCAGAAAGCAGGTAGAACAACTTTTGTAGTGTCTTTTTGATGCCTACCAAGGTAGTGTAAAATCTACCAAGAGAACTCCTGTCTGGCACCTTCCCCGGTGGAGTTGTGCAGGGGGTGTGTTTGGAACATTTTGCCACAAGCCAAGTCCAAAATTCAGCTGTTCCCCATCTCAGCCCAGAAAGCAGGTAGAACATCTTTTGTGGTGTCTTTCAGATGCCTACCGGAGCAATGTAAAAACTACCAGGAGAACTCCTGTCTGGCACCTTCCCCGGTGGAGTTGTGCATGGGGTGTGTTTGGAACATTTTGTCACCAGCCGACTCCAAAATTCAGCGGTTCCCCATCTCAGCCCAGAAAGCAGGAAGAACAACTTTTGTGGTGCCTTTCAGCTGCCTACCAAGGTAGTGTAAAATCTACCAACAGAACTCCTGTCTGGCACCTTCCCCGGTGGAGTTGTGCAGGGGGTGTGTTTGGAACATTTTGTCACCAGCCGAGTCCAAAATTCAGCGGTTCCCCATCTCAGCCCAGAAAGCAGGTAGAACAACTTTTGTGGTGTCTTTCAGATGCCTACCGGAGCAATGTAAAAACTACCAGGAGAACTCCTTTCTGGCACCTTCCCCGGTGGAGTTGTGCATGGGGTGTGTTTGGAACATTTTGTCACCAGCCGACTCCAAAATTCAGCGGTTCCCCATCTCAGCCCAGAAAGCAGGTAGAACAACTTTTGTAGTGTCTTTTTGATGCCTACCAAGGTAGTGTAAAATCTACCAAGAGAACTCCTGTCTGGCACCTTCCCCGGTGGAGTTGTGCATGGGGTGTGTTTGGAACATTTTGTCACCGGCCGACTCCAAAATTCAGCGTTTCCCCATCTCAGCCCAGAAAGCAGGTAGAACATCTTTTGTGGTGTCTTTTAGATGCCTACCAAGGTAGTGTAAAATCTACCAAGAGAACTCCTGTCTGGCACCTTCCCCGGTGGAGTTGTGCAGGGGGTGTGTTTGGAACATTTTGTCACCGGCCGACTCCAAAATTCAGCGGTTGCCCATCTCAGCCCAGAAAGCAGGTAGAACAACTTTTGTGGTGTCTTTCAGATGCCTACCAAGGTAGTGTAAAAACTACCAAGAGAACTCCTGTCTGGCACCTTCCCCGGTGGAGTTGTGCATGGGGTGTGTTTGGAACATTTTGTCACCGGCCGACTCCAAAATTCAGCGTTTCCCCATCTCAGCCCAGAAAGCAGATAGAACAAGTTTTGTGGTGTCTTTGAGGTGCCTACCAGAGCAATGTAAAAACTACCAGGAGAACTCCTGTCTGGCACCTTCCCCGGTGGAGTTGTGCATGGGGTGTGTTTGGAACATTTTGTCACCGGCCGACTCCAAAATTCAGCGGTTCCCCATCTCAGCCCAGAAAGCAGGTAGAACAACTTTTGTAGTGTCTTTGTGATGCCTACCAAGGTAGTGTAAAATCTAGCAAGAGAACTCCTGTCTGGCACCTTCCCCGGTGGAGTTGTGCAGGGGGTGTGTTTGGAACATTTTGTCACCGGCCGAGTCACAAATTCAGCGTTTCCCCATCTCAGCCCACAAAGCAGGTAGAACAACTTTTGTGGTGTCTTTCAGATGCCTACCGGAGCAATGTAAAAACTACCAGGAGAACTCCTGTCTGGCACCTTCCCCGGTGGAGTTGTGCATGGGGTGTGTTTGGAACATTTTGTCACCAGCCGAGTCCAAAATTCAGCGGTTCCCCATCTCAGCCCAGAAAGCAGGTAGAACAACTTTTGTGGTGTCTTTCAGATGCCTACCAAGGTAGTGTAAAAACTACTAAGAGAACTCCTGTCTGGCACCTTCCCCGGTGGAGTTGTGCAGGGGGTGTGTTTGGAACATTTTGTCACCGGCCGAGTCCAAAATTCAGCGATTCCCCATCTCAGCCCAGAAAGCAGGTAGAACAACTTTTGTGGTGCCTTTCAGCTGCCTACCAAGGTAGTGTAAAATCTACCAACAGAACTCCTGTCTGGCACCTTCCCCGGTGGAGTTGTGCAGGGGGTGTGTTTGGAACATTTTGTCACCAGCCGACTCCAAAATTCAGCGGTTCCCCATCTCAGCCCAGAAAGCAGGTAGAACAACTTTTGTGGTGTCTTTCAGATGCCTACCGGAGCAATGTAAAAACTACCAGGAGAACTCCTTTCTGGCACCTTCCCCGGTGGAGTTGTGCATGGGGTGTGTTTGGAACATTTTGCCACCAGCCGAGTCCAAAATTCAGCGGTTCCCCATCTCAGCCCAGAAAGCAGGTAGAACAACTTTTGTAGTGTCTTTTTGATGCCTACCAAGGTAGTGTAAAATCTACCAAGAGAACTCCTGTCTGGCACCTTCCCCGGTGGAGTTGTGCATGGGGTGTGTTTGGAACATTTTGTCACCGGCCGACTCCAAAATTCAGCGTTTCCCCATCTCAGCCCAGAAAGCAGGTAGAACATCTTTTGTGGTGTCTTTTAGATGCCTACCAAGGTAGTGTAAAATCTACCAAGAGAACTCCTGTCTGGCACCTTCCCCGGTGGAGTTGTGCAGGGGGTGTGTTTGGAACATTTTGTCACCGGCCGAGTCCAAAATTCAGCGGTTGCCCATCTCAGCCCAGAAAGCAGGTAGAACAACTTTTGTGGTGTCTTTCAGATGCCTACCAAGGTAGTGTAAAAACTACCAAGAGAACTCCTGTCTGGCACCTTCCCCGGTGGAGTTGTGCATGGGGTGTGTTTGGAACATTTTGTCACCGGCCGACTCCAAAATTCAGCGTTTCCCCATCTCAGCTCAGAAAGGAGATAGAACAAGTTTTGTGGTGTCTTTGAGGTGCCTACCAGAGCAATGTAAAAACTACCAGGAGAACTCCTGTCTGGCACCTTCCCCGGTGGAGTTGTGCATGGGGTGTGTTTGGAACATTTTGTCACCGGCCGACTCCAAAATTCAGCGGTTCCCCATCTCAGCCCAGAAAGCAGGTAGAACAACTTTTGTAGTTTCTTTGTGATGCCTACCAAGGTAGTGTAAAATCTAGCAAGAGAACTCCTGTCTGGCACCTTCCCCGGTGGAGTTGTGCAGGGGGTGTGTTTGGAACATTTTGTCACCGGCCGAGTCCAAAATTCAGCGGTTCCCCATCTCAGCCCAGAAAGCAGGTAGAACAACTTTTGTGGTGTCTTTCAGATGCCTACCGGAGCAATGTAAAAACTACCAGGAGAACTCCTGTCTGGCACCTTCCCCGGTGGAGTTGTGCATGGGGTGTGTTTGGAACATTTTGTCACCAGCCGAGTCCAAAATTCAGCGGTTCCCCATCTCAGCCCAGAAAGCAGGTAGAACAACTTTTGTGGTGTCTTTCAGATGCCTACCAAGGTAGTGTAAAAACTACTAAGAGAACTCCTGTCTGGCACCTTCCCCGGTGGAGTTGTTCAGGGGGTGTGTTTGGAACATTTTGTCACAGGCCGAGTCCAAAATTCAGCGTTTCCCCATCTCAGCCCAGAAAGCAGGTAGAACAACTTTTGTGGTGTCTTTCATATGCCTACCAAGGTAGTGTAAAAACTACCAGGAGAACTCCTGTCTGGCACCTTCCGTGGTGGAGTTGTGCATGGGGTGTGTTTGGAACATTTTGTCACCAGCCGAGTCCAAAATTCAGCGTTTCCCCATCTCAGCCCAGAAAGCAGGTAGAACAACTTTTGTGGTGCCTTTCAGCTGCCTATCAAGGTAGTGTAAAAACTACCAGGAGAACTCCTGTCTGGCACCTTCCGTGGTGGAGTTGTGCATGGGGTGTGTTTGGAACATTTTGTCACCGGCCGAGTCCAAAATTCAGCGGTTCCCCATCTCAGCCCAGAAAGCAGGTAGAACAACTTTTGTGGTGTCTTTCAGATGCCTACCAAGGTAGTGTAAAAACTATTAAGAGAACTCCTGTCTGGCACCTTCCCCGGTGGAGTTGTGCATGGGGTGTGTTTGGAACATTTTGTCACCAGCCGACTCCAAAATTCAGCGATTCCCCATCTCAGCCCAGAAAGCAGATAGAACAAGTTTTGTGGTGTCTTTGAGGTGCCTACCAGAGCAATGTAAAAACTACCAGGAGAACTCCTGTCTGGCACCTTCCCCGGTGGAGTTGTGCAGGGGGTGTGTTTGGAACATTTTGTCACCAGCCGAGTCCAAAATTCAGCGGTTCCCCATCTCAGCCCAGAAAGCAGGAAGAACAACTTTTGTGGTGCCTTTCAGCTGCCTACCAAGGTAGTGTAAAATCTACCAACAGAACTCCTGTCTGGCACCTTCCCCGGTGGAGTTGTGCAGGGGGTGTGTTTGGAACATTTTGTCACCAGCCGACTCCAAATATCAGCTGTTCCCCATCTCAGCCCAGAAAGCAGGAAGAACAACTTTTGTGGTGCCTTTCAGCTGCCTACCAAGGTAGTGTAAAATCTACCAACAGAACTCCTGTCTGGCACCTTCCCCGGTGGAGTTGTGCAGGGGGTGTGTTTGGAACATTTTGTCACTGGCCGAGTCCAAAATTCAGTGGTTCCCCATCTCAGCCCAGAAAGCAGGTAGAACAACTTTTGTGGTGTCTTTCAGATGCCTACCAAGGTAGTGTAAAAACTACTAAGAGAACTCCTGTCTGGCACCTTCCCCGGTGGAGTTGTGCATGGGGTGTGTTTGGAACATTTTGCCACCAGCCGACTCCAAAATTCAGCTGTTCCCCATCTCAGCCCAGAAAGCAGGTAGAACAACTTTTGTAGTGTCTTTTTGATGCCTACCAAGGTAGTGTAAAATCTACCAACAGAACTCCTGTCTAGCACCTTCCCCGGTGGAGTTGTGCAGGGGGTGTGTTTGGAACTTTTTGTCACCGGCCGACTCCAAAATTCAGCGGTTCCCCATCTCAGCCCAGAAAGCAGGTAGAACAACTTTTGTGGTGTCTTTCAGATGCCTACCAAGGTAGTGTAAAAACTACTAAGAGAACTCCTGTCTGGCACCTTCCCCGGTGGAGTTGTGCAGGGGGTGTGTTTGGAACATTTTGTCACCAGCCGAGTGCAAAATTCATCTGTTCCCCACCTCAGCCCAGAAAGCAGGTAGAACAGCTTTTGTAGTGTCTTTTTGATGCCTACCAAGGTAGTGTAAAATCTACCAAGAGAACTCCTGTCTGGCACCTTCCCCGGTGGAGTTTGCAGGGGGTGTGTTTGGAACATTTTGTCACCGGCCGACTCCAAAATTCAGCTGTTCCCCATCTCAGCCCAGAAAGCAGGTAGAACATCTTTTGTGGTGTCTTTCAGATGCCTACTGGGGCAATGTAAAAACTACCAGGAGAACTCCTTTCTGGCACCTTCCCCGGTGGAGTTGTGCATGGGGTGTGTTTGGAACATTTTGCCACAAGCCGAGTCCAAAATTCAGCGGTTCCCCATCTCAGCCCAGAAAGCAGGTAGAACATCTTTTGTGGTGTCTTTTAGATGCCTACCAAGGTAGTGTAAAATCTACCAAGAGAACTCCTGCCTGGCACCTTCCCCGGTGGAGTTGTGCATGGGGTGTGTTTGGAACATTTTGTCACCGGCCGAGTCCAAAATTCAGCGATTCCCCATCTCAGCCCAGAAAGCAGGTACAACAACTTTTGTGGTGCCTTTCAGCTGCCTACCAAGGTAGTGTAAAATCTACCAACGGAACTCCTGTCTGGCACCTTCCCCGGTGGAGTTGTGCAGGGGGTGTGTTTGGAACATTTTGTCACCAGCCGAGTCCAAAATTCAGCGGTTCCCCATCTCAGCCCACAAAGCAGGAAGAACAACTTTTGTGGTGTCTTTCAGATGCCTACCGGAGCAAAGTAAAAACTACCAGGAGAACTCCTGTCTGGCACCTTCCCCGGTGGAGTTGTGCATGGGGTGTGTTTGGAACATTTTGTCACCAGCCGACTCCAAAATTCAGCGATTCCCCATCTCAGCCCACAAAGCAGGTAGAACAACTTTTCTTGTGCCTTTCAGCTGCCTACCAAGGTAGTGTAAAAACTACCAACAGAATTCGTTCCTGGCACCTTCCCCGGTGGAGTTGTGCATGGGGTGTGTTTGGAACATTTTGTCACCAGCCGACTCCAAAATTCAGCGGTTCCCCATCTCAGCCCAGAAAGCAGGTAGAACAACTTTTGTGGTGCCTTTCAGATGCCTACCAAGGTAGTGTAAAAACTATCAAGAGAACTCTTGTCTGGCACCTTCCCCGGTGGAGTTGTGCATGGGGTGTGTTTGGAACATTTTGTCACCAGCCGAGTCCAAAACTCAGCGTTTCCCCATCTCAGCCCAGAAAGCAGGTACAACAACTTTTGTGGTGTCTTTTAGATGCCTACCAAGGTAGTGTAAAATCTACCAACAGAACTCCTGTCTGGCACCTTCCCCGGTGGAGTTGTGCAGGGGGTGTGTTTGGAACATTTTGTCACCAGCCGAGTCCAAAATTCAGCGGTTCCCCATCTCAGCCCAGAAAGCAGGAAGAACAACTTTTGTGGTGCCTTTCAAATGCCTACCAAGGTAGTGTAAAAACTACCAGGAGAACTCCTGTCTGGCACCTTCCCCGGTGGAGTTGTGCATGGGGTGTGTTTGGAACATTTTGTCACCAGCCGAGTCCAAAATTCAGCGTTTCCCCATCTCAGCCCAGAAAGCAGGTAGAACAACTTTTGTGGTGCTTTTCAGATGCCTACCAAGGTAGTGTAAAATCTACCAAGAGAACTCCTGTCTGGCACCTTCCCCGGTGGAGTTGTGCAGGGGGTGTGTTTGGAACATTTTGTCACCGGCCGAGTCCAAAATTCAGCGATTCCCCATCTCAGCCCAGAAAGCAGGTAGAACAACTTTTGTGGTGTCTTTCAGATGCCTACCGGAGCAATGTAAAAACTACCAGGAGAACTCCTGTCTGGCACCTTCCCCAGTGGAGTTGTGCATGGGGTGTGTTTGGAACATTTCGTGACCAGCCGAGTCCAAAATTCAGCGTTTCCCCATCTCAGCCCAGAAAGCAGGTAGAACAACTTTTGTGGTGTCTTTTAGATGCCTACAAAGGTAGTGTAAAAACTACCAAGAGAACTCCTGTCTGGCACCTTCCCCGGTGGAGTTGTGCATGGGGTGTGTTTGGAACATTTTGTCACCAGCCGAGTCCAAAATTCAGCGGTTCCCCATCTCAGCCCAGAAAGCAGGTAGAACAACTTTTGTGGTGTCTTTTAGATGCCTACAAAGGTAGTGTAAAAACTACCAGGAGAACTCCTGTCTGGCACCTTCCGTGGTGGAGTTGTGCATGGGGTGTGTTTGGAACATTTTGTCACCAGCCGACTCCAAAATTCAGCGGTTCCCCATCTCAGCCCAGAAAGCAGGTACAACAACTTTTGTGGTGCCTTTCAGCTGCCTACCAAGGTAGTGTAAAATCTACCAACGGAACTCCTGTCTGGCACCTTCCCCGGTGGAGTTGTGCAGGGGGTGTGTTTGGAACATTTTGTCACCAGCCGAGTCCAAAATTCAGCGGTTCCCCATCTCAGCCCACAAAGCAGGAAGAACAACTTTTGTGGTGTCTTTCAGATGCCTACCGGAGCAAAGTAAAAACTACCAGGAGAACTCCTGTCTGGCACCTTCCCCGGTGGAGTTGTGCAGGGGGTGTGTTTGGAACATTTTGTCACCAGCCGACTCCAAAATTCAGCGATTCCCCATCTCAGCCCACAAAGCAGGTAGAACAACTTTTCTTGTGCCTTTCAGCTGCCTACCAAGGTAGTGTAAAAACTACCAACAGAATTCGTTCCTGGCACCTTCCCCGGTGGAGTTGTGCATGGGGTGTGTTTGGAACATTTTGTCACCAGCCGACTCCAAAATTCAGCGGTTCCCCATCTCAGCCCAGAAAGCAGGTAGAACAACTTTTGTGGTGCCTTTCAGATGCCTACCAAGGTAGTGTAAAAACTATCAAGAGAACTCTTGTCTGGCACCTTCCCCGGTGGAGTTGTGCATGGGGTGTGTTTGGAACATTTTGTCACCAGCCGAGTCCAAAACTCAGCGTTTCCCCATCTCAGCCCAGAAAGCAGGTACAACAACTTTTGTGGTGTCTTTTAGATGCCTACCAAGGTAGTGTAAAATCTACCAGGAGAACTCCTGTCTGGCACCTTCCCCGGTGGAGTTGTGCAGGGGGTGTGTTTGGAACATTTTGTCACCAGCCGAGTCCAAAATTCAGCGGTTCCCCATCTCAGCCCAGAAAGCAGGAAGAACAACTTTTGTGGTGCCTTTCAAATGCCTACCAAGGTAGTGTAAAAACTACCAGGAGAACTCCTGTCTGGCACCTTCCCCGGTGGAGTTGTGCATGGGGTGTGTTTGGAACATTTTGTCACCAGCCGAGTCCAAAATTCAGCGTTTCCCCATCTCAGCCCAGAAAGCAGGTAGAACAACTTTTGTGGTGCTTTTCAGATGCCTACCAAGGTAGTGTAAAATCTACCAAGAGAACTCCTGTCTGGCACCTTCCCCGGTGGAGTTGTGCAGGGGGTGTGTTTGGAACATTTTGTCACCGGCCGAGTCCAAAATTCAGCGATTCCCCATCTCAGCCCAGAAAGCAGGTAGAACAACTTTTGTGGTGTCTTTCAGATGCCTACCGGAGCAATGTAAAAACTACCAGGAGAACTCCTGTCTGGCACCTTCCCCAGTGGAGTTGTGCATGGGGTGTGTTTGGAACATTTCGTGACCAGCCGAGTCCAAAATTCAGCGTTTCCCCATCTCAGCCCAGAAAGCAGGTAGAACAACTTTTGTGGTGTCTTTTAGATGCCTACAAAGGTAGTGTAAAAACTACCAAGAGAACTCCTGTCTGGCACCTTCCCCGGTGGAGTTGTGCATGGGGTGTGTTTGGAACATTTTGTCACCAGCCGACTCCAAAATTCAGCGTTTCCCCATCTCAGCCCAGAAAGCAGGTAGAACAACTTTTGTGGTGTCTTTTAGATGCCTACAAAGGTAGTGTAAAAACTACCAGGAGAACTCCTGTCTGGCACCTTCCGTGGTGGAGTTGTGCATGGGGTGTGTTTGGAACATTTTGTCACCAGCCGACTCCAAAATTCAGCGGTTCCCCATCTCAGCCCAGAAAGCAGGAAGAACAACTTTTGTGGTGCCTTTCAAATGCCTACCAAGGTAGTGTAAAAACTACCAACAGAACTCCTGTCTGGCACCTTCCCCGGTGGAGTTGTGCATGGGGTGTGTTTGGAACATTTTGTCACCAGCCGAGTCCAAAATTCAGCGGTTCCCCATCTCAGCCCAGAAAGCAGGAAGAACAACTTTTGTGGTGCCTTTCAAATGCCTACCAAGGTAGTGTAAAAACTACCAGGAGAACTCCTGTCTGGCACCTTCCCCGGTGGAGTTGTGCAGGGGGTGTGTTTGGAACATTTTGTCACCGGCCGAGTCCAAAATTCAGTGGTTCCCCATCTCAGCCCAGAAAGCAGGTAGAACAACTTTTGTGGTGTCTTTCAGATGCCTACCAAGGTAGTGTAAAAACTACTAAGAGAACTCCTGTCTGGCACCTTCCCCGGTGGAGTTGTGCATGGGGTGTGTTTGGAACATTTTGCCACCAGCCTACTCCAAAATTCAGCTTTTCCCCATCTCAGCCCAGAAAGCAGGAAGAACAACTTTTGTAGTGTCTTTTTGATGCCTACCAAGGTAGTGTAAAATCTACCAACAGAACTCCTGTCTAGCACCTTCCCCGGTGGAGTTGTGCAGGGGGTGTGTTTGGAACTTTTTGTCACCGGCCGACTCCAAAATTCAGCGGTTCCCCATCTCAGCCCAGAAAGCAGGTAGAACAACTTTTGTGGTGTCTTTCAGATGCCTACCGGAGCAATGTAAAAACTACCAGGAGAACTCCTTTCTGGCACCTTCCCCGGTGGAGTTGTGCAGGGGGTGTGTTTGGAACATTTTGTCACCAGCCGACTCCAAAATTCATCTGTTCCCCACCTCAGCCCAGAAAGCAGGTAGAACAACTTTTGTAGTGTCTTTTTGATGCCTACCAAGGTAGTGTAAAATCTACCAAGAGAACTCCTGTCTGGCACCTTCCCCGGTGGAGTTGTGCAGGGGGTGTGTTTGGAACATTTTGTCACCGGCCGACTCCAAAATTCAGCTGTTCCCCATCTCAGCCCAGAAAGCAGGTAGAACATCTTTTGTGGTGTCTTTCAGATGCCTACCGGAGCAATGTAAAAACTACCAGGAGAACTCCTGTCTGGCACCTTCCCCGGTGGAGTTGTGCATGGGGTGTGTTTGGAACATTTTGTCACCAGCCGACTCCAAAATTCAGCGGTTCCCCATCTCAGCCCAGAAAGCAGGAAGAACAACTTTTGTGGTGCCTTTCAGCTGCCTACCAAGGTAGTGTAAAATCTACAAACAGAACTCCTGTCTGGCACCTTCCCCGGTGGAGTTGTGCAGGGGGTGTGTTTGGAACATTTTGTCACCAGCCGACTCCAAAATTCAGCGGTTCCCCATCTCAGCCCAGAAAGCAGGTAGAACAACTTTTGTGGTGTCTTTCAGATGCCTACCGGAGCAATGTAAAAACTACCAGGAGAACTCCTTTCTGGCACCTTCCCCGGTGGAGTTGTGCATGGGGTGTGTTTGGAACATTTTGCCACCAGCCGACTCCAAAATTCAGCGGTTCCCCATCTCAGCCCAGAAAGCAGGTAGAACAACTTTTGTAGTGTCTTTTTGATGCCTACCAAGGTAGTGTAAAATCTACCAAGAGAACTCCTGTCTGGCACCTTCCCCGGTGGAGTTGTGCAGGGGGTGTGTTTGGAACATTTTGTCACCGGCCGACTCCAAAATTCAGCGGTTCCCCATCTCAGCCCAGAAAGCAGGTAGAACAACTTTTGTGGAGTCTTTCAGATGCCTACCAAGGTAGTGTAAAATCTACCAAGAGAACTCCTGTCTGGCACCTTCCGTGGTGGAGTTGTGCATGGGGTGTGTTTGGAACATTTTGTCACCGGCCGAGTCCAAAATTCAGCGGTTGCCCATCTCAGCCCAGAAAGCAGGTAGAACAACTTTTGTGGTGTCTTTCAGATGCCTACCAAGGTAGTGTAAAAACTACCAAGAGAACTCCTGTCTGGCACCTTCCCCGGTGGAGTTGTGCATGGGGTGTGTTTGGAACATTTTGTCACCGGCCGACTCCAAAATTCAGCGTTTCCCCATCTCAGCCCAGAAAGCAGGTAGAACAAGTTTTGTGGTGTCTTTGAGGTGCCTACCAGAGCAATGTAAAAACTACCAGGAGAACTCCTGTCTGGCACCTTCCCCGGTGGAGTTGTGCATGGGGTGTGTTTGGAACATTTTGTCACCGGCCGACTCCAAAATTCAGCGGTTCCCCATCTCAGCCCAGAAAGCAGGTAGAACAACTTTTGTAGTGTCTTTGTGATGCCTACCAAGGTAGTGTAAAATCTAGCAAGAGAACTCCTGTCTGGCACCTTCCCCGGTGGAGTTGTGCAGGGGGTGTGTTTGGAACATTTTGTCACCGGCCGAGTCCAAAATTCAGCGTTTCCCCATCTCAGCCCAGAAAGCAGGTAGAACAACTTTTGTGGTGTCTTTCAGATGCCTACCGGAGCAATGTAAAAACTACCAGGAGAACTCCTGTCTGGCACCTTCCCCGGTGGAGTTGTGCATGGGGTGTGTTTGGAACATTTTGTCACCAGCCGAGTCCAAAATTCAGCGGTTCCCCATCTCAGCCCAGAAAGCAGGTAGAACAACTTTTGTGGTGTCTTTCAGATGCCTACCAAGGTAGTGTAAAAACTACTAAGAGAACTCCTGTCTGGCACCTTCCCCGGTGGAGTTGTGCAGGGGGTGTGTTTGGAACATTTTGTCACAGGCCGAGTCCAAAATTCAGCGTTTCCCCATCTCAGCCCAGAAAGCAGGTAGAACAACTTTTGTGGTGTCTTTCAGATGCCTACCAAGGTAGTGTAAAAACTACCAAGAGAACTCCTGTCTGGCACCTTCCCCGGTGGAGTTGTGCAGGGGGTGTGTTTGGAACATTTTGTCACCAGCCGACTCCAAAATTCAGCGGTTCCCCATCTCAGCCCAGAAAGCAGGTAGAACAACTTTTGTGGTGTCTTTCAGATGCCGACCAAGGTAGTGTAAAAACTATTAAGAGAACTCCTGTCTGGCACCTTCCCCGGTGGAGTTGTGCATGGGGTGTGTTTGGAACATTTTGTCACCAGCCGACTCCAAAATTCAGCGATTCCCCATCTCAGCCCAGAAAGCAGATAGAACAAGTTTTGTGGTGTCTTTGAGGTGCCTACCAGAGCAATGTAAAAACTACCAGGAGAACTCCTGTCTGGCACCTTCCCCGGTGGAGTTGTGCAGGGGGTGTGTTTGGAACATTTTGTCACCAGCCGACTCCAAAATTCAGCGGTTCCCCATCTCAGCCCAGAAAGCAGGAAGAACAACTTTTGTGGTGCCTTTCAGCTGCCTACCAAGGTAGTGTAAAATCTACCAACAGAACTCCTGTCTGGCACCTTCCCCGGTGGAGTTGTGCAGGGGGTGTGTTTGGAACATTTTGCCACCAGCCGACTCCAAATATCAGCTGTTCCCCATCTCAGCCCAGAAAGCAGGAAGAACAACTTTTGTGGTGCCTTTCAGCTGCCTACCAAGGTAGTGTAAAATCTACCAACAGAACTCCTGTCTGGCACCTTCCCCGGTGGAGTTGTGCAGGGGGTGTGTTTGGAACATTTTGTCACTGGCCGAGTCCAAAATTCAGCGGTTCCCCATCTCAGCCCAGAAAGCAGGTAGAACAACTTTTGTGGTGCCTTTCAGCTGCCTACCAAGGTAGTGTAAAAACTACCAGGAGAACTCTTGTCTGGCACCTTCCGTGGTGGAGTTGTGCATGGGGTGTGTTTGGAACATTTTGCCACCAGCCGACTCCAAAATTCAGCTGTTCCCCATCTCAGCCCAGAAAGCAGGAAGAACAACTTTTGTAGTGTCTTTTTGATGCCTACCAAGGTAGTGTAAAATCTACCAACAGAACTCCTGTCTAGCACCTTCCCCGGTGGAGTTGTGCAGGGGGTGTGTTTGGAACTTTTTGTCACCGGCCGACTCCAAAATTCAGCGGTTCCCCATCTCAGCCCAGAAAGCAGGTAGAACAACTTTTGTGGTGTCTTTCAGATGCCTACCAAGGTAGTGTAAAAACTACTAAGAGAACTCCTGTCTGGCACCTTCCCCGGTGGAGTTGTGCAGGGGGTGTGTTTGGAACATTTTGTCACCAGCCGAGTGCAAAATTCATCTGTTCCCCACCTCAGCCCAGAAAGCAGGTAGAACAACTTTTGTAGTGTCTTTTTGATGCCTACCAAGGTAGTGTAAAATCTACCAAGAGAACTCCTGTCTGGCACCTTCCCCGGTGGAGTTTGCAGGGGGTGTGTTTGGAACATTTTGTCACCGGCCGACTCCAAAATTCAGCTGTTCCCCATCTCAGCCCAGAAAGCAGGTAGAACATCTTTTGTGGTGTCTTTCAGATGCCTACCGGAGCAATGTAAAAACTACCAGGAGAACTCCTTTCTGGCACCTTCCCCGGTGGAGTTGTGCATGGGGTGTGTTTGGAACATTTTGCCACAAGCCGAGTCCAAAATTCAGCGGTTCCCCATCTCAGCCCAGAAAGCAGGTAGAACATCTTTTGTGGTGTCTTTTAGATGCCTACCAAGGTAGTGTAAAATCTACCAAGAGAACTCCTGTCTGGCACCTTCCGTGGTGGAGTTGTGCATGGGGTGTGTTTGGAACATTTTGTCACCGGCCGACTCCAAAATTCAGCGATTCCCCATCTCAGCCCAGAAAGCAGGTACAACAACTTTTGTGGTGCCTTTCAGCTGCCTACCAAGGTAGTGTAAAATCTACCAACGGAACTCCTGTCTGGCACCTTCCCCGGTGGAGTTGTGCAGGGGGTGTGTTTGGAACATTTTGTCACCAGCCGACTCCAAAATTCAGCGGTTCCCCATCTCAGCCCACAAAGCAGGAAGAACAACTTTTGTGGTGTCTTTCAGATGCCTACCGGAGCAATGTAAAAACTACCAGGAGAACTCCTGTCTGGCACCTTCCCCGGTGGAGTTGTGCATGGGGTGTGTTTGGAACATTTTGTCACCAGCCGACTCCAAAATTCAGCGATTCCCCATCTCAGCCCAGAAAGCAGGTAGAACAACTTTTCTTGTGCCTTTCAGCTGCCTACCAAGGTAGTGTAAAAACTACCAACAGAATTCGTTCCTGGCACCTTCCCCGGTGGAGTTGTGCATGGGGTGTGTTTGGAACATTTTGTCACCAGCCGACTCCAAAATTCAGCGGTTCCCCATCTCAGCCCAGAAAGCAGGTAGAACAACTTTTGTGGTGCCTTTCAGATGCCTACCAAGGTAGTGTAAAAACTATCAAGAGAACTCTTGTCTGGCACCTTCCCCGGTGGAGTTGTGCATGGGGTGTGTTTGGAACATTTTGTCACCAGCCGAGTCCAAAACTCAGCGTTTCCCCATCTCAGCCCAGAAAGCAGGTAGAACAACTTTTGTGGTGTCTTTTAGATGCCTACCAAGGTAGTGTAAAATCTACCAGGAGAACTCCTGTCTGGCACCTTCCCCGGTGGAGTTGTGCAGGGGGTGTGTTTGGAACATTTTGTCACCAGCCGAGTCCAAAATTCAGCGGTTCCCCATCTCAGCCCAGAAAGCAGGAAGAACAACTTTTGTGGTGCCTTTCAAATGCCTACCAAGGTAGTGTAAAAACTACCAGGAGAACTCCTGTCTGGCACCTTCCCCGGTGGAGTTGTGCATGGGGTGTGTTTGGAACATTTTGTCACCAGCTGAGTCCAAAATTCAGCGTTTCCCCATCTCAGCCCAGAAAGCAGGTAGAACAACTTTTGTGGTGCTTTTCAGATGCCTTCCAAGGTAGTGTAAAAACTACCAGGAGAACTCCTGTCTGGCACCTTCCCCGGTGGAGTTGTGCATGGGGTGTGTTTGGAACATTTTGTCACCAGCCGAGTGCAAAATTCAGCGGTTCCCCATCTCAGCCCAGAAAGCAGGTAGAACAACTTTTGTGGTGTCTTTTAGATGCCTACCAAGGTAGTGTAAAAACTACCAGGAGAACTCCTGTCTGGCACCTTCCCCGGTGGAGTTGTGCAGGGGGTGTGTTTGGAACATTTTGTCACCGGCCGAGTCCAAAATTCAGCGATTCCCCATCTCAGCCCAGAAAGCAGGTAGAACAACTTTTGTGGTGTCTTTCAGATGCCTACCGGAGCAATGTAAAAACTACCAGGAGAACTCCTGTCTGGCACCTTCCCCAGTGGAGTTGTGCATGGGGTGTGTTTGGAACATTTCGTGACCAGCCGAGTCCAAAATTCAGCGTTTCCCCATCTCAGCCCAGAAAGCAGGTAGAACAACTTTTGTGGTGTCTTTTAGATGCCTACAAAGGTAGTGTAAAAACTACCAAGAGAACTCCTGTCTGGCACCTTCCCCGGTGGAGTTGTGCATGGGGTGTGTTTGGAACATTTTGTCACCAGCCGACTCCAAAATTCAGCGGTTCCCCATCTCAGCCCAGAAAGCAGGAAGAACAACTTTTGTGGTGCCTTTCAGCTGCCTACCAAGGTAGTGTAAGAACTACCAGGAGAACTCCTGTCTGGCACCTTCCCCGGTGGAGTTGTGCATGGGGTGTGTTTGGAACATTTTGTCACCAGCCGACTCCAAAATTCAGCGGTTCCCCATCTCAGCCCAGAAAGCAGGTAGAACAACTTTTGTGGTGTCTTTCAGATGCCTACCAAGGTAGTGTAAAAACTACCAGGAGAACTCCTGTCTGGCACCTTCCGTGGTGGAGTTGTGCATGGGGTGTGTTTGGAACATTTTGTCACCAGCCGAGTCCAAAATTCAGTGGTTCCCCATCTCAGCCCAGAAAGCAGGTAGAACAACTTTTGTGGTGCCTTTCAGCTGCCTACCAAGGTAGTGTAAAAACTACCAAGAGAACTCCTGTCTGGCACCTTCCCCGGTGGAGTTGTGCAGGGGGTGTCTTTGGAAAATTTTGTCACCAGCCGACTCCAAAATTCAGCGTTTCCCCATCTCAGCCCAGAAAGCAGGTAGAACAACATTTGTGGTGCCTTTCAAATGCCTACCAAGGTAGTGTAAAAACTACCAGGAGAACTCCTGTCTGGCACCTTCCCCGGTGGAGTTGTGCATGGGGTGTGTTTGGAACATTTTGTCACCGGCCGACTCCAAAATTCAGCGTCTCCCCATCTCAGCCCAGAAAGCAGGTAGAACAACTTTTGTGGTGTCTTTCAGATGCCTACCAAGGTAGTGTAAAAACTACCAGGAGAACTCCTGTCTGGCACCTTCCCCGGTGGAGTTGTGCATGGGGTGTCTTTAGAACATTTTGTCACCGGCCGAGTCCAAAATTCAGCGATTCCCCATCTCAGCCCAGAAAGCAGGTAGAACAACTTTTGTAGTGTCTTTTTGATGCCTACCAAGGTAGTGTAAAATCTACCAACAGAACTCCTGTCTGGCACCTTCCCCGGTGGAGTTGTGCATGGGGTGTGTTTGGAACATTTTGTCACCAGCCGAGTCCAAAATTCAGCGTTTCCCCATCTCAGCCCAGAAAGCAGGAAGAACAACTTTTGTGGTGCCTTTCAGCTGCCTACCAAGGTAGTGTAAAAACTACCAGGAGAACTCCTGTCTGGCACCTTCCCCGGTGGAGTTGTGCATGGGGTGTGTTTGGAACATTTTGTCACCAGCCGAGTCCAAAATTCAGCGGTTCCCCATCTCAGCCCAGAAAGCAGGTAGAACAACTTTTGTGGTATCTTTCAGATGCCTACCGGAGCAATGTAAAAACTACCAGGAGAACTCCTGTCTGGCACCTTTCCGGCGGAGTGTGCAGGGGGTGTGTTTGGAACATTTTGTCACCGGCGAGTCCAAAATTCAGCGTTTCCCCATCTCAGCCCAGAAAGCAGGTAGAACAACTTTTGTGGTGTCTTTCAGCTGCCTACCAAGGTAGTGTAAAAACTACCAACAGAACTCCTGTCTGGCACCTTCCCCGGTGGAGTTGTGCATGTGGTGTGTTTGGAAAATTTTGTCACCAGCCTAGTCCAAAATTCAGCGGTTCCCCATCTCAGCCCAGAAAGCAGGTAGAACAACTTTTGTGGTGTCTTTCAGATGCCTACCAAGGTAGTGTAAAAACTACTAAGAGAACTCCTGTCTGGCACCTTCCCCGGTGGAGTTGTGCAGGGGGTGTGTTTGGAACATTTTGTCACCAGCCGAGTCCAAAATTCAGCGGTTCCCCATCTCAGCCCAGAAAGCAGGTAGAACAACTTTTGTGGTGTCTTTCAGATGCCTACCAAGGTAGTGTAAAAACTACCAGGAGAACTCCTGTCTGGCACCTTCCGTGGTGGAGTTGTGCATGGGGTGTGTTTGGAACATTTTGTCACCAGCCGAGTCCAAAATTCAGCGGTTGCCCATCTCAGCCCAGAAAGCAGGTAGAACAACTTTTGTGGTGCCTTTCAGCTGCCTACCAAGGTAGTGTAAAAACTACCAAGAGAACTCCTGTCTGGCACCTTCCCCGGTGGAGTTGTGCAGGGGGTGTGTTTGGAACATTTTGTCACCAGCCGAGTCCAAAATTCAGCGTTTCCCCATCTCAGCCCAGAAAGCAGGTAGAACAACTTTTGTGGTGTCTTTCAGATGCCTACCAAGGTAGTGTAAAAACTACCAAGAGAACTCCTGTCTGGCACCTTCCCCGGTGGAGTTGTGCAGGGGGTGTGTTTGGAACATTTTGTCACCGGCCGACTCCAAAATTCAGCGATTCCCCATCTCAGCCCAGAAAGCAGATAGAACAAGTTTTGTGGTGTCTTTCAGATGCCTACCAAGGTAGTGTAAAAACTACCAGGAGAACTCCTGTCTGGCACCTTCCCCGGTGGAGTTGTGCAGGGGGTGTGTTTGGAACATTTTGTCACCAGCCGAGTCCAAAATTCAGCGGTTCCCCATCTCAGCCCAGAAAGCAGGTAGAACAACTTTTGTGGTGCCTTTCAGATGCCTACCAAGGTAGTGTAAAAACTACTAAGAGAACTCCTGTGTGGCACCTTCCCCGGTGGAGTTGTGCAGGGGGTGTGTTTGGAACATTTTGTCACCGGCCGACTCCAAAATTCAGCGATTCCCCATCTCAGCCCAGAAAGCAGGTAGAACAACTTTTGTGGTGTCTTTCAGATGCATACCAAGGTAGTGTAAAAACTACCAGGAGAACTCCTGTCTGGCACCTTCCCCGGTGGAGTTGTGCATGGGGTGTGTTTGGAACAATTTGTCACCAGCCGAGTCCAAAATTCAGCGTTTCCCCATCTCAGCCCAGAAAGCAGGTAGAACAACTTTTGTGGTGCCTTTCAGCTGCCTACCAAGGTAGTGTAAAAACTATCAAGAGAACTCCTGTCTGGCACCTTCCCCGGTGGAGTTGTGCATGGGGTGTGTTTGGAACATTTTGTCACCAGCCGAGTCCAAAATTCAGCGTTTCCCCATCTCAGCCCAGAAAGCAGGTAGAACAACTTTTGTGGTGTCTTTCAGATGCGTACCAAGGTAGTGTAAAAACTACCAAGAGAACTCCTGTCTGGCACCTTCCCCGGTGGAGTTGTGCATGGGGTGTGTTTGGAACATTTTGTCACCGGCCGACTCCAAAATTCAGCGATTCCCCATCTCAGCCCAGAAAGCAGATAGAACAAGTTTTGTGGTGTCTTTCAGCTGCCTACCAAGGTAGTGTAAAAACTACCAGGAGAACTCCTGTCTGGCACCTTCCCCGGTGGAGTTGTGCAGGGGGTGTGTTTGGAACATTTTGTCACCAGCCGAGTCCAAAATTCAGCGGTTCCCCATCTCAGCCCAGAAAGCAGGTAGAACAACTTTTGTGGTGCCTTTCAGATGCCTACCAAGGTAGTGTAAAAACTACTAAGAGAACTCCTGTGTGGCACCTTCCCCGGTGGAGTTGTGCAGGGGGTGTGTTTGGAACATTTTGTCACCGGCCGACTCCAAAATTCAGCGATTCCCCATCTCAGCCCAGAAAGCAGGTAGAACAACTTTTGTGGTGTCTTTCAGATGCATACCAAGGTAGTGTAAAAACTACCAGGAGAACTCCTGTCTGGCACCTTCCCCGGTGGAGTTGTGCATGGGGTGTGTTTGGAACAATTTGTCACCAGCCGAGTCCAAAATTCAGCGTTTCCCCATCTCAGCCCAGAAAGCAGGTAGAACAACTTTTGTGGTGCCTTTCAGCTGCCTACCAAGGTAGTGTAAAAACTATCAAGAGAACTCCTGTCTGGCACCTTCCCCGGTGGAGTTGTGCATGGGGTGTGTTTGGAACATTTTGTCACCAGCCGAGTCCAAAATTCAGCGTTTCCCCATCTCAGCCCAGAAAGCAGGTAGTACAACTTTTGTGGTGTCTTTTAGATGCCTACAAAGGTAGTGTAAAAACTACCAAGAGAACTCCTGTCTGGCACCTTCCCCGGTGGAGTTGTGCATGGGGTGTGTTTGGAACATTTTGTCACCAGCCGAGTCCAAAATTCAGCGTTTCCCCATCTCAGCCCAGAAAGCAGGAAGAACAACTTTTGTGGTGCCTTTCAAATGCCTACCAAGGTAGTGTAAAAACTACCAGGAGAACTCCTGTCTGGCACCTTCCCCGGTGGAGTTGTGCATGGGGTGTGTTTGGAACATTTTGTCACCAGCCGAGTCCAAAATTCAGCGGTTCCCCATCTCAGCCCAGAAAGCAGGTAGAACAACTTTTGTGGTGTCTTTCAGATGCCTACCAAGGTAGTGTAAAAACTACTAAGAGAACTCCTGTCTGGCACCTTCCCCGGTGGAGTTGTGCATGGGGTGTGTTTGGAACATTTTGCCACCAGTCGACTCCAAAATTCAGCTGTTCCCCATCTCAGCCCAGAAAGCAGGAAGAACAACTTTTGTAGTGTCTTTTTGATGCCTACCAAGGTAGTGTAAAATCTACCAAGAGAACTCCTGTCTAGCACCTTCCCCGGTGGAGTTGTGCAGGGGGTGTGTTTGGAACTTTTTGTCACCGGCCGACTCCAAAATTCAGCGGTTCCCCATCTCAGCCCAGAAAGCAGGTAGAACAACTTTTGTGGTGTCTTTCAGATGCCTACCGGAGCAATGTAAAAACTACCAGGAGAACTCCTTTCTGGCACCTTCCCCGGTGGAGTTGTGCATGGGGTGTGTTTGGAACATTTTGTCACCGGCCGACTCCAAAATTCAGCGGTTCCCCATCTCAGCCCCGAAAGCAGGTAGAACAACTTTTGTAGTGTCTTTTTGATGCCTACCAAGGTAGTGTAAAATCTACCAAGAGAACTCCTGTCTGGCACCTTCCCCGGTGGAGTTGTGCAGGGGGTGTGTTTGGAACATTTTGTCACCGGCCGACTCCAAAATTCAGCTGTTCCCCATCTCAGCCCAGAAAGCAGGTAGAACAACTTTTGTGGTGTCTTTCAGATGCCTACCGGAGCAATGTAAAAACTACTAGGAGAACTCCTGTCTGGCACCTTCCCCGGTGGAGTTGTGCATGGGGTGTGTTTGGAACATTTTGTCACCAGCCGACTCCAAATATCAGCGGTTCCCCATCTCAGCCCAGAAAGCAGGAAGAACAACTTTTGTGGTGCCTTTCAGCTGCCTACCAAGGTAGTGTAAAATCTACCAACAGAACTCCTGTCTGGCACCTTCCCCGGTGGAGTTGTGCAGGGGGTGTGTTTGGAACATTTTGTCACCAGCCGACTCCAAAATTCAGCGGTTCCCCATCTCAGCCCACAAAGCAGGAAGAACAACTTTTGTGGTGTCTTTCAGATGCCTACCGGAGCAATGTAAAAAATACCAGGAGAACTCCTGTCTGGCACCTTCCCCGGTGGAGTTGTGCATGGGGTGTGTTTGGAACATTTTGCCACCAGCCGACTCCAAAATTCAGCGGTTCCCCATCTCAGCCCAGAAAGCAGGTAGAACAACTTTTGTAGTGTCTTTTTGATGCCTACCAAGGTAGTGTAAAATCTACCAAGAGAACTCCTGTCTGGCACCTTCCCCGGTGGAGTTGTGCATGGGGTGTGTTTGGAACATTTTGTCACCGGCCGACTCCAAAATTCAGCGGTTCCCCATCTCAGCCCAGAAAGCAGGTAGAACAACTTTTGTGGTGTCTTTCAGATGCCTACCAAGGTAGTGTAAAAACTACCAGGAGAACTCCTGTCTGGCACCTTCCCCGGTGGAGTTGTGCAGGGGGTGTGTTTGGAACATTTTGTCACCAGCCGAGTCCAAAATTCAGCGGTTCCCCATCTCAGCCCAGAAAGCAGGTAGAACAACTTTTGTGGTGCCTTTCAAATGCCTACCAAGGTAGTGTAAAAACTACCAAGAGAACTCCTGTCTGGCACCTTCCCCGGTGGAGTTGTGCATGGGGTGTGTTTGGAACATTTTGTCACCAGCCGACTCCAAAATTCAGCGGTTCCCCATCTCAGCCCAGAAAGCAGGTAGAACAACTTTTGTGGTGTCTTTTAGATGCCTACCAAGGTAGTGTAAAATCTACCAGGAGAACTCCTGTCTGGCACCTTCCCCGGTGGAGTTGTGCAGGGGGTGTGTTTGGAACATTTTGTCACCGGCCGAGTCCAAAATTCAGCTCTTCCCCATCTCAGCCCAGAAAGCAGGTAGAACAACTTTTGTGGTGTCTTTCAGATGCCTACCGGAGCAATGTAAAAACTACCAGGAGAACTCCTGTCTGGCACCTTCCCCGGTGGAGTTGTGCATGGGGTGTGTTTGGAACATTTTGTCACCAGCCGAGTCCAAAATTCAGCGGTTCCCCATCTCAGCCCAGAAAGCAGGAAGAACAACTTTTGTGGTGCCTTTCAGCTGCCTACCAAGGTAGTGTAAAAACTACCAGGAGAACTCCTGTCTGGCACCTTCCCCGGTGGAGTTGTGCATGGGGTGTGTTTGGAACATTTTGTCACCGGCCGAGTCCAAAATTCAGCGTTTCCCCATCTCAGCCCAGAAAGCAGGTAGAACAACTTTTGTGGTGCCTTTCAGCTGCCTACCAAGGTAGTGTAAAAACTACCAAGAGAACTCCTGTCTGGCACCTTCCCCGGTGGAGTTGTGCATGGGGTGTGTTTGGAACATTTTGTCACCGGCCGACTCCAAAATTCAGCGATTCCCCATCTCAGCCCAGAAAGCAGGTAGAACAACTTTTGTGGTGTCTTTCAGATGCATACCAAGGTAGTGTAAAAACTACTAAGAGAACTCCTGTCTGGCACCTTCCCCGGTGGAGTTGTGCATGGGGTGTGTTTGGAACAATTTGTCACCAGCCGAGTCCAAAATTCAGCGTTTCCCCATCTCAGCCCAGAAAGCAGGTAGAACAACTTTTGTGGTGCCTTTCAGCTGCCTACCAAGGTAGTGTAAAAACTATCAAGAGAACTCCTGTCTGGCACCTTCCCCGGTGGAGTTGTGCATGGGGTGTGTTTGGAACATTTTGTCACCAGCCGAGTCCAAAATTCAGCGTTTCCCCATCTCAGCCCAGAAAGCAGGTAGAACAACTTTTGTGGTGTCTTTCAGATGCCTACCAAGGTAGTGTAAAAACTACCAAGAGAACTCCTGTCTGGCACCTTCCCCGGTGGAGTTGTGCAGGGGGTGTGTTTGGAACATTTTGTCACCGGCCGACTCCAAAATTCAGCGATTCCCCATCTCAGCCCAGAAAGCAGATAGAACAAGTTTTGTGGTGTCTTTCAGATGCCTACCAAGGTAGTGTAAAAACTACCAGGAGAACTCCTGTCTGGCACCTTCCCCGGTGGAGTTGTGCAGGGGGTGTGTTTGGAACATTTTGTCACCAGCCGAGTCCAAAATTCAGCGGTTCCCCATCTCAGCCCAGAAAGCAGGTAGAACAACTTTTGTGGTGCCTTTCAGATGCCTACCAAGGTAGTGTAAAAACTACTAAGAGAACTCCTGTGTGGCACCTTCCCCGGTGGAGTTGTGCAGGGGGTGTGTTTGGAACATTTTGTCACCGGCCGACTCCAAAATTCAGCGATTCCCCATCTCAGCCCAGAAAGCAGGTAGAACAACTTTTGTGGTGTCTTTCAGATGCATACCAAGGTAGTGTAAAAACTACCAGGAGAACTCCTGTCTGGCACCTTCCCCGGTGGAGTTGTGCATGGGGTGTGTTTGGAACAATTTGTCACCAGCCGAGTCCAAAATTCAGCGATTCCCCATCTCAGCCCAGAAAGCAGGTAGAACAACTTTTGTGGTGCCTTTCAGCTGCCTACCAAGGTAGTGTAAAAACTATCAAGAGAACTCCTGTCTGGCACCTTCCCCGGTGGAGTTGTGCATGGGGTGTGTTTGGAACATTTTGTCACCAGCCGAGTCCAAAATTCAGCGTTTCCCCATCTCAGCCCAGAAAGCAGGTAGTACAACTTTTGTGGTGTCTTTTAGATGCCTACAAAGGTAGTGTAAAAACTACCAAGAGAACTCCTGTCTGGCACCTTCCCCGGTGGAGTTGTGCATGGGGTGTGTTTGGAACATTTTGTCACCAGCCGAGTCCAAAATTCAGCGTTTCCCCATCTCAGCCCAGAAAGCAGGAAGAACAACTTTTGTGGTGCCTTTCAAATGCCTACCAAGGTAGTGTAAAAACTACCAGGAGAACTCCTGTCTGGCACCTTCCCCGGTGGAGTTGTGCATGGGGTGTGTTTGGAACATTTTGTCACCAGCCGAGTCCAAAATTCAGCGGTTCCCCATCTCAGCCCAGAAAGCAGGTAGAACAACTTTTGTGGTGCCTTTCAGCTGCCTACCAAGGTAGTGTAAAAACTACCAGGAGAACTCCTGTCTGGCACCTTCCGTGGTGGAGTTGTGCATGGGGTGTGTTTGGAACATTTTGTCACCAGCCGAGTCCAAAATTCAGCGGTTCCCCATCTCAGCCCAGAAAGCAGGTAGAACAACTTTTGTGGTGTCTTTCAGATGCCTACCAAGGTAGTGTAAAAACTACTAAGAGAACTCCTGTCTGGCACCTTCCCCGGTGGAGTTGTGCATGGGGTGTGTTTGGAACATTTTGCCACCAGTCGACTCCAAAATTCAGCTGTTCCCCATCTCAGCCCAGAAAGCAGGAAGAACAACTTTTGTAGTGTCTTTTTGATGCCTACCAAGGTAGTGTAAAATCTACCAAGAGAACTCCTGTCTAGCACCTTCCCCGGTGGAGTTGTGCAGGGGGTGTGTTTGGAACTTTTTGTCACCGGCCGACTCCAAAATTCAGCGGTTCCCCATCTCAGCCCAGAAAGCAGGTAGAACAACTTTTGTGGTGTCTTTCAGATGCCTACCGGAGCAATGTAAAAACTACCAGGAGAACTCCTTTCTGGCACCTTCCCCGGTGGAGTTGTGCATGGGGTGTGTTTGGAACATTTTGTCACCGGCCGACTCCAAAATTCAGCGGTTCCCCATCTCAGCCCCGAAAGCAGGTAGAACAACTTTTGTAGTGTCTTTTTGATGCCTACCAAGGTAGTGTAAAATCTACCAAGAGAACTCCTGTCTGGCACCTTCCCCGGTGGAGTTGTGCAGGGGGTGTGTTTGGAACATTTTGTCACCGGCCGACTCCAAAATTCAGCTGTTCCCCATCTCAGCCCAGAAAGCAGGTAGAACAACTTTTGTGGTGTCTTTCAGATGCCTACCGGAGCAATGTAAAAAACTACTAGGAGAACTCCTGTCTGGCACCTTCCCCGGTGGAGTTGTGCATGGGGTGTGTTTGGAACATTTTGTCACCAGCCGACTCCAAATATCAGCGGTTCCCCATCTCAGCCCAGAAAGCAGGAAGAACAACTTTTGTGGTGCCTTTCAGCTGCCTACCAAGGTAGTGTAAAATCTACCAACAGAACTCCTGTCTGGCACCTTCCCCGGTGGAGTTGTGCAGGGGGTGTGTTTGGAACATTTTGTCACCAGCCGACTCCAAAATTCAGCGGTTCCCCATCTCAGCCCACAAAGCAGGAAGAACAACTTTTGTGGTGTCTTTCAGATGCCTACCGGAGCAATGTAAAAACTACCAGGAGAACTCCTGTCTGGCACCTTCCCCGGTGGAGTTGTGCATGGGGTGTGTTTGGAACATTTTGCCACCAGCCGACTCCAAAATTCAGCGGTTCCCCATCTCAGCCCAGAAAGCAGGTAGAACAACTTTTGTAGTGTCTTTTTGATGCCTACCAAGGTAGTGTAAAATCTACCAAGAGAACTCCTGTCTGGCACCTTCCCCGGTGGAGTTGTGCATGGGGTGTGTTTGGAACATTTTGTCACCGGCCGACTCCAAAATTCAGCGTTTCCCCATCTCAGCCCAGAAAGCAGGTAGAACATCTTTTGTGGTGTCTTTTAGATGCCTACCAAGGTAGTGTAAAATCTACCAAGAGAACTCCTGTCTGGCACCTTCCCCGGTGGAGTTGTGCATGGGGTGTGTTTGGAACATTTTGTCACCAGCCGAGTCCAAAAATCAGTGGTTCCCCATCTCAGCCCAGAAAGCAGGAAGAACAACTTTTGTGGTGCCTTTCAAATGCCTACCAAGGTAGTGTAAAAACTACCAGGAGAACTCCTGTCTGGCACCTTCCCCGGTGGAGTTGTGCAGGGGGTGTGTTTGGAACATTTTGTCACCAGCCGACTCCAAATATCAGCGGTTCCCCATCTCAGCCCAGAAAGCAGGAAGAACAACTTTTGTGGTGCCTTTCAGCTGCCTACCAAGGTAGTGTAAAAACTACCAAGAGAACTCCTGTCTGGCACCTTCCCCGGTGGAGTTGTGCATGGGGTGTGTTTGGAACATTTTGTCACCGGCCGACTCCAAAATTAAGCGGTTCCCCATCTCAGCCCAGAAAGCAGGAAGAACAACTTTTGTGGTGTCTTTCAGATGCCTACCAAGGTAGTGTAAAAACTACTAAGAGAACTGCTGTCTGGCACCTTCCCCGGTGGAGTTGTGCATGGGGTGTGTTTGGAACATTTTGTCACCGGCCGAGTCCAAAATTCAGCTCTTCCCCATCTCAGCCCAGAAAGCAGGTAGAACAACTTTTGTGGTGTCTTTCAGATGCCTACCAAGGTAGTGTAAAAACTACCAGGAGAACTCCTGTCTGGCACCTTCCCCGGTGGAGTTGTGCAGGGGGTGTGTTTGGAACATTTTGTCACCAGCCGAGTCCAAAATTCAGCGGTTCCCCATCTCAGCCCAGAAAGCAGGTAGAACAACTTTTGTGGTGCCTTTCAAATGCCTACCAAGGTAGTGTAAAAACTACCAAGAGAACTCCTGTCTGGCACCTTCCCCGGTGGAGTTGTGCATGGGGTGTGTTTGGAACATTTTGTCACCAGCCGACTCCAAAATTCAGCGGTTCCCCATCTCAGCCCAGAAAGCAGGTAGAACAACTTTTGTGGTGTCTTTTAGATGCCTACCAAGGTAGTGTAAAATCTACCAGGAGAACTCCTGTCTGGCACCTTCCCCGGTGGAGTTGTGCAGGGGGTGTGTTTGGAACATTTTGTCACCGGCCGAGTCCAAAATTCAGCTCTTCCCCATCTCAGCCCAGAAAGCAGGTAGAACAACTTTTGTGGTGTCTTTCAGATGCCTACCGGAGCAATGTAAAAACTACCAGGAGAACTCCTGTCTGGCACCTTCCCCGGTGGAGTTGTGCATGGGGTGTGTTTGGAACATTTTGTCACCAGCCGAGTCCAAAATTCAGCGGTTCCCCATCTCAGCCCAGAAAGCAGGAAGAACAACTTTTGTGGTGCCTTTCAGCTGCCTACCAAGGTAGTGTAAAAACTACCAGGAGAACTCCTGTCTGGCACCTTCCCCGGTGGAGTTGTGCATGGGGTGTGTTTGGAACATTTTGTCACCGGCCGAGTCCAAAATTCAGCGGTTCCCCATCTCAGCCCAGAAAGCAGGTAGAACAACTTTTGTGGTGTCTTTCAGATGCCTACCAAGGTAGTGTAAAAACTACTAAGAGAACTCCTGTCTGGCACCTTCCCCGGTGGAGTTGTGCAGGGGGTGTGTTTGGAACATTTTGTCACCGGCCGACTCCAAAATTCAGCGATTCCCCATCTCAGCCCAGAAAGCAGGTAGAACAACTTTTGTGGTGTCTTTCAGATGCCTACCAAGGTAGTGTAAAAACTACCAGGAGAACTCCTGTCTGGCACCTTCCCCGGTGGAGTTGTGCATGGGGTGTGTTTGGAACATTTTGTCACCAGCCGAGTCCAAAATTCAGCGTTTCCCCATCTCAGCCCAGAAAGCAGGTAGAACAACTTTTGTGGTGCCTTTCAGCTGCCTACCAAGGTAGTGTAAAAACTACCAAGAGAACTCCTGTCTGGCACCTTCCCCGGTGGAGTTGTGCATGGGGTGTGTTTGGAACATTTTGTCACCAGCCGACTCCAAAATTCAGCGGTTCCCCATCTCAGCCCAGAAAGCAGGAAGAACAACTTTTGTGGTGCCTTTCAGCTGCCTACCAAGGTAGTGTAAAAACTACCAGGAGAACTCCTGTCTGGCACCTTCCCCGGTGGAGTTGTGCATGGGGTGTGTTTGGAACATTTTGTCACCAGCCGAGTCCAAAATTCAGCGGTTCCCCATCTCAGCCCAGAAAGCAGGAAGAACAACTTTTGTGGTGCCTTTCAAATGCCTACCAAGGTAGTGTAAAAACTACCAGGAGAACTCCTGTCTGGCACCTTCCCCGGTGGAGTTGTGCAGGGGGTGTGTTTGGAACATTTTGTCACCAGCCGAGTCCAAAATTCAGCGGTTCCCCATCTCAGCCCAGAAAGCAGGAAGAACTACTTTTTTGGTGCCTTTCAGCTGCCTACCAAGGTAGTGTAAAAACTACCAGGAGAACTCCTGTCTGGCACCTTCCCCGGTGGAGTTGTGCATGGGGTGTGTTTGGAACATTTTGTCACCAGCCGAGTCCAAAATTCAGCTGTTCCCCATCTCAGCCCAGAAAGCAGGAAGAACAACTTTTGTAGTGTCTTTTTGATGCCTACCAAGGTAGTGTAAAATCTACCAACAGAACTCCTGTCTAGCACCTTCCCCGGTGGAGTTGTGCATGGGGTGTGTTTGGAACTTTTTGTCACCGGCCGACTCCAAAATTCAGCGGTTCCCCATCTCAGCCCAGAAAGCAGGTAGAACAACTTTTGTGGTGTCTTTCAGATGCCTACCGGAGCAATGTAAAAACTACCAGGAGAACTCCTTTCTGGCACCTTCCCCGGTGGAGTTGTGCATGGGGTGTGTTTGGAACATTTTGTCACCAGCCGAGTCCAAAATTCAGCTGTTCCCCACCTCAGCCCAGAAAGCAGGTAGAACAACTTTTGTAGTGTCTTTTTGATGCCTACCAAGGTAGTGTAAAATCTACCAAGAGAACTCCTGTCTGGCACCTTCCCCGGTGGAGTTGTGCAGGGGGTGTGTTTGGAACATTTTGTCACCGGCCGACTCCAAAATTCAGCTGTTCCCCATCTCAGCCCAGAAAGCAGGTAGAACATCTTTTGTGGTGTCTTTCAGATGCCTACCGGAGCAATGTAAAAACTAGCAGGAGAACTCCTGTCTGGCACCTTCCCCGGTGGAGTTGTGCATGGGGTGTGTTTGGAACATTTTGTCACCAGCCGACTCCAAATATCAGCGGTTCCCCATCTCAGCCCAGAAAGCAGGAAGAACAACTTTTGTGGTGCCTTTCAGCTGCCTACCAAGGTAGTGTAAAATCTACCAACAGAACTCCTGTCTGGCACCTTCCCCGGTGGAGTTGTGCAGGGGGTGTGTTTGGAACATTTTGTCACCAGCCGACTCCAAAATTCAGCGGTTCCCCATCTCAGCCCAGAAAGCAGGTAGAACAACTTTTGTGGTGTCTTTCAGATGCCTACCAAGGTAGTGTAAAAACTACTAAGAGAACTCCTGTCTGGCACCTTCCCCGGTGGAGTTGTGCAGGGGGTGTGTTTGGAACATTTTGTCACCGGCCGAGTCCAAAATTCAGCAATTCCCCATCTCAGCCCAGAAAGCAGGTAGAACAACTTTTGTGGTGTCTTTCAGATGCCTACCAAGGTAGTGTAAAAACTACCAGGAGAACTCCTGTCTGGCACCTTCCCCGGTGGAGTTGTGCATGGGGTGTGTTTGGAACATTTTGTCACCAGCCGACTCCAAAATTCAGCGGTTCCCCATCTCAGCCCAGAAAGCAGGAAGAACAACTTTTGTGGTGCCTTTCAGCTGCCTACCAAGGTAGTGTAAAAACTACCAGGAGAACTCCTGTCTGGCACCTTCCCCGGTGGAGTTGTGCAGGGGGTGTGTTTGGAACATTTTGTCACCAGCCGAGTCCAAAATTCAGCGGTTCCCCATCTCAGCCCAGAAAGCAGGAAGAACTACTTTTTTGGTGCCTTTCAGCTGCCTACCAAGGTAGTGTAAAAACTACCAGGAGAACTCCTGTCTGGCACCTTCCGTGGTGGAGTTGTGCATGGGGTGTGTTTGGAACATTTTGTCACCGGCCGAGTCCAAAATTCAGCGTTTCCCCATCTCAGCCCAGAAAGCAGGTAGAACAACTTTTGTGGTGTCTTTCAGATGCCTACCAAGGTAGTGTAAAAACTACTAAGAGAACTCCTGTCTGGCACCTTCCCCGGTGGAGTTGTGCATGGGGTGTGTTTGGAACATTTTGCCACCAGTCGACTCCAAAATTCAGCTGTTCCCCATCTCAGCCCAGAAAGCAGGAAGAACAACTTTTGTAGTGTCTTTTTGATGCCTACCAAGGTAGTGTAAAATCTACCAACAGAACTCCTGTCTAGCACCTTCCCCGGTGGAGTTGTGCAGGGGGTGTGTTTGGAACTTTTTGTCACCGGCCGACTCCAAAATTCAGCGGTTCCCCATCACAGCCCAGAAAGCAGGTAGAACAACTTTTGTGGTGCCTTTCAGCTACCTACCAAGGTAGTGTAAAAACTACCAAGAGAACTCCTGTCTGGCACCTTCCCCGGTGGAGTTGTGCATGGGGTGTGTTTGGAACATTTTGTCACCAGCCGACTCCAAAATTCAGCGGTTCCCCATCTCAGCCCAGAAAGCAGGAAGAACAACTTTTGTGGTGCCTTTCAGCTGCCTACCAAGGTAGTGTAAAAACTACCAGGAGAACTCCTGTCTGGCACCTTCCCCGGTGGAGTTGTGCAGGGGGTGTGTTTGGAACATTTTGTCACCAGCCGAGTCCAAAATTCAGCGGTTCCCCATCTCAGCCCAGAAAGCAGGAAGAACTACTTTTTTGGTGCCTTTCAGCTGCCTACCAAAGTAGTGTAAAAACTACTAAGAGAACTGCTGTCTGGCACCTTCCCCGGTGGAGTTGTGCATGGGGTGTGTTTGGAACATTTTGTCACCGGCCGAGTCCAAAATTCAGTGGTTCCCCATCTCAGCCCAGAAAGCAGGTAGAACAACTTTTGTGGTGTCTTTCAGATGCCTACCAAGGTAGTGTAAAATCTACCAACAGAACTCCTGTCTAGAACCTTCCCCGGTGGAGTTGTGCAGGGGGTGTGTTTGGAACTTTTTGTCACCGGCCGACTCCAAAATTCAGCGGTTCCCCATCTCAGCCCAGAAAGCAGGTAGAACAACTTTTGTGGTGTCTTTCAGATGCCTACCGGAGCAATGTAAAAACTACCAGGAGAACTCCTGTCTGGCACCTTCCCCGGTGGAGTTGTGCAGGGGGTGTTTTTGGAACATTTTGTCACCGGCCGACTCCAAAATTCAGCTGTTCCCCACCTCAGCCCAGAAAGCAGGTAGAACAACTTTTGTAGTGTCTTTTTGATGCCTACCAAGGTAGTGTAAAATCTACCAAGAGAACTCCTGTCTGGCACCTTCCCCGGTGGAGTTGTGCAGGGGGTGTGTTTGGAACATTTTGTCACCGGCCGACTCCAAAATTCAGCTGTTCCCCATCTCAGCCCAGAAAGCAGTTAGAACATCTTTTGTGGTGTCTTTCAGATGCCTACCGGAGCAATGTAAAAACTAGCAGGAGAACTCCTGTCTGGCACCTTCCCCGGTGGAGTTGTGCAGGGGGTGTGTTTGGAACATTTTGTCACCAGCCGACTCCAAATATCAGCGGTTCCCCATCTCAGCCCAGAAAGCAGGAAGAACAACTTTTGTGGTGCCTTTCAGCTGCCTAACAAGGTAGTGTAAAAACTACCAAGAGAACTCCTGTCTGGCACCTTCCCCGGTGGAGTTGTGCATGGGGTGTGTTTGGAACATTTTGTCACCGGCCGAGTCCAAAATTCAGTGGTTCCCCATCTCAGCCCAGAAAGCAGGAAGAACAAATTTTGTGGTGTCTTTCAGATGCCTACCAAGGTAGTGTAAAAACTACTAAGAGAACTGCTGTCTGGCACCTTCCCCGGTGGAGTTGTGCATGGGGTGTGTTTGGAACATTTTGTCACCAGCCGACTCCAAATATCAGCGGTTCCCCATCTCAGCCCAGAAAGCAGGAAGAACAACTTTTGTGGTGCCTTTCAGCTGCCTACCAAGGTAGTGTAAAATCTACCAACAGAACTCCTGTCTGGCACCTTCCCCGGTGGAGTTGTGCAGGGGGTGTGTTTGGAACATTTTGTCACCAGCCGACTCCAAAATTCAGCGGTTCCCCATCTCAGCCCAGAAAGCAGGTAGAACAACTTTTGTGGTGTCTTTCAGATGCCTACCAAGGTAGTGTAAAAACTACTAAGAGAACTCCTGTCTGGCACCTTCCCCGGTGGAGTTGTGCAGGGGGTGTGTTTGGAACATTTTGTCACCGGCCGAGTCCAAAATTCAGCAATTCCCCATCTCAGCCCAGAAAGCAGGTAGAACAACTTTTGTGGTGTCTTTCAGATGCCTACCAAGGTAGTGTAAAAACTACCAGGAGAACTCCTGTCTGGCACCTTCCCCGGTGGAGTTGTGCATGGGGTGTGTTTGGAACATTTTGTCACCAGCCGAGTCCAAAATTCAGCGTTTCCCCATCTCAGCCCAGAAAGCAGGTAGAACAACTTTTGTGGTGCCTTTCAGCTACCTACCAAGGTAGTGTAAAAACTACCAAGAGAACTCCTGTCTGGCACCTTCCCCGGTGGAGTTGTGCATGGGGTGTGTTTGGAACATTTTGTCACCAGCCGACTCCAAAATTCAGCGGTTCCCCATCTCAGCCCAGAAAGCAGGAAGAACAACTTTTGTGGTGCCTTTCAGCTGCCTACCAAGGTAGTGTAAAAACTACCAGGAGAACTCCTGTCTGGCACCTTCCCCGGTGGAGTTGTGCAGGGGGTGTGTTTGGAACATTTTGTCACCAGCCGAGTCCAAAATTCAGCGGTTCCCCATCTCAGCCCAGAAAGCAGGAAGAACTACTTTTTTGGTGCCTTTCAGCTGCCTACCAAGGTAGTGTAAAAACTACCAGGAGAACTCCTGTCTGCCACCTTCCGTGGTGGAGTTGTGCATGGGGTGTGTTTGGAACATTTTGTCACCGGCCGAGTCCAAAATTCAGTGGTTCCCCATCTCAGCCCAGAAAGCAGGTAGAACAACTTTTGTGGTGTCTTTCAGATGCCTACCAAGGTAGTGTAAAAACTACTAAGAGAACTCCTGTCTGGCACCTTCCCCGGTGGAGTTGTGCATGGGGTGTGTTTGGAACATTTTGCCACCAGTCGACTCCAAAATTCAGCTGTTCCCCATCTCAGCCCAGAAAGCAGGAAGAACAACTTTTGTAGTGTCTTTTTGATGCCTACCAAGGTAGTGTAAAATCTACCAACAGAACTCCTGTCTAGCACCTTCCCCGGTGGAGTTGTGCAGGGGGTGTGTTTGGAACTTTTTGTCACCGGCCGACTCCAAAATTCAGCGGTTCCCCATCACAGCCCAGAAAGCAGGTAGAACAACTTTTGTGGTGCCTTTCAGCTACCTACCAAGGTAGTGTAAAAACTACCAAGAGAACTCCTGTCTGGCACCTTCCCCGGTGGAGTTGTGCATGGGGTGTGTTTGGAACATTTTGTCACCAGCCGACTCCAAAATTCAGCGGTTCCCCATCTCAGCCCAGAAAGCAGGAAGAACAACTTTTGTGGTGCCTTTCAGCTGCCTACCAAGGTAGTGTAAAAACTACCAGGAGAACTCCTGTCTGGCACCTTCCCCGGTGGAGTTGTGCAGGGGGTGTGTTTGGAACATTTTGTCACCAGCCGAGTCCAAAATTCAGCGGTTCCCCATCTCAGCCCAGAAAGCAGGAAGAACTACTTTTTTGGTGCCTTTCAGCTGCCTACCAAAGTAGTGTAAAAACTACTAAGAGAACTCCTGTCTGGCACCTTCCCCGGTGGAGTTGTGCATGGGGTGTGTTTGGAACATTTTGTCACCGGCCGAGTCCAAAATTCAGTGGTTCCCCATCTCAGCCCAGAAAGCAGGTAGAACAACTTTTGTGGTGTCTTTCAGATGCCTACCAAGGTAGTGTAAAATCTACCAACAGAACTCCTGTCTAGAACCTTCCCCGGTGGAGTTGTGCAGGGGGTGTGTTTGGAACTTTTTGTCACCGGCCGACTCCAAAATTCAGCGGTTCCCCATCTCAGCCCAGAAAGCAGGTAGAACAACTTTTGTGGTGTCTTTCAGATGCCTACCGGAGCAATGTAAAAACTACCAGGAGAACTCCTGTCTGGCACCTTCCCCGGTGGAGTTGTGCAGGGGGTGTTTTTGGAACATTTTGTCACCGGCCGACTCCAAAATTCAGATGTTCCCCACCTCAGCCCAGAAAGCAGGTAGAACAACTTTTGTAGTGTCTTTTTGATGCCTACCAAGGTAGTGTAAAATCTACCAAGAGAACTCCTGTCTGGCACCTTCCCCGGTGGAGTTGTGCAGGGGGTGTGTTTGGAACATTTTGTCACCGGCCGACTCCAAAATTCAGCTGTTCCCCATCTCAGCCCAGAAAGCAGTTAGAACATCTTTTGTGGTGTCTTTCAGATGCCTACCGGAGCAATGTAAAAACTAGCAGGAGAACTCCTGTCTGGCACCTTCCCCGGTGGAGTTGTGCATGGGGTGTGTTTGGAACATTTTGTCACCAGCCGACTCCAAATATCAGCGGTTCCCCATCTCAGCCCAGAAAGCAGGAAGAACAACTTTTGTGGTGCCTTTCAGCTGCCTACCAAGGTAGTGTAAAATCTACCAACAGAACTCCTGTCTGGCACCTTCCCCGGTGGAGTTGTGCAGGGGGTGTGTTTGGAACATTTTGTCACCAGCCGACTCCAAAATTCAGCGGTTCCCCATCTCAGCCCAGAAAGCAGGTAGAACAACTTTTGTGGTGTCTTTCAGATGCCTACCAAGGTAGTGTAAAAACTACTAAGAGAACTCCTGTCTGGCACCTTCCCCGGTGGAGTTGTGCAGGGGGTGTGTTTGGAACATTTTGTCACCGGCCGAGTCCAAAATTCAGCAATTCCCCATCTCAGCCCAGAAAGCAGGTAGAACAACTTTTGTGGTGTCTTTCAGATGCCTACCAAGGTAGTGTAAAAACTACCAGGAGAACTCCTGTCTGGCACCTTCCCCGGTGGAGTTGTGCATGGGGTGTGTTTGGAACATTTTGTCACCAGCCGAGTCCAAAATTCAGCGTTTCCCCATCTCAGCCCAGAAAGCAGGTAGAACAACTTTTGTGGTGCGTTTCAGCTACCTACCAAGGTAGTGTAAAAACTACCAAGAGAACTCCTGTCTGGCACCTTCCCCGGTGGAGTTGTGCATGGGGTGTGTTTGGAACATTTTGTCACCAGCCGACTCCAAAATTCAGCGGTTCCCCATCTCAGCCCAGAAAGCAGGAAGAACAACTTTTGTGGTGCCTTTCAGCTGCCTACCAAGGTAGTGTAAAAACTACCAGGAGAACTCCTGTCTGGCACCTTCCCCGGTGGAGTTGTGCAGGGGGTGTGTTTGGAACATTTTGTCACCAGCCGAGTCCAAAATTCAGCGGTTCCCCATCTCAGCCCAGAAAGCAGGAAGAACTACTTTTTTGGTGCCTTTCAGCTGCCTACCAAGGTAGTGTAAAAACTACCAGGAGAACTCCTGTCTGGCACCTTCCGTGGTGGAGTTGTGCATGGGGTGTGTTTGGAACATTTTGTCACCGGCCGAGTCCAAAATTCAGTGGTTCCCCATCTCAGCCCAGAAAGCAGGTAGAACAACTTTTGTGGTGTCTTTCAGATGCCTACCAAGGTAGTGTAAAAACTACTAAGAGAACTCCTGTCTGGCACCTTCCCCGGTGGAGTTGTGCATGGGGTGTGTTTGGAACATTTTGCCACCAGTCGACTCCAAAATTCAGCTGTTCCCCATCTCAGCCCAGAAAGCAGGAAGAACAACTTTTGTAGTGTCTTTTTGATGCCTACCAAGGTAGTGTAAAATCTACCAACAGAACTCCTGTCTAGCACCTTCCCCGGTGGAGTTGTGCAGGGGGTGTGTTTGGAACTTTTTGTCACCGGCCGACTCCAAAATTCAGCGGTTCCCCATCACAGCCCAGAAAGCAGGTAGAACAACTTTTGTGGTGCCTTTCAGCTACCTACCAAGGTAGTGTAAAAACTACCAAGAGAACTCCTGTCTGGCACCTTCCCCGGTGGAGTTGTGCATGGGGTGTGTTTGGAACATTTTGTCACCAGCCGACTCCAAAATTCAGCGGTTCCCCATCTCAGCCCAGAAAGCAGGAAGAACAACTTTTGTGGTGCCTTTCAGCTGCCTACCAAGGTAGTGTAAAAACTACCAGGAGAACTCCTGTCTGGCACCTTCCCCGGTGGAGTTGTGCAGGGGGTGTGTTTGGAACATTTTGTCACCAGCCGAGTCCAAAATTCAGCGGTTCCCCATCTCAGCCCAGAAAGCAGGAAGAACTACTTTTTTGGTGCCTTTCAGCTGCCTACCAAAGTAGTGTAAAAACTACTAAGAGAACTGCTGTCTGGCACCTTCCCCGGTGGAGTTGTGCATGGGGTGTGTTTGGAACATTTTGTCACCGGCCGAGTCCAAAATTCAGTGGTTCCCCATCTCAGCCCAGAAAGCAGGTAGAACAACTTTTGTGGTGTCTTTCAGATGCCTACCAAGGTAGTGTAAAATCTACCAACAGAACTCCTGTCTAGAACCTTCCCCGGTGGAGTTGTGCAGGGGGTGTGTTTGGAACTTTTTGTCACCGGCCGACTCCAAAATTCAGCGGTTCCCCATCTCAGCCCAGAAAGCAGGTAGAACAACTTTTGTGGTGTCTTTCAGATGCCTACCGGAGCAATGTAAAAACTACCAGGAGAACTCCTGTCTGGCACCTTCCCCGGTGGAGTTGTGCAGGGGGTGTTTTTGGAACATTTTGTCACCGGCCGACTCCAAAATTCAGCTGTTCCCCACCTCAGCCCAGAAAGCAGGTAGAACAACTTTTGTAGTGTCTTTTTGATGCCTACCAAGGTAGTGTAAAATCTACCAAGAGAACTCCTGTCTGGCACCTTCCCCGGTGGAGTTGTGCAGGGGGTGTGTTTGGAACATTTTGTCACCGGCCGACTCCAAAATTCAGCTGTTCCCCATCTCAGCCCAGAAAGCAGTTAGAACATCTTTTGTGGTGTCTTTCAGATGCCTACCGGAGCAATGTAAAAACTAGCAGGAGAACTCCTGTCTGGCACCTTCCCCGGTGGAGTTGTGCATGGGGTGTGTTTGGAACATTTTGTCACCAGCCGACTCCAAATATCAGCGGTTCCCCATCTCAGCCCAGAAAGCAGGAAGAACAACTTTTGTAGTGCCTTTCAGCTGCCTACCAAGGTAGTGTAAAATCTACCAACAGAACTCCTGTCTGGCACCTTCCCCGGTGGAGTTGTGCAGGGGGTGTGTTTGGAACATTTTGCCACCAGCCGACTCCAAAATTCAGCGGTTCCCCATCTCAGCCCAGAAAGCAGGTAGAACAACTTTTGTAGTGTCTTTTTGATGCCTACCAAGGTAGTGTAAAATCTACCAAGAGAACTCCTGTCTGGCACCTTCCCCGGTGGAGTTGTGCATGGGGTGTGTTTGGAACATTTTGTCACCAGCCGAGTCCAAAAATCAGCGGTTCCCCATCTCAGCCCAGAAAGCAGGAAGAACAACTTTTGTGGTGCCTTTCAAATGCCTACCAAGGTAGTGTAAAAACTACCAGGAGAACTCCTGTCTGGCACCTTCCCCGGTGGAGTTGTGCAGGGGGTGTGTTTGGAACATTTTGTCACCAGCCGACTCCAAATATCAGCGGTTCCCCATCTCAGCCCAGAAAGCAGGAAGAACAACTTTTGTGGTGCCTTTCAGCTGCCTAACAAGGTAGTGTAAAAACTACCAAGAGAACTCCTGTCTGGCACCTTCCCCGGTGGAGTTGTGCATGGGGTGTGTTTGGAACATTTTGTCACCGGCCGAGTCCAAAATTCAGTGGTTCCCCATCTCAGCCCAGAAAGCAGGAAGAACAAATTTTGTGGTGTCTTTCAGATGCCTACCAAGGTAGTGTAAAAACTACTAAGAGAACTGCTGTCTGGCACCTTCCCCGGTGGAGTTGTGCATGGGGTGTGTTTGGAACATTTTGTCACCGGCCGAGTCCAAAATTCAGCTCTTCCCCATCTCAGCCCAGAAAGCAGGTAGAACAACTTTTGTGGTGTCTTTCAGATGCCTACCAAGGTAGTGTAAAAACTACCAGGAGAACTCCTGTCTGGCACCTTCCCCGGTGGAGATGTGCAGGGGGTGTGTTTGGAACATTTTGTCACCAGCCGACTCCAAAATTCAGCAGTTCCCCATCTCAGCCCAGAAAGCAGGTAGAACAACTTTTGTGGTGCCTTTCAAATGCCTACCAAGGTAGTGTAAAAACTACCAGGAGAACTCCTGTCTGGCACCTTCCCCGGTGGAGTTGTGCATGGGGTGTGTTTGGAACATTTTGTCACCAGCCGACTCCAAAATTCAGCGGTTCCCCATCTCAGCCCAGAAAGCAGGTAGAACAACTTTTGTGGTGTCTTTTAGATGCCTACCAAGGTAGTGTAAAATCTACCAGGAGAACTCCTGTCTGGCACCTTCCCCGGTGGAGTTGTGCAGGGGGTGTGTTTGGAACATTTTGTCACCGGCCGACTCCAAAATTCAGCTCTTCCCCATCTCAGCCCAGAAAGCAGGTAGAACAACTTTTGTGGTGTCTTTCAGATGCCTACCGGAGCAATGTAAAAACTACCAGGAGAACTCCTGTCTGGCACCTTCCCCGGTGGAGTTGTGCATGGGGTGTGTTTGGAACATTTTGTCACCAGCCGAGTCCAAAATTCAGCGGTTCCCCATCTCAGCCCAGAAAGCAGGAAGAACAACTTTTGTGGTGCCTTTCAGCTGCCTACCAAGGTAGTGTAAAAACTACCAGGAGAACTCCTGTCTGGCACCTTCCCCGGTGGAGTTGTGCATGGGGTGTGTTTGGAACATTTTGTCACCGGCCGAGTACAAAATTCAGCGGTTCCCCATCTCAGCCCAGAAAGCAGGTAGAACAACTTTTGTGGTGTCTTTCAGATGCCTACCAAGGTAGTGTAAAAACTACTAAGAGAACTCCTGTCTGGCACCTTCCCCGGTGGAGTTGTGCAGGGGGTGTGTTTGGAACATTTTGTCACAGGCCGAGTCCAAAATTCAGCGTTTCCCCATCTCAGCCCAGAAAGCAGGTAGAACAACTTTTGTGGTGTCTTTCAGATGCCTACCAAGGTAGTGTAAAAACTACCAGGAGAACTCCTGTCTGGCACCTTCCCCGGTGGAGTTGTGCATGGGGTGTGTTTGGAACATTTTGTCACCAGCCGAGTCCAAAATTCAGCGTTTCCCCATCTCAGCCCAGAAAGCAGGTAGAACAACTTTTGTGGTGCCATTCAGCTGCCTATCAAGGTAGTGTAAAAACTACCAAGAGAACTCCTGTCTGGCACCTTCCCCGGTGGAGTTGTGCAGGGGGTGTGTTTGGAACATTTTGTCACCAGCCGAGTCCAAAATTCAGCGGTTCCCCATCTCAGCCCAGAAAGCAGGTAGAACAACTTTTGTGGTGTCTTTCAGATGCCTACCAAGGTAGTGTAAAAACTATTAAGAGAACTCCTGTCTGGCACCTTCCCCGGTGGAGTTGTGCATGGGGTGTGTTTGGAACATTTTGTCACCAGCCGAGTCCAAAATTCAGCGATTCCCCATCTCAGCCCAGAAAGCAGATAGAACAAGTTTTGTGGTGTCTTTGAGGTGCCTACCAGAGCAATGTAAAAACTACCAGGAGAACTCCTGTCTGGCACCTTCCCCGGTGGAGTTGTGCAGGGGGTGTGTTTGGAACATTTTGTCACCAGCCGAGTCCAAAATTCAGCGGTTCCCCATCTCAGCCCAGAAAGCAGGAAGAACAACTTTTGTGGTGCCTTTCAAATGCCTACCAAGGTAGTGTAAAAACTACCAGGAGAACTCCTGTCTGGCACCTTCCCCGGTGGAGTTGTGCAGGGGGTGTGTTTGGAACATTTTGTCACCAGCCGAGTGCAAAATTCAGCGATTCCCCATCTCAGCCCAGAAAGCAGGAAGAACAACTTTTGTGGTGCCTTTCAGCTGCCTACCAAGGTAGTGTAAAAACTACCAGGAGAACTCCTGTCTGGCACCTTCCCCGGTGGAGTTGTGCATGGGGTGTGTTTGGAACATTTTGTCACCAGCCGATTCCAAAATTCAGCTGTTCCCCATCTCAGCCCAGAAAGCAGGTAGAACAACTTTTGTGGTGTCTTTCAGATGCCTACCAAGGTAGTGTAAAAACTACTAAGAGAACTCCTGTCTGGCACCTTCCCCGGTGGAGTTGTGCATGGGGTGTGTTTGGAACATTTTGCCACCAGCCGACTCCAAAATTCAGCTGTTCCCCATCTCAGCCCAGAAAGCAGGAAGAACAACTTTTGTAGTGTCTTTTTGATGCCTACCAAGGTAGTGTAAAATCTACCAACAGAACTCCTGTCTGGCACCTTCCCCGGTGGAGTTGTGCAGGGGGTGTGTTTGGAACATTTTGTCACCAGCCGATTCCAAAATTCAGCGGTTCCCCATCTCAGCCCAGAAAGCAGGTAGAACAACTTTTGTGGTGTCTTTCAGATGCCTACCGGAGCAATGTAAAAACTATCAGGAGAACTCCTTTCTGGCACCTTCCCCGGTGGAGTTGTGCAGGGGGTGTGTTTGGAACATTTTGTCACCAGCCGAGTGCAAAATTCATCTGTTCCCCACCTCAGCCCAGAAAGCAGGTAGAACAACTTTTGTAGTGTCTTTTTGATGCCTACCAAGGTAGTGTAAAATCTACCAAGAGAACTCCTGTCTGGCACCTTCCCCGGTGGAGTTTGCAGGGGGTGTGTTTGGAACATTTTGTCACCAGCCGACTCCAAAATTCAGCTGTTCCCCATCTCAGCCCAGAAAGCAGGTAGAACATCCTTTGTGTTGTCTTTCAGATGCCTACCGGAGCAATGTAAAAACTACCAGGAGAACTCCTTTCTGGCACCTTCCCCGGTGGAGTTGTGCATGGGGTGTGTTTGGAACATTTTGCCACAAGCCGAGTCCAAAATTCAGCGGTTCCCCATCTCAGCCCAGAAAGCAGGAAGAACAACTTTTGTGGTGCCTTTCAGCTGCCTACCAAGGTAGTGTAAAATCTACCAACAGAACTCCTGTCTGGCACCTTCCCCGGTGGAGTTGTGCATGGGGTGTGTTTGGAACATTTTGTCACCAGCCGACTCCAAATATCAGCGGTTCCCCATCTCAGCCCAGAAAGCAGGAAGAACAACTTTTGTGGTGCCTTTCAGCTGCCTACCAAGGTAGTGTAAAATCTACCAACAGAACTCCTGTCTGGCACCTTCCCCGGTGGAGTTGTGCAGGGGGTGTGTTTGGAACATTTTGTCACCAGCCGACTCCAAAATTCAGCGGTTCCCCATCTCAGCCCAGAAAGCAGGTAGAACAACTTTTGTGGTGTCTTTCAGATGCCTACCGGAGCAATGTAAAAACTACCAGGAGAACTCCTTTCTGGCACCTTCCCCGGTGGAGTTGTGCATGGGGTGTGTTTGGAACATTTTGCCACCAGCCGACTCCAAAATTCAGCGGTTCCCCATCTCAGCCCAGAAAGCAGGTAGAACAACTTTTGTGGTGTCTTTCAGCTGCCTACCAAGGTAGTGTAAAAACTACTAAGAGAACTCCTGTCTGGCACCTTCCCCGGTGGAGTTGTGCATGGGGTGTGTTTGGAACATTTTGTCACCAGCCGAGTCCAAAATTCAGCTTTTCCCCATCTCAGCCCAGAAAGCAGGTAGAACATCTTTTGTGGTGTCTTTTAGATGCCTACCAAGGTAGTGTAAAATCTACCAGGAGAACTCCTGTCTGGCACCTTCCGTGGTGGAGTTGTGCATGGGGTGTGTTTGGAACATTTTGTCACCGGCCGAGTCCAAAATTCAGCGGTTGCCCATCTCAGCCCAGAAAGCAGGTAGAACAACTTTTGTGGTGCCTTTCAGCTGCCTACCAAGGTAGTGTAAAAACTACCAGGAGAACTCTTGTCTGGCACCTTCCCCGGTGGAGTTGTGCAGGGGGTGTGTTTGGAACATTTTGTCACCAGCCGAGTCCAAAATTCAGCGTTTCCCCATCTCAGCCCAGAAAGCAGGTAGAACAACTTTTGTGGTATCTTTCAGATGCCTACCGGAGCAATGTAAAAACTACCAGGAGAACTCCTGTCTGGCACCTTCCCGGCGGAGTTGTGCAGGGGGTGTGTTTGGAACATTTTGTCACCGGCCGACTCCAAAATTCAGCGTTTCCCCATCTCAGCCCAGAAAGCAGGTAGAACAACTTTTGTGGTGGTTTTTAGATGCCTACCAAGGTAGTGTAAAAACTACCAACAGAACTCCTGTCTGGCACCTTCCCCGGTGGAGTTGTGCATGTGGTGTGTTTGGAACATTTTGTCACCAGCCGAGTCCAAAATTCAGCGGTTCCCCATCTCAGCCCAGAAAGCAGGTAGAACAACATTTTTGGTGCCTTTCAAATTCCTACCAAGGTAGTGTAAAAACTACCAGGAGAACTCCTGTCTGGCACCTTCCCCGGTGGAGTTGTGCATGGGGTGTGTTTGGAACATTTTGTCACCCGCCGACTCCAAAATTCAGCGGTTCCCCATCTCAGCCCAGAAAGCAGGTAGAACAACTTTTGTGGTGTCTTTCAGATGCCTACCAAGGTAGTGTAAAAACTACCAGGAGAACTCTTGTCTGGCACCTTCCCCGGTGGAGTTGTGCATGGGGTGTGTTTGGAACATTTTGTCACCAGCCGAGTCCAAAATTCAGCGGTTCCCCATCTCAGCCCAGAAAGCAGGAAGAACAACTTTTGTGGTGCCTTTCAGCTGCCTACCAAGGTAGTGTAAAAACTACCAGGAGAACTCTTGTCTGGCACCTTCCCCGGTGGAGTTGTGCATGGGGTGTGTTTGGAACATTTTGTCACCAGCCGAGTCCAAAATTCAGCGGTTCCCCATCTCAGCCCAGAAAGCAGGTAGAACAACTTTTGTGGTGTCTTTCAGATGCCTACCGGAGCAATGTAAAAACTACCAAGAGAACTCCTTTCTGGCACCTTCCCCGGTGGAGTTGTGCAGGGGGTGTGTTTGGAACATTTTGTCACCGGCCGAGTCCAAAATTCAGCGTTTCCCCATCTCAGCCCAGAAAGCAGGTAGAACAACTTTTGTGGTGCCTTTCAAATGCCTACCAAGGTAGTGTAGAAACTACCAAGAGAACTCCTGTCTGGCACCTTCCCCGGTGGAGTTGTGCAGGGGGTGTGTTTGGAACATTTTGTCACCAGCCGAGTCCAAAATTCAGCTTTTCCCCATCTCAGCCCAGAAAGCAGGTAGAACATCTTTTGTGGTGTCTTTTAGATGCCTACCAAGGTAGTGTAAAATCTACCAGGAGAACTCCTGTCTGGCACCTTCCGTGGTGGAGTTGTGCATGGGGTGTGTTTGGAACATTTTGTCACCGGCCGAGTCCAAAATTCAGCGGTTGCCCATCTCAGCCCAGAAAGCAGGTAGAACAACTTTTGTGGTGCCTTTCAGCTGCCTACCAAGGTAGTGTAAAAACTACCAGGAGAACTCTTGTCTGGCACCTTCCCCGGTGGAGTTGTGCATGGGGTGTGTTTGGAACATTTTGTCACCAGCCGAGTCCAAAATTCAGCGTTTCCCCATCTCAGCCCAGAAAGCAGGTAGAACAACTTTTGTGGTATCTTTCAGATGCCTACCGGAGCAATGTAAAAACTACCAGGAGAACTCCTGTCTGGCACCTTCCCGGCGGAGTTGTGCAGGGGGTGTGTTTGGAACATTTTGTCACCAGCCGAGTCCAAAATTCAGCGTTTCCCCATCTCAGCCCAGAAAGCAGGTAGAACAACTTTTGTGGTGGTTTTTAGATGCCTACCAAGGTAGTGTAAAAACTACCAACAGAACTCCTGTCTGGCACCTTCCCCGGTGGAGTTGTGCATGTGGTGTGTTTGGAACATTTTGTCACCAGCCGAGTCCAAAATTCAGCGGTTCCCCATCTCAGCCCAGAAAGCAGGTAGAACAACATTTTTGGTGCCTTTCAAATTCCTACCAAGGTAGTGTAAAAACTACCAGGAGAACTCCTGTCTGGCACCTTCCCCGGTGGAGTTGTGCATGGGGTGTGTTTGGAACATTTTGTCACCCGCCGACTCCAAAATTCAGCGGTTCCCCATCTCAGCCCAGAAAGCAGGTAGAACAACTTTTGTGATGTCTTTCAGATGCCTACCAAGGTAGTGTAAAAACTACCAGGAGAACTCTTGTCTGGCACCTTCCCCGGTGGAGTTGTGCATGGGGTGTGTTTGGAACATTTTGTCACCAGCCGAGTCCAAAATTCAGCGGTTCCCCATCTCAGCCCAGAAAGCAGGAAGAACAACTTTTGTGGTGCCTTTCAGCTGCCTACCAAGGTAGTGTAAAAACTACCAGGAGAACTCTTGTCTGGCACCTTCCCCGGTGGAGTTGTGCATGGGGTGTGTTTGGAACATTTTGTCACCAGCCGAGTCCAAAATTCAGCGGTTCCCCATCTCAGCCCAGAAAGCAGGTAGAACAACTTTTGTGGTGTCTTTCAGATGCCTACCGGAGCAATGTAAAAACTACCAAGAGAACTCCTTTCTGGCACCTTCCCCGGTGGAGTTGTGCAGGGGGTGTGTTTGGAACATTTTGTCACCGGCCGAGTCCAAAATTCAGCGTTTCCCCATCTCAGCCCAGAAAGCAGGTAGAACAACTTTTGTGGTGCCTTTCAAATGCCTACCAAGGTAGTGTAGAAACTACCAAGAGAACTCCTGTCTGGCACCTTCCCCGGTGGAGTTGTGCAGGGGGTGTGTTTGGAACATTTTGTCACCGGCCGACTCCAAAATTCAGCGGTTCCCCATCTCAGCCCAGAAAGCAGGTAGAACAACTTTTGTGGTGCCTTTCAGCTGCCTACCAAGGTAGTGTAAAAACTACCAGGAGAACTCCTGTCTGGCACCTTCCCCGGTGGAGTTGTGCATGGGATGTGTTTGGAACATTTTGTCACCAGCCGACTCCAAAATTCAGCGTTTCCCCATCTCAGCCCAGAAAGCAGGTAGAACAACTTTTGTGGTGCCTTTCAGCTGCCTACCAAGGTAGTGTAAAAACTACCAAGAGAACTCCTGTCTGGCACCTTCCCCGGTGGAGTTGTGCATGGGGTGTGTTTGGAACATTTTGTCACCAGCCGAGTCCAAAATTCAGCGGTTCCCCACCTCAGCCCAGAAAGCAGGTAGAACAACTTTTGTGGTGTCTTTCAGATGCCTACCAAGGTAGTGTAAAAACTATTAAGAGAACTCCTGTCTGGCACCTTCCCCGGTGGAGTTGTGCATGGGGTGTGTTTGGAACATTTTGTCACCGGCCGACTCCAAAATTCAGCGGTTCCCCATCTCAGCCCAGAAAGCAGGAAGAACAACTTTTGTGGTGCCTTTCAAATGCCTACCAAGGTAGTGTAAAAACTACCAGGAGAACTCCTGTCTGGCACCTTCCGTGGTGGAGTTGTGCATGGGGTGTGTTTGGAACATTTTGTCACCAGCCGAGTCCAAAATTCAGCGTTTCCCCATCTCAGCCCAGAAAGCAGGAAGAACAACTTTTGTGGTGCCTTTCAGCTGCCTACCAAGGTAGTGTAAAAACTACCAGGAGAACTCTTGTCTGGCACCTTCCCCGGTGGAGTTGTGCAGGGGGTGTGTTTGGAACATTTTGTCACCGGCCGACTCCAAAATTCAGCGATTCCCCATCTCAGCCCAGAAAGCAGATAGAACAAGTTTTGTGGTGTCTTTGAGGTGCCTACCAGAGCAATGTAAAAACTACCAGGAGAACTCCTGTCTGGCACCTTCCCCGGTGGAGTTGTGCAGGGGGTGTGTTTGGAACATTTTGTCACCGGCCGAGTCCAAAATTCAGCGTTTCCCCATCTCAGCCCAGAAAGCAGGTAGAACAACTTTTGTGGTGTCTTTCAGATGCCTACCAAGGTAGTGTAAAAACTACCAGGAGAACTCCTGTCTGGCACCTTCCCCGGTGGAGTTGTGCATGGGGTGTGTTTGGAACATTTTGTCACCAGCCGAGTCCAAAATTCAGCTTTTCCCCATCTCAGCCCAGAAAGCAGGTAGAACAACTTTTGTGGTGCCTTTCAGCTGCCTACCAAGGTAGTGTAAAAACTACCAAGAGAACTCCTGTCTGGCACCTTCCCCGGTGGAGTTGTGCATGGGGTGTGTTTGGAACATTTTGTCACCAGCCGAGTCCAAAATTCAGCGTTTCCCCATCTCAGCCCAGAAAGCAGGTAGAACAACTTTTGTGGTGTCTTTTAGATGCCTACAAAGGTAGTGTAAAAACTACCAGGAGAACTCCTGTCTGGCACCTTCCCCGGTGGAGTTGTGCATGGGGTGTGTTTGGAACATTTTGTCACCAGCCGAGTCCAAAATTCAGCGGTTCCCCATCTCAGCCCAGAAAGCAGGTAGAACAACATTTGTGGTGCCTTTCAAATTCCTACCAAGGTAGTGTAAAAACTACCAGGAGAACTCCTGTCTGGCACCTTCCCCGGTGGAGTTGTGCATGGGGTGTGTTTGGAACATTTTGTCACCAGCCGAGTCCAAAATTCAGCTTTTCCCCATCTCAGCCCAGAAAGCAGGTAGAACATCTTTTGTGGTGTCTTTTAGATGCCTACCAAGGTAGTGTAAAATCTACCAAGAGAACTCCTGTCTGGCACCTTCCGTGGTGGAGTTGTGCATGGGGTGTGTTTGGAACATTTTGTCACCGGCCGAGTCCAAAATTCAGCGGTTGCCCATCTCAGCCCAGAAAGCAGGTAGAACAACTTTTGTGGTGCCTTTCAGCTGCCTACCAAGGTAGTGTAAAAACTACCAGGAGAACTCTTGTCTGGCACCTTCCCCGGTGGAGTTGTGCATGGGGTGTGTTTGGAACATTTTGTCACCAGCCGAGTCCAAAATTCAGCGTTTCCCCATCTCAGCCCAGAAAGCAGGTAGAACAACTTTTGTGGTATCTTTCAGATGCCTACCGGAGCAATGTAAAAACTACCAGGAGAACTCCTGTCTGGCACCTTCCCGGCGGAGTTGTGCAGGGGGTGTGTTTGGAACATTTTGTCACCGGCCGAGTCCAAAATTCAGCGTTTCCCCATCTCAGCCCAGAAAGCAGGTAGAACAACTTTTGTGGTGGTTTTTAGATGCCTACCAAGGTAGTGTAAAAACTACCAAGAGAACTCCTGTCTGGCACCTTCCCCGGTGGAGTTGTGCATGTGGTGTGTTTGGAACATTTTGTCACCAGCCGAGTCCAAAATTCAGCGGTTCCCCATCTCAGCCCAGAAAGCAGGTAGAACAACATTTTTGGTGCCTTTCAAATTCCTACCAAGGTAGTGTAAAAACTACCAGGAGAACTCCTGTCTGGCACCTTCCCCGGTGGAGTTGTGCATGGGGTGTGTTTGGAACATTTTGTCACCCGCCAACTCCAAAATTCAGCGGTTCCCCATCTCAGCCCAGAAAGCAGGTAGAACAACTTTTGTGGTGTCTTTCAGATGCCTACCAAGGTAGTGTAAAAACTACCAGGAGAACTCCTGTCTGGCACCTTCCCCGGTGGAGTTGTGCATGGGGTGTGTTTGGAACATTTTGTCACCAGCCGAGTCCAAAATTCAGCGTTTCCCCATCTCAGCCCAGAAAGCAGGAAGAACAACTTTTGTGGTGCCTTTCAGCTGCCTACCAAGGTAGTGTAAAAACTACCAGGAGAACTCTTGTCTGGCACCTTCCCCGGTGGAGTTGTGCATGGGGTGTGTTTGGAACATTTTGTCACCAGCCGAGTCCAAAATTCAGCGTTTCCCCATCTCAGCCCAGAAAGCAGGTAGAACAACTTTTGTGGTGTCTTTCAGATGCCTACCGGAGCAATGTAAAAACTACCAGGAGAACTCCTTTCTGGCACCTTCCCCGGTGGAGTTGTGCAGGGGGTGTGTTTGGAACATTTTGTCACCGGCCGAGTCCAAAATTCAGCGTTTCCCCATCTCAGCCCAGAAAGCAGGTAGAACAACTTTTGTGGTGTCTTTTAGATGCCTACCAAGGTAGTGTAAAAACTACCAACAGAACTCCTGTCTGGCACCTTCCCCGGTGGAGTTGTGCATGTGGTGTGTTTGGAACATTTTGTCACCAGCCGAGTCCAAAATTCAGCGGTTCCCCATCTCAGCCCAGAAAGCAGGTAGAACAACTTTTGTGGTGTCTTTCAGATGCCTACCAAGGTAGTGTAAAAACTACTAAGAGAACTCCTGTCTGGCACCTTCCCCGGTGGAGTTGTGCAGGGGGTGTGTTTGGAACATTTTGTCACCGGCCGACTCCAAAATTCAGCGGTTCCCCATCTCAGCCCAGAAAGCAGGTAGAACAACTTTTGTGGTGCCTTTCAGCTGCCTACCAAGGTAGTGTAAAAACTACCAGGAGAACTCCTGTCTGGCACCTTCCGTGGTGGAGTTGTGCATGGGATGTGTTTGGAACATTTTGTCACCAGCCGACTCCAAAATTCAGCGTTTCCCCATCTCAGCCCAGAAAGCAGGTAGAACAACTTTTGTGGTGTCTTTCAGATGCCTACCAAGGTAGTGTAAAAACTACCAAGAGAACTCCTGTCTGGCACCTTCCCCCGTGGAGTTGTGCATGGGGTGTGTTTGGAACATTTTGTCACCGGCCGACTCCAAAATTCAGCGGTTCCCCATCTCAGCCCAGAAAGCAGGAAGAACAACTTTTGTGGTGCCTTTCAAATGCCTACCAAGGTAGTGTAAAAACTACCAACAGAACTCCTGTCTGGCACCTTCCCCGGTGGAGTTGTGCAGGGGGTGTGTTTGGAACATTTTGTCACCAGCCGACTCCAAAATTCAGCGGTTCCCCATCTCAGCCCAGAAAGCAGGAAGAACAACTTTTGTGGTGCCTTTCAGCTGCCTACCAAGGTAGTGTAAAAACTACCAGGAGAACTCTTGTCTGGCACCTTCCCCGGTGGAGTTGTGCATGGGGTGTGTTTGGAACATTTTGTCACCAGCCGAGTCCAAAATTCAGCGGTTCCCCACCTCAGCCCAGAAAGCAGGTAGAACAACTTTTGTGGTGTCTTTCAGATGCCTACCAAGGTAGTGTAAAAACTACTAAGAGAACTCCTGTCTGGCACCTTCCCCGGTGGAGTTGTGCAGGGGGTGTGTTTGGAACATTTTGTCACCGGCCGACTCCAAAATTCAGCGATTCCCCATCTCAGCCCAGAAAGCAGGTAGAACAACTTTTGTGGTGTCTTTCAGATGCCTACCAAGGTAGTGTAAAAACTACCAGGAGAACTCCTGTCTGGCACCTTCCCCGGTGGAGTTGTGCATGGGGTGTGTTTGGAACATTTTGTCACCGGCCGACTCCAAAATTCAGCGATTCCCTATCTCAGCCCAGAAAGCAGGTAGAACAACTTTTGTGGTGTCTTTCAGATGCCTACCAAGGTAGTGTAAAAACTACCAACAGAACTCCTGTCTGGCACCTTCCCCGGTGGAGTTGTGCAGGGGGTGTGTTTGGAACATTTTGTCACCAGCCGAGTCCAAAATTCAGCGGTTCCCCATCTCAGCCCAGAAAGCAGGAAGAACAACTTTTGTGGTGCCTTTCAGCTGCCTACCAAGGTAGTGTAAAAACTACTAAGAGAACTCCTGTCTGGCACCTTCCCCGGTGGAGTTGTGCATGGGGTGTGTTTGGAACATTTTGTCACCAGCCGAGTCCAAAATTCAGCGTTTCCCCATCTCAGCCCAGAAAGCAGGTAGAACAACTTTTGTGGTGCCTTTCAGGAGCCTACTGGGGTAGTGTAAAAACTACCAAGACAACTCCTGTCTGGCACCTTCCCCGGTGGAGTTGTGCAGGGGGTGTGTTTGGAACATTTTGTCACCGGCCGAGTCCAAAATTCAGCGGTTCCCCATCTCAGCCCAGAAAGCAGGTAGAACAACTTTTGTGGTGCCTTTCAAATGCCTACCAAGGTAGTGTAAAAACTACCAACAGAACTCCTGTCTGGCACCTTCCCCGGTGGAGTTGTGCAGGGGGTGTGTTTGGAACATTTTGTCACCAGCCGAGTCCAAAATTCAGCGGTTCCCCATCTCAGCCCAGAAAGCAGGTAGAACAACTTTGTGGTATCTTTCAGATGCCTACCGGAGCAATGTAAAAACTACCAGGAGAACTCCTGTCTGGCACCTTCCCGGCGGAGTTGTGCAGGGGGTGTGTTTGGAACATTTTGTCACCGGCCGACTCCAAAATTCAGCTCTTTCCCCATCTCAGCCCAGAAAGCAGGTAGAACAACTTTTGTGGTGGTTTTTAGATGCCTACCAAGGTAGTGTAAAAACTACCAACAGAACTCCTGTCTGGCACCTTCCCCGGTGGAGTTGTGCATGGGGTGTGTTTGGAACATTTTGTCACCAGCCGAGTCCAAAATTCAGCGGTTCCCCATCTCAGCCCAGAAAGCAGGTAGAACAACTTTTGTGGTGTCTTTCAGATGCCTACCAAGGTAGTGTAAAAACTACTAAGAGAACTCCTGTCTGGCACCTTCCCCGGTGGAGTTGTGCAGGGGTGTGTTTGGAACATTTTGTCACCGGCCGAGTCCAAAATTCAGCGATTCCCCATCTCAGCCCAGAAAGCAGGTAGAACAACTTTTGTGGTGTCTTTCAGATGCCTACCAAGGTAGTGTAAAAACTACCAGGAGAACTCCTGTCTGGCACCTTCCGTGGTGGAGTTGTGCATGGGGTGTGTTTGGAACAATTTGTCACCAGCCGAGTCCAAAATTCAGCGGTTCCCCATCTCAGCCCAGAAAGCAGGTAGAACAACTTTTGTGGTGCCTTTCAGCTGCCTATCAAGGTAGTGTAAAAACTACCAAGAGAACTCCTGTCTGGCACCTTCCCCGGTGGAGTTGTGCAGGGGGTGTGTTTGGAACATTTTGCCACCAGCCGAGTCCAAAATTCAGCGGTTCCCCCACCTCAGCCCAGAAAGCAGGTAGAACAACTTTTGTGGTGTCTTTCAAATGCCTACCAAGGTAGTGTAAAAAACTATTAAGAGAACTCCTGTCTGGCACCTTCCCCGGTGGAGTTGTGCATGGGGTGTGTTTGAACATTTTGTCACCCAGCCGAGTCCAAAATTCAGCGGTTCCCCATCTCAGCCCAGAAAGCAGGTAGAACAACATTTGTGGTGCCTTTCAAATTCCTACCAAGGTAGTGTAAAAACTACCAGGAGAACTCCTGTCTGGCACCTTCCCCGGTGGAGTTGTGCATGGGGTGTGTTTGGAACATTTTGTCACCAGCCGAGTCCAAAATTCAGCTTTTCCCCATCTCAGCCCAGAAAGCAGGTAGAACATCTTTTGTGGTGTCTTTTAGATGCCTACCAAGGTAGTGTAAAATCTACCAAGAGAACTCCTGTCTGGCACCTTCCGTGGTGGAGTTGTGCATGGGGTGTGTTTGGAACATTTTGTCACCGGCCGAGTCCAAAATTCAGCGGTTGCCCATCTCAGCCCAGAAAGCAGGTAGAACAACTTTTGTGGTGCCTTTCAGCTGCCTACCAAGGTAGTGTAAAAACTACCAGGAGAACTCTTGTCTGGCACCTTCCCCGGTGGAGTTGTGCATGGGGTGTGTTTGGAACATTTTGTCACCAGCCGAGTCCAAAATTCAGCGTTTCCCCATCTCAGCCCAGAAAGCAGGTAGAACAACTTTTGTGGTATCTTTCAGATGCCTACCGGAGCAATGTAAAAACTACCAGGAGAACTCCTGTCTGGCACCTTCCCGGCGGAGTTGTGCAGGGGGTGTGTTTGGAACATTTTGTCACCGGCCGAGTCCAAAATTCAGCGTTTCCCCATCTCAGCCCAGAAAGCAGGTAGAACAACTTTTGTGGTGTCTTTCAGATGCCTACCAAGGTAGTGTAAAAACTACTAAGAGAACTCCTGTCTGGCACCTTCCCCGGTGGAGTTGTGCAGGGGGTGTGTTTGGAACATTTTGTCACCGGCCGACTCCAAAATTCAGCGGTTCCCCATCTCAGCCCAGAAAGCAGGTAGAACAACTTTTGTGGTGCCTTTCAGCTGCCTACCAAGGTAGTGTAAAAACTACCAGGAGAACTCCTGTCTGGCACCTTCCGTGGTGGAGTTGTGCATGGGATGTGTTTGGAACATTTTGTCACCAGCCGACTCCAAAATTCAGCGTTTCCCCATCTCAGCCCAGAAAGCAGGTAGAACAACTTTTGTGGTGTCTTTCAGATGCCTACCAAGGTAGTGTAAAAACTACCAAGAGAACTCCTGTCTGGCACCTTCCCCCGTGGAGTTGTGCATGGGGTGTGTTTGGAACATTTTGTCACCGGCCGACTCCAAAATTCAGCGGTTCCCCATCTCAGCCCAGAAAGCAGGAAGAACAACTTTTGTGGTGCCTTTCAAATGCCTACCAAGGTAGTGTAAAAACTACCAACAGAACTCCTGTCTGGCACCTTCCCCGGTGGAGTTGTGCAGGGGGTGTGTTTGGAACATTTTGTCACCAGCCGACTCCAAAATTCAGCGGTTCCCCATCTCAGCCCAGAAAGCAGGAAGAACAACTTTTGTGGTGCCTTTCAGCTGCCTACCAAGGTAGTGTAAAAACTACCAGGAGAACTCTTGTCTGGCACCTTCCCCGGTGGAGTTGTGCATGGGGTGTGTTTGGAACATTTTGTCACCAGCCGAGTCCAAAATTCAGCGGTTCCCCACCTCAGCCCAGAAAGCAGGTAGAACAACTTTTGTGGTGTCTTTCAGATGCCTACCAAGGTAGTGTAAAAACTACTAAGAGAACTCCTGTCTGGCACCTTCCCCGGTGGAGTTGTGCAGGGGGTGTGTTTGGAACATTTTGTCACCGGCCGACTCCAAAATTCAGCGATTCCCCATCTCAGCCCAGAAAGCAGGTAGAACAACTTTTGTGGTGTCTTTCAGATGCCTACCAAGGTAGTGTAAAAACTACCAGGAGAACTCCTGTCTGGCACCTTCCCCGGTGGAGTTGTGCATGGGGTGTGTTTGGAACATTTTGTCACCGGCCGACTCCAAAATTCAGCGATTCCCTATCTCAGCCCAGAAAGCAGGTAGAACAACTTTTGTGGTGTCTTTCAGATGCCTACCAAGGTAGTGTAAAAACTACCAACAGAACTCCTGTCTGGCACCTTCCCCGGTGGAGTTGTGCAGGGGGTGTGTTTGGAACATTTTGTCACCAGCCGAGTCCAAAATTCAGCGGTTCCCCATCTCAGCCCAGAAAGCAGGAAGAACAACTTTTGTGGTGCCTTTCAGCTGCCTACCAAGGTAGTGTAAAAACTACTAAGAGAACTCCTGTCTGGCACCTTCCCCGGTGGAGTTGTGCATGGGGTGTGTTTGGAACATTTTGTCACCAGCCGAGTCCAAAATTCAGCGTTTCCCCATCTCAGCCCAGAAAGCAGGTAGAACAACTTTTGTGGTGCCTTTCAGGAGCCTACTGGGGTAGTGTAAAAACTACCAAGACAACTCCTGTCTGGCACCTTCCCCGGTGGAGTTGTGCAGGGGGTGTGTTTGGAACATTTTGTCACCGGCCGAGTCCAAAATTCAGCGGTTCCCCATCTCAGCCCAGAAAGCAGGTAGAACAACTTTTGTGGTGCCTTTCAAATGCCTACCAAGGTAGTGTAAAAACTACCAACAGAACTCCTGTCTGGCACCTTCCCCGGTGGAGTTGTGCAGGGGGTGTGTTTGGAACATTTTGTCACCAGCCGAGTCCAAAATTCAGCGGTTCCCCATCTCAGCCCAGAAAGCAGGTAGAACAACTTTTGTGGTATCTTTCAGATGCCTACCGGAGCAATGTAAAAACTACCAGGAGAACTCCTGTCTGGCACCTTCCCGGCGGAGTTGTGCAGGGGGTGTGTTTGGAACATTTTGTCACCGGCCGACTCCAAAATTCAGCTCTTCCCCATCTCAGCCCAGAAAGCAGGTAGAACAACTTTTGTGGTGGTTTTTAGATGCCTACCAAGGTAGTGTAAAAACTACCAACAGAACTCCTGTCTGGCACCTTCCCCGGTGGAGTTGTGCATGGGGTGTGTTTGGAACATTTTGTCACCAGCCGAGTCCAAAATTCAGCGGTTCCCCATCTCAGCCCAGAAAGCAGGTAGAACAACTTTTGTGGTGTCTTTCAGATGCCTACCAAGGTAGTGTAAAAACTACTAAGAGAACTCCTGTCTGGCACCTTCCCCGGTGGAGTTGTGCAGGGGGTGTGTTTGGAACATTTTGTCACCGGCCGAGTCCAAAATTCAGCGATTCCCCATCTCAGCCCAGAAAGCAGGTAGAACAACTTTTGTGGTGTCTTTCAGATGCCTACCAAGGTAGTGTAAAAACTACCAGGAGAACTCCTGTCTGGCACCTTCCGTGGTGGAGTTGTGCATGGGGTGTGTTTGGAACATTTTGTCACCAGCCGAGTCCAAAATTCAGCGGTTCCCCATCTCAGCCCAGAAAGCAGGTAGAACAACTTTTGTGGTGCCTTTCAGCTGCCTATCAAGGTAGTGTAAAAACTACCAAGAGAACTCCTGTCTGGCACCTTCCCCGGTGGAGTTGTGCAGGGGGTGTGTTTGGAACATTTTGCCACCAGCCGAGTCCAAAATTCAGCGGTTCCCCACCTCAGCCCAGAAAGCAGGTAGAACAACTTTTGTGGTGTCTTTCAAATGCCTACCAAGGTAGTGTAAAAACTATTAAGAGAACTCCTGTCTGGCACCTTCCCCGGTGGAGTTGTGCATGGGGTGTGTTTGGAACATTTTGTCACCAGCCGAGTCCAAAATTCAGCGGTTCCCCATCTCAGCCCAGAAAGCAGGTAGAACAACATTTGTGGTGCCTTTCAAATTCCTACCAAGGTAGTGTAAAAACTACCAGGAGAACTCCTGTCTGGCACCTTCCCCGGTGGAGTTGTGCATGGGGTGTGTTTGGAACATTTTGTCACCAGCCGAGTCCAAAATTCAGCTTTTCCCCATCTCAGCCCAGAAAGCAGGTAGAACATCTTTTGTGGTGTCTTTTAGATGCCTACCAAGGTAGTGTAAAATCTACCAAGAGAACTCCTGTCTGGCACCTTCCGTGGTGGAGTTGTGCATGGGGTGTGTTTGGAACATTTTGTCACCGGCCGAGTCCAAAATTCAGCGGTTGCCCATCTCAGCCCAGAAAGCAGGTAGAACAACTTTTGTGGTGCCTTTCAGCTGCCTACCAAGGTAGTGTAAAAACTACCAGGAGAACTCTTGTCTGGCACCTTCCCCGGTGGAGTTGTGCATGGGGTGTGTTTGGAACATTTTGTCACCAGCCGAGTCCAAAATTCAGCGTTTCCCCATCTCAGCCCAGAAAGCAGGTAGAACAACTTTTGTGGTATCTTTCAGATGCCTACCGGAGCAATGTAAAAACTACCAGGAGAACTCCTGTCTGGCACCTTCCCGGCGGAGTTGTGCAGGGGGGTGTGTTTGGAACATTTTGTCACCGGCCGAGTCCAAAATTCAGCGTTTCCCCATCTCAGCCCAGAAAGCAGGTAGAACAACTTTTGTGGTGGTTTTTAGATGCCTACCAAGGTAGTGTAAAAACTACCAAGAGAACTCCTGTCTGGCACCTTCCCCGGTGGAGTTGTGCATGGGGTGTCTTTGGAACATTTTGTCACCAGCCGAGTCCAAAATTCAGCGGTTCCCCATCTCAGCCCAGAAAGCAGGTAGAACAACATTTTTGGTGCCTTTCAAATTCCTACCAAGGTAGTGTAAAAACTACCAGGAGAACTCCTGTCTGGCACCTTCCCCGGTGGAGTTGTGCATGGGGTGTGTTTGGAACATTTTGTCACCCGCCAACTCCAAAATTCAGCGGTTCCCCATCTCAGCCCAGAAAGCAGGTAGAACAACTTTTGTGGTGTCTTTCAGATGCCTACCAAGGTAGTGTAAAAACTACCAGGAGAACTCCTGTCTGGCACCTTCCCCGGTGGAGTTGTGCATGGGGTGTGTTTGGAACATTTTGTCACCAGCCGAGTCCAAAATTCAGCGTTTCCCCATCTCAGCCCAGAAAGCAGGAAGAACAACTTTTGTGGTGCCTTTCAGCTGCCTACCAAGGTAGTGTAAAAACTACCAGGAGAACTCTTGTCTGGCACCTTCCCCGGTGGAGTTGTGCATGGGGTGTGTTTGGAACATTTTGTCACCAGCCGAGTCCAAAATTCAGCGTTTCCCCATCTCAGCCCAGAAAGCAGGTAGAACAACTTTTGTGGTGTCTTTCAGATGCCTACCGGAGCAATGTAAAAACTACCAGGAGAACTCCTTTCTGGCACCTTCCCCGGTGGAGTTGTGCAGGGGGTGTGTTTGGAACATTTTGTCACCGGCCGAGTCCAAAATTCAGCGTTTCCCCATCTCAGCCCAGAAAGCAGGTAGAACAACTTTTGTGGTGTCTTTTAGATGCCTACCAAGGTAGTGTAAAAACTACCAACAGAACTCCTGTCTGGCACCTTCCCCGGTGGAGTTGTGCATGTGGTGTGTTTGGAACATTTTGTCACCAGCCGAGTCCAAAATTCAGCGGTTCCCCATCTCAGCCCAGAAAGCAGGTAGAACAACTTTTGTGGTGTCTTTCAGATGCCTACCAAGGTAGTGTAAAAACTACTAAGAGAACTCCTGTCTGGCACCTTCCCCGGTGGAGTTGTGCAGGGGGTGTGTTTGGAACATTTTGTCACCGGCCGACTCCAAAATTCAGCGGTTCCCCATCTCAGCCCAGAAAGCAGGTAGAACAACTTTTGTGGTGCCTTTCAGCTGCCTACCAAGGTAGTGTAAAAACTACCAGGAGAACTCTTGTCTGGCACCTTCCGTGGTGGAGTTGTGCATGGGATGTGTTTGGAACATTTTGTCACCAGCCGACTCCAAAATTCAGCGTTTCCCCATCTCAGCCCAGAAAGCAGGTAGAACAACTTTTGTGGTGCCTTTCAGCTGCCTACCAAGGTAGTGTAAAAACTACCAAGAGAACTCCTGTCTGGCACCTTCCCCGGTGGAGTTGTGCATGGGGTGTGTTTGGAACATTTTGTCACCAGCCGAGTCCAAAATTCAGCGGTTCCCCACCTCAGCCCAGAAAGCAGGTAGAACAACTTTTGTGGTGTCTTTCAGATGCCTACCAAGGTAGTGTAAAAACTACCAAGAGAACTCCTGTCTGGCACCTTCCCCCGTGGAGTTGTGCATGGGGTGTGTTTGGAACATTTTGTCACCGGCCGACTCCAAAATTCAGCGGTTCCCCATCTCAGCCCAGAAAGCAGGAAGAACAACTTTTGTGGTGCCTTTCAAATGCCTACCAAGGTAGTGTAAAAACTACCAACAGAACTCCTGTCTGGCACCTTCCCCGGTGGAGTTGTGCAGGGGGTGTGTTTGGAACATTTTGTCACCAGCCGACTCCAAAATTCAGCGGTTCCCCATCTCAGCCCAGAAAGCAGGAAGAACAACTTTTGTGGTGCCTTTCAGCTGCCTACCAAGGTAGTGTAAAAACTACCAGGAGAACTCTTGTCTGGCACCTTCCCCGGTGGAGTTGTGCATGGGGTGTGTTTGGAACATTTTGTCACCAGCCGAGTCCAAAATTCAGCGGTTCCCCACCTCAGCCCAGAAAGCAGGTAGAACAACTTTTGTGGTGTCTTTCAGATGCCTACCAAGGTAGTGTAAAAACTACTAAGAGAACTCCTGTCTGGCACCTTCCCCGGTGGAGTTGTGCAGGGGGTGTGTTTGGAACATTTTGTCACCGGCCGACTCCAAAATTCAGCGATTCCCCATCTCAGCCCAGAAAGCAGGTAGAACAACTTTTGTGGTGTCTTTCAGATGCCTACCAAGGTAGTGTAAAAACTACCAGGAGAACTCCTGTCTGGCACCTTCCCCGGTGGAGTTGTGCATGGGGTGTGTTTGGAACATTTTGTCACCGGCCGACTCCAAAATTCAGCGATTCCCTATCTCAGCCCAGAAAGCAGGTAGAACAACTTTTGTGGTGTCTTTCAGATGCCTACCAAGGTAGTGTAAAAACTACCAACAGAACTCCTGTCTGGCACCTTCCCCGGTGGAGTTGTGCAGGGGGTGTGTTTGGAACATTTTGTCACCAGCCGAGTCCAAAATTCAGCGGTTCCCCATCTCAGCCCAGAAAGCAGGAAGAACAACTTTTGTGGTGCCTTTCAGCTGCCTACCAAGGTAGTGTAAAAACTACTAAGAGAACTCCTGTCTGGCACCTTCCCCGGTGGAGTTGTGCATGGGGTGTGTTTGGAACATTTTGTCACCAGCCGAGTCCAAAATTCAGCGTTTCCCCATCTCAGCCCAGAAAGCAGGTAGAACAACTTTTGTGGTGCCTTTCAGGAGCCTACTGGGGTAGTGTAAAAACTACCAAGACAACTCCTGTCTGGCACCTTCCCCGGTGGAGTTGTGCAGGGGGTGTGTTTGGAACATTTTGTCACCGGCCGAGTCCAAAATTCAGCGGTTCCCCATCTCAGCCCAGAAAGCAGGTAGAACAACTTTTGTGGTGCCTTTCAAATGCCTACCAAGGTAGTGTAAAAACTACCAACAGAACTCCTGTCTGGCACCTTCCCCGGTGGAGTTGTGCAGGGGGTGTGTTTGGAACATTTTGTCACCAGCCGAGTCCAAAATTCAGCGGTTCCCCATCTCAGCCCAGAAAGCAGGTAGAACAACTTTTGTGGTATCTTTCAGATGCCTACCGGAGCAATGTAAAAACTACCAGGAGAACTCCTGTCTGGCACCTTCCCGGCGGAGTTGTGCAGGGGGTGTGTTTGGAACATTTTGTCACCGGCCGACTCCAAAATTCAGCTCTTCCCCATCTCAGCCCAGAAAGCAGGTAGAACAACTTTTGTGGTGGTTTTTAGATGCCTACCAAGGTAGTGTAAAAACTACCAACAGAACTCCTGTCTGGCACCTTCCCCGGTGGAGTTGTGCATGGGGTGTGTTTGGAACATTTTGTCACCAGCCGAGTCCAAAATTCAGCGGTTCCCCATCTCAGCCCAGAAAGCAGGTAGAACAACTTTTGTGGTGTCTTTCAGATGCCTACCAAGGTAGTGTAAAAACTACTAAGAGAACTCCTGTCTGGCACCTTCCCCGGTGGAGTTGTGCAGGGGGTGTGTTTGGAACATTTTGTCACCGGCCGAGTCCAAAATTCAGCGATTCCCCATCTCAGCCCAGAAAGCAGGTAGAACAACTTTTGTGGTGTCTTTCAGATGCCTACCAAGGTAGTGTAAAAACTACCAGGAGAACTCCTGTCTGGCACCTTCCGTGGTGGAGTTGTGCATGGGGTGTGTTTGGAACATTTTGTCACCAGCCGAGTCCAAAATTCAGCGGTTCCCCATCTCAGCCCAGAAAGCAGGTAGAACAACTTTTGTGGTGCCTTTCAGCTGCCTATCAAGGTAGTGTAAAAACTACCAAGAGAACTCCTGTCTGGCACCTTCCCCGGTGGAGTTGTGCAGGGGGTGTGTTTGGAACATTTTGCCACCAGCCGAGTCCAAAATTCAGCGGTTCCCCACCTCAGCCCAGAAAGCAGGTAGAACAACTTTTGTGGTGTCTTTCAAATGCCTACCAAGGTAGTGTAAAAACTATTAAGAGAACTCCTGTCTGGCACCTTCCCCGGTGGAGTTGTGCATGGGGTGTGTTTGGAACATTTTGTCACCGGCCGACTCCAAAATTCAGCGATTCCCCATCTCAGCCCAGAAAGCAGATAGAACAAGTTTTGTGGTGTCTTTGAGGTGCCTACCAGAGCAATGTAAAAACTATCAGGAGAACTCCTGTCTGGCACCTTCCCCGGTGGAGTTGTGCAGGGGGTGTGTTTGGAACATTTTGTCACCAGCCGAGTCCAAAATTCAGCGGTTCCCCATCTCAGCCCAGAAAGCAGGAAGAACAACTTTTGTGGTGCCTTTCAGCTGCCTACCAAGGTAGTGTAAAAACTACTAAGAGAACTCCTGTCTGGCACCTTCCCCGGTGGAGTTGTGCAGGGGGTGTGTTTGGAACATTTTGTCACCGGCCGACTCCAAAATTCAGCGATTCCCCATCTCAGCCCAGAAAGCAGGTAGAACAACTTTTGTGGTGTCTTTCAGATGCCTACCATGGTAGTGTAAAAACTACCAGGAGAACTCTTGTCTGGCACCTTCCCCGGTGGAGTTGTGCAGGGGGTGTGTTTGGAACATTTTGTCACCAGCCGAGTCCAAAATTCAGCGGTTCCCCATCTCAGCCCAGAAAGCAGGTAGAACAACTTTTGTGGTATCTTTCAGATGCCTACCGGAGCAATGTAAAAACTACCAGGAGAACTCCTGTCTGGCACCTTCCCGGCGGAGTTGTGCAGGGGGTGTGTTTGGAACATTTTGTCACCGGCCGAGTCCAAAATTCAGCGTTTCCCCATCTCAGCCCAGAAAGCAGGTAGAACAACTTTTGTGGTATCTTTCAGATGCCTACCGGAGCAATGTAAAAACTACCAGGAGAACTCCTGTCTGGCACCTTCCCCGGTGGAGTTGTGCAGGGGGTGTGTTTGGAACATTTTGTCACCAGCCGAGTCCAAAATTCAGCGTTTCCCCATCTCAGCCCAGAAAGCAGGTAGAACAACTTTTGTGGTGCCTTTCAGCTGCCTACCAAGGTAGTGTAAAAACTACCAGGAGAACTCTTGTCTGGCACCTTCCCCGGTGGAGTTGTGCATGGGGTGTGTTTGGAACATTTTGTCACAAGCCGAGTCCAAAATTCAGCGGTTCCCCATCTCAGCCCAGAAAGCAGGTAGAACAACTTTTGTGGTGCCTTTCAAATGCCTACCGGAGCAATGTAAAAACTACCAGGAGAACGCCTGTCTGGCACCTTCCCCGGTGGAGTTGTGCAGGGGGTGTGTTTGGAACATTTTGTCACCGGCCGAGTCCAATATTCAGCGTTTCCCCATCTCAGCCCAGAAAGCAGGTAGAACAACTTTTGTGGTGTCTTTTAGATGCCTACCAAGGTAGTGTAAAAACTACTAAGAGAACTCTTGTCTGGCACCTTCCCCGGTGGAGTTGTGCATGGGGTGTGTTTGGAACATTTTGTCACCAGCCGACTCCAAAATTCAGCGGTTCCCCATCTCAGCCCAGAAAGCAGGTAGAACAACTTTTGCGGTGCCTTTCAGATGCCTACCAAGGTAGTGTAAAAACTACTAAGAGAACTCCTGTCTGGCACCTTCCCCGGTGGAGTTGTGCATGGGGTGTGTTTGGAACATTTTGTCACCGGCCGAGTCCAAAATTCAGCGATTCCCCATCTCAGCCCACAAAGCAGGTAGAACAACTTTTGTGGTGCCTTTCAGCTGCCTACCAAGGTAGTGTAAAAACTACCAAGAGAACTCCTGTCTGGCACCTTCCCCGGTGGAGTTGTGCAGGGGGTGTGTTTGGAACATTTTGTCACCAGCCGACTCCAAAATTCAGCTGTTCCCCATCTCAGCCCAGAAAGCAGGTAGAACAACTTTTGTGGTGTCTTTTAGATGCCTACCAAGGTAGTGTAAAAACTACCAAGAGAACTCCTGTCTGGCACCTTCCCCGGTGGAGTTGTGCATGGGGTGTGTTTGGAACATTTTGTCACCAGCCGAGTCCAAAATTCAGCGTTTCCCCATCTCAGCCCAGAAAGCAGGTAGAACAACTTTTGTGGTGCCTTTCAAATGCCTACCAAGGTAGTGTAAAAACTACCAACAGAACTCCTGTCTGGCACCTTCCCCGGTGGAGTTGTGCATGTGGTGTGTTTGGAACATTTTGTCACCAGCCGAGTCCAAAATTCAGCGGTTCCCCATCTCAGCCCAGAAAGCAGGTACAACAACTTTTGTGGTGCCTTTCAGCTGCCTACCAAGGTAGTGTAAAAACTACTAAGAGAACTCCTGTCTGGCACCTTCCCCGGTGGAGTTGTGCAGGGGGTGTGTTTGGAACATTTTGTCACCGGCCGACTCCAAAATTCAGCGATTCCCCATCTCAGCCCAGAAAGCAGGTAGAACAACTTTTGTGGTGTCTTTCAGATGCCTACCAAGGTAGTGTAAAAACTACCAGGAGAACTCCTGTCTGGCACCTTCCCCGGTGGAGTTGTGCATGGGGTGTGTTTGGAACATTTTGTCACCAGCCGAGTCCAAAATTCAGCGTTTCCCCATCTCAGCCCAGAAAGCAGGTAGAACAACTTTTGTGGTGCCTTTCAGCTGCCTATCAAGGTAGTGTAAAAACTACCAAGAGAACTCCTGTCTGGCACCTTCCCCGGTGGAGTTGTGCATGGGGTGTGTTTGGAACATTTTGCCACCAGCCGAGTCCAAAATTCAGCGGTTCCCCACCTCAGCCCAGAAAGCAGGTAGAACAACTTTTGTGGTGTCTTTCAGATGCCTACCAAGGTAGTGTAAAAACTACCAAGAGAACTCCTGTCTGGCACCTTCCCCGGTGGAGTTGTGCATGGGGTGTGTTTGGAACATTTTGTCACCGGCCGACTCCAAAATTCAGCGATTCCCCATCTCAGCCCAGAAAGCAGATAGAACAAGTTTTGTAGTGTCTTTGAGGTGCCTACCAGAGCAATGTAAAAACTACCAAGAGAACTCCTGTCTGGCACCTTCCCCGGTGGAGTTGTGCAGGGGGTGTGTTTGGAACATTTTGTCACCAGCCGAGTCCAAAATTCAGCGTTTCCCCATCTCAGCCCAGAAAGCAGGTAGAACAACTTTTGTGGTGCCTTTCAGGTGCCTACCAAGGTAGTGTAAAAACTACTAAGAGAACTCCTGTCTGGCACCTTCCCCGGTGGAGTTGTGCAGGGGGTGTGTTTGGAACATTTTGTCACCGGCCGACTCCAAAATTCAGCTGTTCCCCATCTCAGCCCAGAAAGAAAGAAGAACAAATTTTGTGGTGCCTTTTTGATGCCTACCAAGGTAGTGTAAAATCTACCAAGAGAACTCCTGTCTGGCACCTTCCCCGGTGGAGTTGTGCAGGGGGTGTGTTTGGAACATTTTGTCACCGGCCGACTCCAAAATTCAGCTGTTCCCCATCTCAGCCCAGAAAGCAGGTAGAACAAGTTTTGTGGTGTCTTTTAGATGCCTACCAAGCTAGTGTAAAAACTATCAAGAGAACTCCTGTCTGGCACCTTCCGTGGTGGAGTTGTGCATGGGGTGTGTTTGGAACATTTTGCCACCAGCCGAGTCCAAAATTCAGCGGTTCCCCATCTCAGCCCAGAAAGCAGGTACAACAACTTTTGTGGTGTCTTTCAGATGCTTACCGGAGCAATGTAAAAACTACCAGGAGAACTCCTTTCTGGCACCTTCCCCGGTGGAGTTGTGCAGGGGGTGTTTTTGGAACATTTTGTCACCAGCCGACTCCAAAATTCAGCGGTTCCCCATCTCAGTCCACAAAGCAGGTAGAACAACTTTTGTGGTGTCTTTCAGCTGCCTACCAAGGTAGTGTAAAAACTACCAGGAGAACTCCTGTCTGGCACCTTCCCCGGTGGAGTTGTGCATGGGGTGTGTTTGGAACATTTTGTCACCAGCCGAGTCCAAAATTCAGCGATTCCCCATCTCAGCCCAGAAAGCAGGTAGAACAACTTTTGTGGTGTCTTTCAGATGCCTACCAAGGTAGTGTAAAATCTACCAAGAGAACTCCTGTCTGGCACCTTCCCCGGTGGAGTTGTGCATGGGGTGTGTTTGGAACATTTTGTCACCGGCCGACTCCAAAATTCAGCGATTCCCCATCTCAGCCCAGAAAGCAGATAGAACAAGTTTTGTGGTGTCTTTGAGGTGCCTACCAGAGCAATGTAAAATCTACCAACAGAACTCCTGTCTAGCACCTTCCCCGGTGGAGTTGTGCAGGGGGGTGTGTTTGGAAAATTTTGTCACCGGCCGACTCCAAAATTCAGCGGTTCCCCATCTCAGCCCAGAAAGCAGGTAGAACAACTTTTGTGGTGTCTTTCAGATGCCTACCGGAGCTATGTAAAAACTACCAGGAGAACTCCTTTCTGGCACCTTCCCCGGTGGAGTTATGCATGGGGTGTGTTTGGAACATTTTGTCACCTGCCGAGTGCAAAATTCATCTGTTCCCCACCTCAGCCCAGAAAGCAGGTAGAACAACTTTTGTAGTGTCTTTTTGATGCCTACCAAGGTAGTGTAAAATCTACCAACAGAACTCCTGTCTAGCACCTTCCCCGGTGGAGTTGTGCAGGGGGGTGTGTTTGGAACATTTTGTCACCAGCCGACTCCAAAATTCAGCGGTTCCCCATCTCAGCCCAGAAAGCAGATAGAACAAGTTTTGTGGTGTCTTTGAGGTGCCTACCAGAGCAATGTAAAATCTATCAAGAGAACTCCTTTCTGGCACCTTCCCCGGTGGAGTTTTGCATGGGGGTGTGTTTGGAACATTTTGTCACCAGCCGACTCCAAAATTCAGCTGTTCCCCATCTCAGCCCAGAAAGCAGGAAGAACAAATTTTGTGGTGCCTTTTTGATGCCTACCAAGGTAGTGTAAAATCTACCAAGAGAACTCCTGTCTGGCACCTTCCCCGGTGGAGTTGTGCAGGGGGTGTGTTTGGAACATTTTGTCACCGGCCGACTCCAAAATTCAGCGGTTCCCCATCTCAGCCCAGAAAGCAGGTAGAACAACTTTTGTGGTGTCTTTTAGATGCCTACCAAGGTAGTGTAAAAACTATCAAGATTACTCCTGTCTGGCACTTTCCGTGGTGGAGTTGTGCATGGGGTGTGTTTGGAACATTTTGTCACCAGCCGACTCCAAAATTCAGCTGTTCCCCATCTCAGCCCAGAAAGCAGGTACAACAACTTTTGTGGTGTCTTTCAGATGCTTACCAGAGCAATGTAAAAACTACCAGGAGAACTCCTTTCTGGCACCTTCCCCGGTGGAGTTGTGCAGGGGGTGTGTTTGGAACATTTTGCCACCGGCCGACTCCAAAATTCAGCGGTTCCCCATCTCAGCCCAGAAAGCAGGTAGAACAACTTTTGTGGTGCCTTTCAAATGCCTACCAAGGTAGTGTAAAAACTACTAAGAGAACTCCTGTCTGGCACCTTCCCCGGTGGAGTTGTGCATGGGGTGTGTGTTGGAACATTTTGTCACCAGCCGAGTCCAAAATTCAGCGGTTCCCAATCTCAGCCCAGAAAGCAGGTAGAACAACTTTTGTGGTGTCTTTGAGATGCCTACCGGAGCAATGTAAAAACTACCAGGAGAACTCCTGTCTGGCACCTTCCCCGGTGGAGTTGTGCATGGGGTGTCTTTGGAACATTTTGTCACCAGCCGAGTCCAAAATTCAGCTCTTCCCCATCTCAGCCCAGAAAGCAGATAGAACAACTTTTGTGGTGTCTATGAGGTGCCTACCAGAGCAATGTAAAATCTATCAAGAGAACTCCTTTCTGGCACCTTCCCCGGTGGAGTTGTGCATGGGGTGTGTTTGGAACATTTTGTCACCAGCCGACTCCAAAATTCAGCGGTTCCCCATCTCAGCCCAGAAAGCAGGTAGAACAACTTTTGTGGTGTCTTTCAGATGCCTACCAAGGTAGTGTAAAAAGTATTAAGAGAACTCCTGTCTGGCACCTTCCCCGGTGGAGTTGTGCAGGGGGTGTGTTTGGAACATTTTGTCACCGGCCGACTCCAAAATTCAGCGATTCCCCATCTCAGCCCAGAAAGCAGATAGAACAAGTTTTGTGGTGTCTTTGAGGTGCCTACCAGAGCAATGTAAAATCTACCAACAGAACTCCTGTCTAGCACCTTCCCGGTGGAGTTGTGCATGGGGGTGTGTTTGGAACATTTTGTCACCGGCCGAGTCCAAAATTCAGCGATTCCCCATCTCAGCCCAGAAAGCAGGAAGAACAATTTTTGTGGTGTCTTTCAGATGCCTACCGGAGCTATGTAAAAACTACCAGGAGAACTCCTGTATGGCACCTTCCCCGGTGGAGTTGTGCATGGGGTGTGTTTGGAACATTTTGTCACCAGCCGACTCCAAAATTCAGCGGTTCCCCATCTCAGCCCAGAAAGCAGATAGAACAAGTTTTGTGGTGTCTTTGAGGTGCCTACCAGAGCAATGTAAAATCTATCAAGAGAACTCCTGTCTGGCACCTTCCCCGGTGGAGTTGTGCAGGGGGTGTGTTTGGAACATTTTGCCACCAGCCGACTCCAAATTCAGCCGTTCCCCATCTCAGCCCAGAAAGCAGGTAGAACAACTTTTGTGGTGTCTTTGAGGTGCCTACCAGAGCAATGTAAAATCTACCAACAGAACTCCTGTCTAGCACCTTCCCCGGTGGAGTTGTGCAGGGGGTGTGTTTGGAACATTTTGTCACCGGCCGACTCCAAAATTCAGCGGTTCCCCATCTCAGCCCAGAAAGCAGGTAGAACAACTTTTGTGGTGTCTTTCAGATGCCTACCGGAGCTATGTAAAAACTACCAGGAGAACTCCTTTCTGGCACCTTCCCCGGTGGAGTTGTGCAGGGGGTGTGTTTTGGAACATTTTGTCACCAGCCGAGTGCAAAATTCATCTGTTCCCCACCTCAGCCCAGAAAGCAGGTAGAACAACTTTTGTAGTGTCTTTTTGATGCCTACCAAGGTAGTGTAAAATGTACCAAGAGAACTCCTGTCTGGCACCTTCCCCGGTGGAGTTGTGCAGGGGGTGTGTTTGGAACATTTTGTCACCGGCCGAGTCCAAAATTCAGCGGTTCCCCATCTCAGTCCACAAAGCAGGAAGAACAAGTTTTGTAGTGTCTTTCAGGTGCCTACCAAGGTAGTGTAAAAACTACCAGGAGAACTCCTGTCTGGCACCTTCCCCGGTGGAGTTGTGCATGGGGTGTGTTTGGAACATTATGTCACCAGCCGACTCCAAAATTCAGCGGGTTCCCCATCTCAGCCCAGAAAGCAGGAAGAACAACTTTTGTGGTGCCTTTCAGCTGCCTACCAAGGTAGTGTAAAAACTACCAGGAGAACTCCTGCCTGGCACCTTCCCCGGTGGAGTTGTGCATGGGGTGTGTTTGGAACATTTTGTCACCGGCCGACTCCAAAATTCAGCGATTCCCCATCTCAGCCCAGAAAGCAGGAAGAACAACTTTTGTAGTGTCTTTCAGGTGCCTACCAAGGTAGTTTAAAAACTACCAACAGAATTCGTTCCTGGCACCTTCCCCGGTGGAGTTGTGCATGGGGTGTGTTTGGAACATTTTGTCACCAGCCGAGTCCAAAATTCAGCGATTCCCCATCTCAGCCCAGAAAGCAGGTAGAACAACTTTTGTGGTGTCTTTCAGATGCCTACCGGAGCAATGTAAAAACTACCAGGAGAACTCCTGTCTGGCACCTTCCCCGGTGGAGTTGTGCATGGGGTGTGTTTGGAACATTTTGTCACCAGCCGACTCCAAAAATTCAGCTGTTCCCCATCTCAGCCCAGAAAGCAGGTAGAACAACTTTTGTGGTGTCTTTCAGATGCCTACCAAGGTAGTGTAAAAACTACTAAGAGAACTCCTGTCTGGCACCTTCCCCGGTGGAGTTGTGCATGGGGTGTGTTTGGAACATTTTGTCACCAGCCGAGTCCAAAATTCAGCGTTTCCCCATCTCAGCCCAGAAAGCAGGAAGAACAACTTTTGTGGTGCCTTTCAGGAGCCTACTGGGGTAGTGTAAAAACTACCAAGAGAACTCCTGTCTGGCACCTTCCCCGGTGGAGTTGTGCATGGGGTGTGTTTGGAACATTTTGTCACCGGCCGAGTCCAAAATTCAGCGATTCCCCATCTCAGCCCAGAAAGCAGGTAGAACAACTTTTGTGGTGCCTTTCAGCTGCCTACCAAGGTAGTGTAAAAACTACCAACAGAATTCGTTCCTGGCACCTTCCCCGGTGGAGTTGTGCATGGGGTGTGTTTGGAACATTTTGTCACCGGCCGACTCCAAAATTCAGCTGTTCCCCATCTCAGCCCAGAAAGCAGGTAGAACAACTTTTGTGGTGTCTTTCAGATGCCTACCGGAGCAATGTAAAAACTACCAGGAGAACTCGTTTCTGGCACCTTCCCCGGTGGAGTTGTGCATGGGGTGTGTTTGGAACATTTTGTCACCGGCCGAGTCCAAAATTCAGCGATTCCCCATCTCAGCCCAGAAAGCAGGAAGAACAACTTTTGTGGTGTCCTTTGGTGCCTACCGGAGCAATGTAAAAACTACCAAGAGAACTCGTCTTTGGCACCTTCGCAAGTGGAGTTGTGCATGGGGTGTATTTATAAAAATTTTGTCACCAGCCGAGTCCAAAATTCAGCGTTTCCCCATCTCAGCCCAGAAAGCAGGTAGAACAACTTTTGTGGTGTCTTTCAAATGCCTACCAAGGTAGTGTAAAAACTACCAAGAGAACTCCTGTCTGGCACCTTCCCCGGTGGAGTTGTGCATGGGGTTGTCTTTGGAACATTTTGTCAGCGGCCGACTCCAAAATTCAGCGATTCCCCATCTCAGCCCAGAAAGCAGGAAGAACAACTTTTGTAGTGTCTTTCAGGTGCCTAGCAAGGTAGTGTAAAAACTACCAACAGAATTCGTTCCTGGCACCTTCCCCGGTGGAGTTGTGCATGGGGTGTGTTTGGAACATTTTGTCACAGGCCGAGTCCAAAATTCAGCGTTTCCCCATCTCAGCCCAGAAAGCAGGTAGAACAACTTTTGTGGTGTCTTTCACATGCCTACCGGAGCAATGTAAAAACTACCAGGAGAACTCCTGTCTGGCACCTTCCCCGGTGGAGTTGTGCATGGGGTGTGTTTGGAACATTTTGTCACCAGCCGACTCCAAAATTCAGCTGTTCCCCATCTCAGCCCAGAAAGCAGGTAGAACAACTTTTGTGGTGTCTTTCAGATGCCTACCAAGGTAGTGTAAAAACTACTAAGAGAACTCCTGTCTGGCACCTTCCCCGGTGGAGTTGTGCATGGGGTGTGTTTGGAACATTTTGTCACCAGCCGAGTCCAAAATTCAGCGTTTCCCCATCTCAGCCCAGAAAGCAGGTAGAACAACTTTTGTGGTGCCTTTCAGGAGCCTACTGGGGTAGTGTAAAAACTACCAAGAGAACTCCTGTCTGGCACCTTCCCCGGTGGAGTTGTGCATGGGGTGTGTTTGGAACATTTTGTCACCGGCCGAGTCCAAAATTCAGCGATTCCCCATCTCAGCCCAGAAAGCAGGTAGAACAACTTTTGTGGTGCCTTTCAGCTGCCTACCAAGGTAGTGTAAAAACTACCAACAGAATTCGTTCCTGGCACCTTCCCCGGTGGAGTTGTGCATGGGGTGTCTTTGGAACATTTTGTCAGCGGCCGACTCCAAAATTCAGCGATTCCCCATCTCAGCCCAGAAAGCAGGAAGAACAACTTTTGTAGTGTCTTTCAGGTGCCTACCAAGGTAGTGTAAAAACTACCAACAGAATTCGTTCCTGGCACCTTCCCCGGTGGAGTTGTGCATGGGGTGTGTTTGGAACATTTTGTCACCAGCCGACTCCAAAATTCAGCGATTCCCCATCTCAGCCCAGAAAGCAGGTAGAACAACTTTTGTGGTGCCTTTCAGCTGCCTACCAAGGTAGTGTAAAAACTACCAACAGAATTCGTTCCTGGCACCTTCCCCGGTGGAGTTGTGCATGGGGTGTCTTTGGAACATTTTGTCAGCGGCCGACTCCAAAATTCAGCGATTCCCCATCTCAGCCCAGAAAGCAGGAAGAACAACTTTTGTGGTGCCTTTCAAATGCCTACCAAGGTAGTGTAGAAACTACCAAGAGAACTCCTGTCTGGCACCTTCCCCGGTGGAGTTGTGCATGGGGTGTGTTTGGAACATTTTGTCACCAGCCGACTCCAAAATTCAGCGATTCCCCATCTCAGCCCAGAAAGCAGGTAGAACAACTTTTGTGGTGTCTTTCAGATGCCTACCAAAGTAGTGTAAAAACTACTAAGAGAACTCCTGTCTGGCACCTTCCCCGGTGGAGTTGTGCAGGGGGTGTGTTTGGAACATTTTGTCACCAGCCGAGTCCAAAATTCAGCGTTTCCCCATCTCAGCCCAGAAAGCAGGTAGAACAACTTTTGTGGTGCCTTTCAGGAGCCTACTGGGGTAGTGTAAAAACTACCAAGAGAACTCCTGTCTGGCACCTTCCCCGGTGGAGTTGTGCATGGGGTGTGTTTGGAACATTTTGTCACCGGCCGAGTCCAAAATTCAGCGATTCCCCATCTCAGCCCAGAAAGCAGGTAGAACAACTTTTGTGGTGCCTTTCAGCTGCCTACCAAGGTAGTGTAGAAACTACCAACAGAACTCGTTTCTGGCACCTTCCCCGGTGGAGTTGTGCATGGGGTGTGTTTGGAACATTTTGTCACCGGCCGACTCCAAAATTCAGCGATTCCCCATCTCAGCCCAGAAAGCAGGTAGAACAACTTTTGTGGTGTCTTTCAGATGCCTACTGGAGCAATGTAAAAACTACCAGGAGAACTCCTGTCTGGCACCTTCCCCGGTGGAGTTGTGCATGGGGTGTGTTTGGAACATTTTGTCACCGGCCGACTCCAAAATTCAGCGATTCCCCATCTCAGCCCAGAAAGCAGGAAGAACAACTTTTGTGGTGTCCTTTGGTGCCTACCGGAGCAATGTAAAAACTACCAAGAGAACTCGTCTTTGGCACCTTCGCAAGTGGAGTTGTGCATGGGGTGTATTTATAAAAATTTTGTCACCAGCCGAGTCCAAAATTCAGCTGTTCCCCATCTCAGCCCAGAAAGCAGGTAGAACAACTTTTGTGGTGCCTTTCAGCTGCCTACCAAGGTAGTGTAAAAACTACTAAGAGAACTCCTGTCTGGCACCTTCCCCGGTGGAGTTGTGCAGGGGGTGTGTTTGGAACATTTTGTCACCAGCCGACTCCAAAATTCAGCAGTTCCCCATCTCAGCCCAGAAAGCAGGTAGAACAACTTTTGTGGTGCCTTTCAAATGCCTACCAAGGTAGTGTAGAAACTACCAAGAGAACTCCTGTCTGGCACCTTCCCCGGTGGAGTTGTGCATGGGGTGTCTTTGGAACATTTGGCCACCAGCCGAGTCCAAAATTCAGCGTTTCCCCATCTCAGCCCAGAAAGCAGGTAGAACAACTTTTGTGGTGTCTTTCAAATGCCTACCAAGGTAGTGTAAAAACTACCAAGAGAACTCCTGTCTGGCACCTTCCCCGGTGGAGTTGTGCATGGGGTGTCTTTGGAACATTTTGTCACCGGCCGACTCCAAAATTCAGCGATTCCCCATCTCAGCCCAGAAAGCAGGAAGAACAACTTTTGTAGTGTCTTTCAGGTGCCTACCAAGGTAGTGTAAAAACTACCAACAGAATTCGTTCCTGGCACCTTCCCCGGTGGAGTTGTGCAGGGGGTGTGTTTGGAACATTTTGTCACCAGCCGACTCCAAAATTCAGCGATTCCCCATCTCAGCCCAGAAAGCAGGTAGAACAACTTTTGTGGTGTCTTTCAGATGCCTACCGGAGCAATGTAAAAACTACCAGGAGAACTCCTGTCTGGCACCTTCCCCGGTGGAGTTGTGCATGGGGTGTGTTTGGAACATTTTGTCACCAGCCGACTCCAAAATTCAGCTGTTCCCCATCTCAGCCCAGAAAGCAGGTAGAACAACTTTTGTGGTGTCTTTCAGATGCCTACCAAGGTAGTGTAAAAACTACTAAGAGAACTCCTGTCTGGCACCTTCCCCGGTGGAGTTGTGCATGGGGTGTGTTTGGAACATTTTGTCACCAGCCGAGTCCAAAATTCAGCGTTTCCCCATCTCAGCCCAGAAAGCAGGTAGAACAACTTTTGTGGTGCCTTTCAGGAGCCTACTGGGGTAGTGTAAAAACTACCAAGAGAACTCCTGTCTGGCACCTTCCCCGGTGGAGTTGTGCATGGGGTGTGTTTGGAACATTTTGTCACCGGCCGAGTCCAAAATTCAGCGATTCCCCATCTCAGCCCAGAAAGCAGGTAGAAGAACTTTTGTGGTGTCTTTCAGATGCCTACCAAGGTAGTGTAAAAACTACCAAGAGAACTCCTGTCTGGCACCTTCCCCGGTGGAGTTGTGCATGGGGTGTCTTTGGAACATTTTGTCACCGGCCGACTCCAAAATTCAGCGTTTCCCCATCTCAGCCCAGAAAGCAGGAAGAACAACTTTTGTAGTGTCTTTCAGGTGCCTACCAAGGTAGTGTAAAAACTACCAACAGAATTCGTTCCTGGCACCTTCCCCGGTGGAGTTGTGCATGGGGTGTGTTTGGAACATTTTGTCACCAGCCGACTCCAAAATTCAGCGGTTCCCCATCTCAGCCCAGAAAGCAGGTAGAACAACTTTTGTGGTGTCTTTCAGATGCCTACCGGAGCAATGTAAAAACTACCAGGAGAACTCCTGTCTGGCACCTTCCCCGGTGGAGTTGTGCATGGGGTGTGTTTGGAACATTTTGTCACCGGCCGACTCCAAAATTCAGCGATTCCCCATCTCAGCCCAGAAAGCAGGTAGAACAACTTTTGTGGTGTCTTTCAGATGCCTACCGGAGCAATGTAAAAACTACCAGGAGAACTCCTGTCTGGCACCTTCCCCGGTGGAGTTGTGCATGGGGTGTGTTTGGAACATTTTGTCACCAGCCGAGTCCAAAATTCAGCGTTTCCCCATCTCAGCCCAGAAAGTAGGTAGAACAACTTTTGTGGTGCCTTTCAGGAGCCTACTGGGGTAGTGTAAAAACTACCAAGAGAACTCCTGTCTGGCACCTTCCCCGGTGGAGTTGTGCAGGGGGTGTGTTTGGAACATTTTGTCACCGGCCGAGTCCAAAATTCAGCGGTTCCCCATCTCAGCCCAGAAAGCAGGAAGAACAACTTTTGTGGTGCCTTTCATGTGCCTACCAAGGTAGTGTAAAAACTACCAGGAGAACTCCTGCCTGGCACCTTCCCCGGTGGAGTTGTGCATGGGGTGTGTTTGGAACATTTTGTCACCGGCCGACTCCAAAATTCAGCGATTCCCCATCTCAGCCCAGAAAGCAGGAAGAACAACTTTTGTGGTGTCCTTTGGTGCCTACCGGAGCAATGTAAAAACTACCAAGAGAACTCGTCTTTGGCACCTTCGCAAGTGGAGTTGTGCATTGGGTGTATTTATAAAAATTTTGTCACCAGCCGAGTCCAAAATTCAGAGGTTCCCCATCTCAGCCCAGAAAGCAGGTAGAACAACTTTTGTGGTGCCTTTCAGCTGCCTACCAAGGTAGTGTAGAAACTACCAAGAGAACTCCTGTCTGGCACCTTCCCCGGTGGAGTTGTGCAGGGGGTGTGTTTGGAACATTTGGCCACCAGCCGAGTCCAAAATTCAGCGTTTCCCCATCTCAGCCCAGAAAGCAGGTAGAACAACTTTTGTGGTGTCTTTCAAATGCCTACCAAGGTAGTGTAAAAACTACCAAGAGAACTCCTGCCTGGCACCTTCCCCGGTGGAGTTGTGCATGGGGTGTCTTTGGAACATTTTGTCACCGGCCGACTCCAAAATTCAGCGATTCCCCATCTCAGCCCAGAAAGCAGGAAGAACAACTTTTGTAGTGTCTTTCAGGTGCCTACCAAGGTAGTGTAAAAACTACCAACAGAATTCGTTCCTGGCACCTTCCCCGGTGGAGTTGTGCATGGGGTGTGTTTGGAACATTTTGTCACCAGCCGACTCCAAAATTCAGCGATTCCCCATCTCAGCCCAGAAAGCAGGTAGAACAACTTTTGTGGTGTCTTTCAGATGCCTACCGGAGCAATGTAAAAACTACCAGGAGAACTCCTGTCTGGCACCTTCCCCGGTGGAGTTGTGCATGGGGTGTGTTTGGAACATTTTGTCACCAGCCGACTCCAAAATTCAGCTGTTCCCCATCTCAGCCCAGAAAGCAGGTAGAACAACTTTTGTGGTGTCTTTCAGATGCCTACCAAGGTAGTGTAAAAACTACTAAGAGAACTCCTGTCTGGCACCTTCCCCGGTGGAGTTGTGCATGGGGTGTGTTTGGAACATTTTGTCACCAGCCGAGTCCAAAATTCAGCGTTTCCCCATCTCAGCCCAGAAAGCAGGTAGAACAACTTTTGTGGTGCCTTTCAGGAGCCTACTGGGGTAGTGTAAAAACTACCAAGAGAACTCGTCTTTGGCACCTTCGCAAGTGGAGTTGTGCATGGGGTGTATTTATAAAAATTTTGTCACCAGCCGAGTCCAAAATTCAGCGTTTCCCCATCTCAGCCCAGAAAGCAGGTAGAACAACTTTTGTGGTGCCTTTCAAATGCCTACCAAGGTAGTGTAGAAACTACCAAGAGAACTCCTGTCTGGCACCTTCCCCGGTGGAGTTGTGCATGGGGTGTGTTTGGAACATTTTGTCACCGGCCGACTCCAAAATTCAGCGATTCCCCATCTCAGCCCAGAAAGCAGGTAGAACAACTTTTGTGGTGTCTTTCAGATGCCTACCGGAGCAATGTAAAAACTACCAGGAGAACTCCTGTCTGGCACCTTCCCCGGTGGAGTTGTGCATGGGGTGTGTTTGGAACATTTTGTCACCAGCCGAGTCCAAAATTCAGCGATTCCCCATCTCAGCCCAGAAAGTAGGTAGAACAACTTTTGTGGTGCCTTTCAGGAGCCTACTGGGGTAGTGTAAAAACTACCAAGAGAACTCCTGTCTGGCACCTTCCCCGGTGGAGTTGTGCAGGGGGTGTGTTTGGAACATTTTGTCACCGGCCGAGTCCAAAATTCAGCGGTTCCCCATCTCAGCCCAGAAAGCAGGAAGAACAACTTTTGTGGTGCCTTTCAGGTGCCTACCAAGGTAGTGTAAAAACTACCAAGAGAACTCCTGCCTGGCACCTTCCCCGGTGGAGTTGTGCATGGGGTGTGTTTGGAACATTTTGTCACCGGCCGACTCCAAAATTCAGCGATTCCCCATCTCAGCCCAGAAAGCAGGAAGAACAACTTTTGTGGTGTCCTTTGGTGCCTACCGGAGCAATGTAAAAACTACCAAGAGAACTCGTCTTTGGCACCTTCGCAAGTGGAGTTGTGCATGGGGTGTATTTATAAAAATTTTGTCACCAGCCGAGTCCAAAATTCAGCGTTTCCCCATCTCAGCCCAGAAAGCAGGTAGAACAACTTTTGTGGTGCCTTTCAAATGCCTACCAAGGTAGTGTAGAAACTACCAAGAGAACTCCTGTCTGGCACCTTCCCCGGTGGAGTTGTGCATGGGGTGTCTTTGGAACATTTGGCCACCAGCCGAGTCCAAAATTCAGCGTTTCCCCATCTCAGCCCAGAAAGCAGGTAGAACAACTTTTGTGGTGTCTTTCAAATGCCTACCAAGGTAGTGTAAAAACTACCAAGAGAACTCCTGCCTGGCACCTTCCCCGGTGGAGTTGTGCATGGGGTGTGTTTGGAACATTTTGTCACCGGCCGACTCCAAAATTCAGCGATTCCCCATCTCAGCCCAGAAAGCAGGAAGAACAACTTTTGTGGTGTCTTTCAAATGCCTACCAAGGTAGTGTAAAAACTACCAAGAGAACTCCTGTCTGGCACCTTCCCCGGTGGAGTTGTGCATGGGGTGTGTTTGGAACATTTTGTCACCAGCCGACTCCAAAATTCAGCTGTTCCCCATCTCAGCCCAGAAAGCAGGTAGAACAACTTTTGTGGTGCCTTTCAAATGCCTACCAAGGTAGTGTAGAAACTACCAAGAGAACTCCTGTCTGGCACCTTCCCCGGTGGAGTTGTGCATGGGGTGTCTTTGGAACATTTGGCCACCAGCCGAGTCCAAAATTCAGCGTTTCCCCATCTCAGCCCAGAAAGCAGGTAGAACAACTTTTGTGGTGTCTTTCAAATGCCTACCAAGGTAGTGTAAAAACTACCAGGAGAACTCCTGTCTGGCACCTTCCGTGGTGGAGTTGTGCATGGGGTGTCTTTGGAACATTTTGTCACCGGCCGACTCCAAAATTCAGCGATTCCCCATCTCAGCCCAGAAAGCAGGAAGAACAACTTTTGTAGTGTCTTTCAGCTGCCTACCAAGGTAGTGTAAAAACTACCAGGAGAACTCCTGTCTGGCACCTTCCGTGGTGGAGTTGTGCATGGGGTGTGTTTGGAACATTTTGTCACCGGCCGAGTCCAAAATTCCGCGATTCCCCATCTCAGCCCAGAAAGCAGGAAGAACAACTTTTGTGGTGTCCTTTGGTGCCTACCGGAGCAATGTAAAAACTACCAAGAGAACTCGTCTTTGGCACCTTCGCAAGTGGAGTTGTGCATGGGGTGTATTTATAAAAATTTTGTCACCAGCCGAGTCCAAAATTCAGCTGTTCCCCATCTCAGCCCAGAAAGCAGGTAGAACAACTTTTGTGGTGCCTTTCAGCTGCCTACCAAGGTAGTGTAAAAACTACTAAGAGAACTCCTGTCTGGCACCTTCCCCGGTGGAGTTGTGCAGGGGGTGTGTTTGGAACATTTTGTCACCAGCCGACTCCAAAATTCAGCAGTTCCCCATCTCAGTCCAGAAAGCAGGTAGAACAACTTTTGTGGTGCCTTTCAAATGCCTACCAAGGTAGTGTAGAAACTACCAAGAGAACTCCTGTCTGGCACCTTCCCCGGTGGAGTTGTGCATGGGGTGTCTTTGGAACATTTGGCCACCAGCCGAGTCCAAAATTCAGCGTTTCCCCATCTCAGCCCAGAAAGCAGGTAGAACAACTTTTGTGGTGTCTTTCAAATGCCTACCAAGGTAGTGTAAAAACTACCAAGAGAACTCCTGTCTGGCACCTTCCCCGGTGGAGTTGTGCATGGGGTGTCTTTGGAACATTTTGTCACCGGCCGACTCCAAAATTCAGCGATTCCCCATCTCAGCCCAGAAAGCAGGAAGAACAACTTTTGTAGTGTCTTTCAGGTGCCTACCAAGGTAGTGTAAAAACTACCAACAGAATTCGTTCCTGGCACCTTCCCCGGTGGAGTTGTGCATGGGGTGTGTTTGGAACATTTTGTCACCAGCCGACTCCAAAATTCAGCGATTCCCCATCTCAGCCCAGAAAGCAGGTAGAACAACTTTTGTGGTGTCTTTCAGATGCCTACCGGAGCAATGTAAAAACTACCAGGAGAACTCCTGTCTGGCACCTTCCCCGGTGGAGTTGTGCATGGGGTGTGTTTGGAACATTTTGTCACCAGCCGACTCCAAAATTCAGCTGTTCCCCATCTCAGCCCAGAAAGCAGGTAGAACAACTTTTGTGGTGTCTTTCAGATGCCTACCAAGGTAGTGTAAAAACTACTAAGAGAACTCCTGTCTGGCACCTTCCCCGGTGGAGTTGTGCATGGGGTGTGTTTGGAACATTTTGTCACCAGCCGACTCCAAAATTCAGCGTTTCCCCATCTCAGCCCAGAAAGCAGGTAGAACAACTTTTGTGGTGCCTTTCAGGAGCCTACTGGGGTAGTGTAAAAACTACCAAGAGAACTCCTGTCTGGCACCTTCCCTGGTGGAGTTGTGCATGGGGTGTGTTTGGAACATTTTGTCACCGGCCGAGTCCAAAATTCAGCGATTCCCCATCTCAGCCCAGAAAGCAGGTAGAACAACTTTTGTGGTGTCTTTCAAATGCCTACCAAGGTAGTGTAAAAACTACCAAGAGAACTCCTGTCTGGCACCTTCCCCGGTGGAGTTGTGCATGGGGTGTCTTTGGAACATTTTGTCACCGGCCGACTCCAAAATTCAGCGTTTCCCCATCTCAGCCAGGAAAGCAGGAAGAACAACTTTTGTAGTGTCTTTCAGGTGCCTACCAAGGTAGTGTAAAAACTACCAACAGAATTCGTTCCTGGCACCTTCCCCGGTGGAGTTGTGCATGGGGTGTGTTTGGAACATTTTGTCACCAGCCGACTCCAAAATTCAGCGGTTCCCCATCTCAGCCCAGAAAGCAGGTAGAACAACTTTTGTGGTGTCTTTCAGATGCCTACCGGAGCAATGTAAAAACTACCAGGAGAACTCCTGTCTGGCACCTTCCCCGGTGGAGTTGTGCATGGGGTGTGTTTGGAACATTTTGTCACCAGCCGACTCCAAAATTCAGCTGTTCCCCATCTCAGCCCAGAAAGCAGGTAGAACAACTTTTGTGGTGTCTTTCAGATGCCTACCAAGGTAGTGTAAAAACTACTAAGAGAACTCCTGTCTTGCACCTTCCCCGGTGGAGTTGTGCATGGGGTGTGTTTGGAACATTTTGTCACCGGCCGAGTCCAAAATTCAGCGTTTCCCCATCTCAGCCCAGAAAGCAGGTAGAACAACTTTTGTGGTGCCTTTCAGGAGCCTACTGGGGTAGTGTAAAAACTACCAAGAGAACTCCTGTCTGGCACCTTCCCCGGTGGAGTTGTGCATGGGGTGTGTTTGGAACATTTTGTCACCGGCCGAGTCCAAAATTCAGCGATTCCCCATCTCAGCCCAGAAAGCAGGTAGAACAACTTTTGTGGTGCCTTTCAGCTGCCTACCAAGGTAGTGTAAAAACTACCAACAGAATTCGTTCCTGGCACCTTCCCCGGTGGAGTTGTGCATGGGGTGTGTTTGGAACATTTTGTCACCGGCCGACTCCAAAATTCAGCGATTCCCCATCTCAGCCCAGAAAGCAGGTAGAACAACTTTTGTGGTGTCTTTCAGATGCCTACCGGAGCAATGTAAAAACTACCAGGAGAACTCCTGTCTGGCACCTTCCCCGGTGGAGTTGTGCATGGGGTGTGTTTGGAACATTTTGTCACCAGCCGACTCCAAAATTCAGCTGTTCCCCATCTCAGCCCAGAAAGTAGGTAGAACAACTTTTGTGGTGCCTTTCAGGAGCCTACTGGGGTAGTGTAAAAACTACCAAGAGAACTCCTGTCTGGCACCTTCCCCGGTGGAGTTGTGCAGGGGGTGTGTTTGGAACATTTTGTCACCGGCCGAGTCCAAAATTCAGCGGTTCCCCATCTCAGCCCAGAAAGCAGGAAGAACAACTTTTGTGGTGCCTTTCAGGTGCCTACCAAGGTAGTGTAAAAACTACCAGGAGAACTCCTGTCTGGCACCTTCCCCGGTGGAGTTGTGCATGGGGTGTGTTTGGAACATTTTGTCACCGGCCGACTCCAAAATTCAGCGATTCCCCATCTCAGCCCAGAAAGCAGGAAGAACAACTTTTGTGGTGTCCTTTGGTGCCTACCGGAGCAATGTAAAAACTACCAAGAGAACTCGTCTTTGGCACCTTCGCAAGTGGAGTTGTGCATGGGGTGTATTTATAAAAATTTTGTCACCAGCCGAGTCCAAAATTCAGCTGTTCCCCATCTCAGCCCAGAAAGCAGGTAGAACAACTTTTGTGGTGCCTTTCAAATGCCTACCAAGGTAGTGTAGAAACTACCAAGAGAACTCCTGTCTGGCACCTTCCCCGGTGGAGTTGTGCATGGGGTGTCTTTGGAACATTTGGCCACCAGCCGAGTCCAAAATTCAGCGTTTCCCCATCTCAGCCCAGAAAGCAGGTAGAACAACTTTTGTGGTGTCTTTCAAATGCCTACCAAGGTAGTGTAAAAACTACCAAGAGAACTCCTGTCTGGCACCTTCCCCGGTGGAGTTGTGCATGGGGTGTGTTTGGAACATTTTGTCACCAGCCGACTCCAAAATTCAGCGATTCCCCATCTCAGCCCAGAAAGCAGGTAGAACAACTTTTGTGGTGTCTTTCAGATGCCTACCGGAGCAATGTAAAAACTACCAGGAGAACTCCTGTCTGGCACCTTCCCCGGTGGAGTTGTGCATGGGGTGTGTTTGGAACATTTTGTCACCAGCCGACTCCAAAATTCAGCTGTTCCCCATCTCAGCCCAGAAAGCAGGTAGAACAACTTTTGTGGTGTCTTTTAGATGCCTACCAAGGTAGTGTAAAAACTACTAAGAGAACTCCTGTCTGGCACCTTCCCCGGTGGAGTTGTGCATGGGGTGTGTTTGGAACATTTTGTCACCAGCCGAGTCCAAAATTCAGCGTTTCCCCATCTCAGCCCAGAAAGCAGGTAGAACAACTTTTGTGGTGCCTTTCAGGAGCCTACTGGGGTAGTGTAAAAACTACCAAGAGAACTCCTGTCTGGCACCTTCCCCGGTGGAGTTGTGCATGGGGTGTGTTTGGAACATTTTGTCACCGGCCGAGTCCAAAATTCAGCGATTCCCCATCTCAGCCCAGAAAGCAGGTAGAACAACTTTTGTGGTGCCTTTCAGCTGCCTACCAAGGTAGTGTAAAAACTACCAACAGAATTCGTTCCTGGCACCTTCCCCGGTGGAGTTGTGCATGGGGTGTGTTTGGAACATTTTGTCACCGGCCGACTCCAAAATTCAGCGATTCCCCATCTCAGCCCAGAAAGCAGGAAGAACAACTTTTGTGGTGTCCTTTGGTGCCTACCGGAGCAATGTAAAAACTACCAAGAGAACTCGTCTTTGGCACCTTCGCAAGTGGAGTTGTGCATGGGGTGTATTTATAAAAATTTTGTCACCAGCCGAGTCCAAAATTCAGCTGTTCCCCATCTCAGCCCAGAAAGCAGGTAGAACAACTTTTGTGGTGCCTTTCAGCTGCCTACCAAGGTAGTGTAAAAACTACTAAGAGAACTCCTGTCTGGCACCTTCCCCGGTGGAGTTGTGCAGGGGGTGTGTTTGGAACATTTTGTCACCAGCCGACTCCAAAATTCAGCAGTTCCCCATCTCAGCCCAGAAAGCAGGTAGAACAACTTTTGTGGTGCCTTTCAAATGCCTACCAAGGTAGTGTAGAAACTACCAAGAGAACTCCTGTCTGGCACCTTCCCCGGTGGAGTTGTGCATGGGGTGTCTTTGGAACATTTGGCCACCAGCCGAGTCCAAAATTCAGCGTTTCCCCATCTCAGCCCAGAAAGCAGGTAGAACAACTTTTGTGGTGTCTTTCAAATGCCTACCAAGGTAGTGTAAAAACTACCAAGAGAACTCCTGTCTGGCACCTTCCCCGGTGGAGTTGTGCATGGGGTGTCTTTGGAACATTTTGTCACCGGCCGACTCCAAAATTCAGCGTTTCCCCATCTCAGCCCAGAAAGCAGGAAGAACAACTTTTGTAGTGTCTTTCAGGTGCCTACCAAGGTAGTGTAAAAACTACCAACAGAATTCGTTCCTGGCACCTTCCCCGGTGGAGTTGTGCATGGGGTGTGTTTGGAACATTTTGTCACCAGCCGAGTCCAAAATTCAGCGATTCCCCATCTCAGCCCAGAAAGCAGGTAGAACAACTTTTGTGGTGTCTTTCACATGCCTACCGGAGCAATGTAAAAACTACCAGGAGAACTCCTGTCTGGCACCTTCCCCGGTGGAGTTGTGCATGGGGTGTGTTTGGAACATTTTGTCACCAGCCGACTCCAAAATTCAGCTGTTCCCCATCTCAGCCCAGAAAGCAGGTCGAACAACTTTTGTGGTGTCTTTCAGATGCCTACCAAGGTAGTGTAAAAACTACTAAGAGAACTCCTGTCTGGCACCTTCCCCGGTGGAGTTGTGCATGGGGTGTGTTTGGAACATTTTGTCACCAGCCGAGTCCAAAATTCAGCGTTTCCCCATCTCAGCCCAGAAAGCAGGTAGAACAACTTTTGTGGTGCCTTTCAGGAGCCTACTGGGGTAGTGTAAAAACTACCAAGAGAACTCCTGTCTGGCACCTTCCCCGGTGGAGTTGTGCATGGGGTGTGTTTGGAACATTTTGTCACCGGCCGAGTCCAAAATTCAGCGATTCCCCATCTCAGCCCAGAAAGCAGGTAGAACAACTTTTGTGGTGCCTTTCAGCTGCCTACCAAGGTAGTGTAAAAACTACCAACAGAATTCGTTCCTGGCACCTTCCCCGGTGGAGTTGTGCATGGGGTGTGTTTGGAACATTTTGTCACCGGCCGACTCCAAAATTCAGCGATTCCCCATCTCAGCCCAGAAAGCAGGTAGAACAACTTTTGTGGTGTCTTTCAGATGCCTACCGGAGCAATGTAAAAACTACCAGGAGAACTCCTGTCTGGCACCTTCCCCGGTGGAGTTGTGCATGGGGTGTGTTTGGAACATTTTGTCACCAGCCGACTCCAAAATTCAGCTGTTCCCCATCTCAGCCCAGAAAGTAGGTAGAACAACTTTTGTGGTGCCTTTCAGGAGCCTACTGGGGTAGTGTAAAAACTACCAAGAGAACTCCTGTCTGGCACCTTCCCCGGTGGAGTTGTGCAGGGGGTGTGTTTGGAACATTTTGTCACCGGCCGAGTCCAAAATTCAGCGGTTCCCCATCTCAGCCCAGAAAGCAGGTAGAACAACTTTTGTGGTGTCTTTCAAATGCCTACCAAGGTAGTGTAAAAACTACCAAGAGAACTCCTGTCTGGCACCTTCCCCGGTGGAGTTGTGCATGGGGTGTGTTTGGAACATTTTGTCACCGGCCGAGTCCAAAATTCAGCGATTCCCCATCTCAGCCCAGAAAGCAGGTAGAACAACTTTTGTGGTGCCTTTCAGCTGCCTACCAAGGTAGTGTAAAAACTACCAACAGAATTCGTTCCTGGCACCTTCCCCGGTGGAGTTGTGCATGGGGTGTGTTTGGAACATTTTGTCACCAGCCGAGTCCAAAATTCAGCGTTTCCCCATCTCAGCCCAGAAAGCAGGTAGAACAACTTTTGTGGTGCCTTTCAGGAGCCTACTGGGGTAGTGTAAAAACTACCAAGAGAACTCCTGTCTGGCACCTTCCCCGGTGGAGTTGTGCATGGGGTGTGTTTGGAACATTTTGTCACCGGCCGAGTCCAAAATTCAGCGATTCCCCATCTCAGCCCAGAAAGCAGGTAGAACAACTTTTGTGGTGCCTTTCAGCTGCCTACCAAGGTAGTGTAAAAACTACTAAGAGAACTCCTGTCTGGCACCTTCCCCGGTGGAGTTGTGCATGGGGTGTGTTTGGAACATATTGTCACCGGCCGAGTCCAAAATTCAGCGGTTCCCCATCTCTGCCCAGAAAGCAGGAAGAACAACTTTTGTGGTGCCTTTCAGGTGCCTACCAAGGTAGTGTAAAAACTACCAGGAGAACTCCTGCCTGGCACCTTCCCCGGTGGAGTTGTGCATGGGGTGTGTTTGGAACATTTTGTCACCGGCCGACTCCAAAATTCAGCTGTTCCCCATCTCAGCCCAGAAAGCAGGAAGAACAACTTTTGTGGTGTCTTTCACATGCCTATCGGAGCAATGTAAAAACTACCAGGAGAACTCCTGTCTGGCACCTTCCCCGGTGGAGTTGTGCATGGGGTGTGTTTGGAACATTTTGTCACCAGCCGACTCCAAAATTCAGCTGTTCCCCATCTCAGCCCAGAAAGCAGGTAGAACAACTTTTGTGGTGCCTTTCAGATGCCTACCAAGGTAGTGTAAAAACTACCAAGAGAACTCCTGTCTGGCACCTTCCCCGGTGGAGTTGTGCATGGGGTGTGTTTGGAGTATTTTGTCACCAGCCGAGTCCAAAATTCAGCGTTTCCCCATCTCAGCCCAGAAAGCAGGTAGAACAACTTTTGTGGTGCCTTTCAGGAGCCTACTGGGGTAGTGTAAAAACTACCAAGAGAACTCCTGTCTGGCACCTTCCCCGGTGGAGTTGTGCATGGGGTGTGTTTGGAACATTTTGTCACCGGCCGACTCCAAAATTCAGCGGTTCCCCATCTCAGCCCAGAAAGCAGGTAGAACAACTTTTGTGGTGTCTTTTAGATGCCTACCAAGGTAGTGTAAAAACTACCAAGAGAACTCCTGTCTGGCACCTTCCCCGGTGGAGTTGTGCAGGGGGTGTGTTTGGAACATTTTGTCACCAGCCGACTCCAAAATTCAGCGTTTCCCCATCTCAGCCCAGAAAGCAGGTAGAACAACTTTTGTGGTGCCTTTTAGATGCCTACCAAGGTAGTGTAAAAACTACCAAGAGAACTCCTGTCTGGCACCTTCCCCGGTGGAGTTGTGCATGGGGTGTGTTTGGAACATTTTGTCACCAGCCGACTCCAAAATTCAGCGGTTCCCCATCTCAGCCCAGAAAGCAGGAAGAACAACTTTTGTGGTGCCTTTCAGCTGCCTACCAAGGTAGTGTAAAAACTACTAAGAGAACTCCTGTCTGGCACCTTCCCCGGTGGAGTTGTGCATGGGGTGTGTTTGGAACATTTTGTCACCAGCCGACTCCAAAATTCAGCGGTTCCCCATCTCAGCCCAGAAAGCAGGTAGAACAACTTTTGTGGTGTCTTTCAAATGCCTACCAAGGTAGTGTAAAAACTACCAAGAGAACTCCTGTCTGGCACCTTCCCCGGTGGAGTTGTGCATGGGGTGTGTTTGGAACATTTTGTCACCAGCCGACTCCAAAATTCAGCGGTTCCCCATCTCAGCCCAGAAAGCAGGTAGAACAACTTTTGTGGTGTCTTTCAGATGCCTACCGGAGCAATGTAAAAACTACCAGGAGAACTCGTCTTTGGCACCTTCGCAAGTGGAGTTGTGCATGGGGTGTATTTATAAAAATTTTGTCACCAGCCGAGTCCAAAATTCAGCTGTTCCCCATCTCAGCCCAGAAAGCAGGTAGAACAACTTTTGTGGTGCCTTTCAGCTGCCTACCAAGGTAGTGTAAAAACTACTAAGAGAACTCCTGTCTGGCACCTTCCCCGGTGGAGTTGTGCAGGGGGTGTGTTTGGAACATTTTGTCACCAGCCGAGTCCAAAATTCAGCAGTTCCCCATCTCAGCCCAGAAAGCAGGTAGAACAACTTTTGTGGTGCCTTTCAAATGCCTACCAAGGTAGTGTAGAAACTACCAAGAGAACTCCTGTCTGGCACCTTCCCCGGTGGAGTTGTGCATGGGGTGTCTTTGGAACATTTGGCCACCAGCCGAGTCCAAAATTCAGCGTTTCCCCATCTCAGCCCAGAAAGCAGGTAGAACAACTTTTGTGGTGTCTTTCAAATGCCTACCAAGGTAGTGTAAAAACTACCAAGAGAACTCCTGTCTGGCACCTTCCCCGGTGGAGTTGTGCATGGGGTGTCTTTGGAACATTTTGTCACCGGCCGACTCCAAAATTCAGCGATTCCCCATCTCAGCCCAGAAAGCAGGAAGAACAACTTTTGTAGTGTCTTTCAGGTGCCTACCAAGGTAGTGTAAAAACTACCAACAGAATTCGTTCCTGGCACCTTCCCCGGTGGAGTTGTGCATGGGGTGTGTTTGGAACATTTTGTCACCAGCCGAGTCCAAAATTCAGCGATTCCCCATCTCAGCCCAGAAAGCAGGTAGAACAACTTTTGTGGTGTCTTTCACATGCCTACCGGAGCAATGTAAAAACTACCAGGAGAACTCCTGTCTGGCACCTTCCCCGGTGGAGTTGTGCATGGGGTGTGTTTGGAACATTTTGTCACCAGCCGACTCCAAAATTCAGCGATTCCCCATCTCAGCCCAGAAAGCAGGTAGAACAACTTTTGTGGTGTCTTTCAGATGCCTACCAAGGTAGTGTAAAAACTACTAAGAGAACTCCTGTCTGGCACCTTCCCCGGTGGAGTTGTGCATGGGGTGTGTTTGGAACATTTTGTCACCAGCCGAGTCCAAAATTCAGCGTTTCCCCATCTCAGCCCAGAAAGCAGGTAGAACAACTTTTGTGGTGCCTTTCAGGAGCCTACTGGGGTAGTGTAAAAACTACCAAGAGAACTCCTGTCTGGCACCTTCCCCGGTGGAGTTGTGCATGGGGTGTGTTTGGAACATTTTGTCACCGGCCGAGTCCAAAATTCAGCGATTCCCCATCTCAGCCCAGAAAGCAGGTAGAACAACTTTTGTGGTGTCTTTCAAATGCCTACTGGGGTAGTGTAAAAACTACCAAGAGAACTCCTGTCTGGCACCTTCCCCGGTGGAGTTGTGCATGGGGTGCCTTTGGAACATTTTGTCAGCGGCCGACTCCAAAATTCAGCGATTCCCCATCTCAGCCCAGAAAGCAGGAAGAACAACTTTTGTAGTGTCTTTCAGGTGCCTACCAAGGTAGTGTAAAAACTACCAACAGAATTCGTTCCTGGCACCTTCCCCGGTGGAGTTGTGCATGGGGTGTGTTTGGAACATTTTGTCACCAGCCGACTCCAAAATTCAGCGATTCCCCATCTCAGCCCAGAAAGCAGGTAGAACAACTTTTGTGGTGTCTTTCAGATGCCTACCGGAGCAATGTAAAAACTACCAGGAGAACTCCTGTCTGGCACCTTCCCCGGTGGAGTTGTGCATGGGGTGTGTTTGGAACATTTTGTCACCAGCCGACTCCAAAATTCAGCTGTTCCCCATCTCAGCCCAGAAAGCAGGTCGAACAACTTTTGTGGTGTCTTTCAGATGCCTACCAAGGTAGTGTAAAAACTACTAAGAGAACTCCTGTCTGGCACCTTCCCCGGTGGAGTTGTGCATGGGGTGTGTTTGGAACATTTTGTCACCAGCCGAGTCCAAAATTCAGCGTTTCCCCATCTCAGCCCAGAAAGCAGGAAGAACAACTTTTGTAGTGTCTTTCAGGTGCCTACCAAGGTAGTGTAAAAACTACCAACAGAATTCGTTCCTGGCACCTTCCCCGGTGGAGTTGTGCATGGGGTGTGTTTGGAACATTTTGTCACCAGCCGAGTCCAAAATTCAGCGATTCCCCATCTCAGCCCAGAAAGCAGGTAGAACAACTTTTGTGGTGTCTTTCACATGCCTACCGGAGCAATGTAAAAACTACCAGGAGAACTCCTGTCTGGCACCTTCCCCGGTGGAGTTGTGCATGGGGTGTGTTTGGAACATTTTGTCACCAGCCGACTCCAAAATTCAGCTGTTCCCCATCTCAGCCCAGAAAGCAGGTAGAACAACTTTTGTGGTGTCTTTCAGATGCCTACCAAGGTAGTGTAAAAACTACTAAGAGAACTCCTGTCTGGCACCTTCCCCGGTGGAGTTGTGCATGGGGTGTGTTTGGAACATTTTGTCACCAGCCGACTCCAAAATTCAGCGTTTCCCCATCTCAGCCCAGAAAGCAGGTAGAACAACTTTTGTGGTGCCTTTCAGGAGCCTACTGGGGTAGTGTAAAAACTACCAAGAGAACTCCTGTCTGGCACCTTCCCCGGTGGAGTTGTGCATGGGGTGTGTTTGGAACATTTTGTCACCGGCCGAGTCCAAAATTCAGCGTTTCCCCATCTCAGCCCAGAAAGCAGGTAGAACAACTTTTGTGGTGTCTTTCAAATGCCTACCAAGGTAGTGTAAAAACTACCAAGAGAACTCCTGTCTGGCACCTTCCCCGGTGGAGTTGTGCATGGGGTGCCTTTGGAACATTTTGTCACCGGCCGACTCCAAAATTCAGCGATTCCCCATCTCAGCCCAGAAAGCAGGAAGACCAACTTTTGTAGTGTCTTTCAGGTGCCTACCAAGGTAGTGTAAAAACTACCAACAGAATTCGTTCCTGGCACCTTCCCCGGTGGAGTTGTGCATGGGGTGTGTTTGGAACATTTTGTCACCAGCCGACTCCAAAATTCAGCGATTCCCCATCTCAGCCCAGAAAGCAGGTAGAACAACTTTTGTGGTGTCTTTCAGATGCCTACCAGAGCAATGTAAAAACTACCAGGAGAACTCCTGTCTGGCACCTTCCCCGGTGGAGTTGTGCATGGGGTGTGTTTGGAACATTTTGTCACCAGCCGAGTCCAAAATTCAGCTGTTCCCCATCTCAGCCCAGAAAGTAGGTAGAACAACTTTTGTGGTGCCTTTCAGGAGCCTACTGGGGTAGTGTAAAAACTACCAAGAGAACTCCTGTCTGGCACCTTCCCCGGTGGAGTTGTGCAGGGGGTGTGTTTGGAACATATTGTCACCGGCCGAGTCCAAAATTCAGCGGTTCCCCATCTCAGCCCAGAAAGCAGGAAGAACAACTTTTGTGGTGCCTTTCAGGTGCCTACCAAGGTAGTGTAAAAACTACCAGGAGAACTCCTGCCTGGCACCTTCCCCGGTGGAGTTGTGCATGGGGTGTGTTTGGAACATTTTGTCACCGGCCGACTCCAAAATTCTGCGATTCCCCATCTCAGCCCAGAAAGCAGGAAGAACAACTTTTGTGGTGTCCTTTGGTGCCTACCGGAGCAATGTAAAAACTACCAGGAGAACTCCTGTCTGGCACCTTCCCCGGTGGAGTTGTGCATGGGGTGTGTTTGGAACATTTTGTCACCAGCCGACTCCAAAATTCAGCTGTTCCCCATCTCAGCCCAGAAAGCAGGTAGAACAACTTTTGTGGTGCCTTTCAGATGCCTACCAAGGTAGTGTAAAAACTACCAAGAGAACTCCTGTCTGGCACCTTCCCCGGTGGAGTTGTGCATGGGGTGTGTTTGGAGTATTTTGTCACCAGCCGAGTCCAAAATTCAGCGTTTCCCCATCTCAGCCCAGAAAGCAGGTAGAACAACTTTTGTGGTGCCTTTCAGGAGCCTACTGGGGTAGTGTAAAAACTACCAAGAGAACTCCTGTCTGGCACCTTCCCCGGTGGAGTTGTGCATGGGGTGTGTTTGGAACATTTTGTCACCGGCCGAGTCCAAAATTCAGCGTTTCCCCATCTCAGCCCAGAAAGCAGGTAGAACAACTTTTGTGGTGTCTTTTAGATGCCTACCAAGGTAGTGTAAAAACTACCAAGAGAACTCCTGTCTGGCACCTTCCCCGGTGGAGTTGTGCATGGGGTGTGTTTGGAACATTTTGTCACCGGCCGACTCCAAAATTCAGCTGTTCCCCATCTCAGCCCAGAAAGCAGGAAGAACAACTTTTGTGGTGTCTTTCACATGCCTATCGGAGCAATGTAAAAACTACCAGGAGAACTCCTGTCTGGCACCTTCCCCGGTGGAGTTGTGCATGGGGTGTGTTTGGAACATTTTGTCACCAGCCGACTCCAAAATTCAGCTGTTCCCCATCTCAGCCCAGAAAGCAGGTAGAACAACTTTTGTGGTGCCTTTCAGATGCCTACCAAGGTAGTGTAAAAACTACCAAGAGAACTCCTGTCTGGCACCTTCCCCGGTGGAGTTGTGCATGGGGTGTGTTTGGAGTATTTTGTCACCAGCCGAGTCCAAAATTCAGCGTTTCCCCATCTCAGCCCAGAAAGCAGGTAGAACAACTTTTGTGGTGCCTTTCAGGAGCCTACTGGGGTAGTGTAAAAACTACCAAGAGAACTCCTGTCTGGCACCTTCCCCGGTGGAGTTGTGCATGGGGTGTGTTTGGAACATTTTGTCACCGGCCGAGTCCAAAATTCAGCGGTTCCCCATCTCAGCCCAGAAAGCAGGTAGAACAACTTTTGTGGTGTCTTTTAGATGCCTACCAAGGTAGTGTAAAAACTACCAAGAGAACTCCTGTCTGGCACCTTCCCCGGTGGAGTTGTGCAGGGGGTGTGTTTGGAACATTTTGTCACCAGCCGACTCCAAAATTCAGCGTTTCCCCATCTCAGCCCAGAAAGCAGGTAGAACAACTTTTGTGGTGCCTTTTAGATGCCTACCAAGGTAGTGTAAAAACTACCAAGAGAACTCCTGTCTGGCACCTTCCCCGGTGGAGTTGTGCATGGGGTGTGTTTGGAACATTTTGTCACCAGCCGACTCCAAAATTCAGCGGTTCCCCATCTCAGCCCAGAAAGCAGGAAGAACAACTTTTGTGGTGCCTTTCAGCTGCCTACCAAGGTAGTGTAAAAACTACTAAGAGAACTCCTGTCTGGCACCTTCCCCGGTGGAGTTGTGCATGGGGTGTGTTTGGAACATTTTGTCACCAGCCGACTCCAAAATTCAGCGGTTCCCCATCTCAGCCCAGAAAGCAGGTAGAACAACTTTTGTGGTGTCTTTCAAATGCCTACCAAGGTAGTGTAAAAACTACCAAGAGAACTCCTGTCTGGCACCTTCCCCGGTGGAGTTGTGCATGGGGTGTGTTTGGAACATTTTGTCACCAGCCGACTCCAAAATTCAGCGATTCCCCATCTCAGCCCAGAAAGCAGGTAGAACAACTTTTGTGGTGTCTTTCAGATGCCTACCGGAGCAATGTAAAAACTACCAGGAGAACTCGTCTTTGGCACCTTCGCAAGTGGAGTTGTGCATGGGGTGTATTTATAAAAATTTTGTCACCAGCCGAGTCCAAAATTCAGCTGTTCCCCATCTCAGCCCAGAAAGCAGGTAGAACAACTTTTGTGGTGCCTTTCAGCTGCCTACCAAGGTAGTGTAAAAACTACTAAGAGAACTCCTGTCTGGCACCTTCCCCGGTGGAGTTGTGCAGGGGGTGTGTTTGGAACATTTTGTCACCAGCCGAGTCCAAAATTCAGCAGTTCCCCATCTCAGCCCAGAAAGCAGGTAGAACAACTTTTGTGGTGCCTTTCAAATGCCTACCAAGGTAGTGTAGAAACTACCAAGAGAACTCCTGTCTGGCACCTTCCCCGGTGGAGTTGTGCATGGGGTGTCTTTGGAACATTTGGCCACCAGCCGAGTCCAAAATTCAGCGTTTCCCCATCTCAGCCCAGAAAGCAGGTAGAACAACTTTTGTGGTGTCTTTCAAATGCCTACCAAGGTAGTGTAAAAACTACCAAGAGAACTCCTGTCTGGCACCTTCCCCGGTGGAGTTGTGCATGGGGTGTCTTTGGAACATTTTGTCACCGGCCGACTCCAAAATTCAGCGATTCCCCATCTCAGCCCAGAAAGCAGGAAGAACAACTTTTGTAGTGTCTTTCAGGTGCCTACCAAGGTAGTGTAAAAACTACCAACAGAATTCGTTCCTGGCACCTTCCCCGGTGGAGTTGTGCATGGGGTGTGTTTGGAACATTTTGTCACCAGCCGAGTCCAAAATTCAGCGATTCCCCATCTCAGCCCAGAAAGCAGGTAGAACAACTTTTGTGGTGTCTTTCACATGCCTACCGGAGCAATGTAAAAACTACCAGGAGAACTCCTGTCTGGCACCTTCCCCGGTGGAGTTGTGCATGGGGTGTGTTTGGAACATTTTGTCACCAGCCGACTCCAAAATTCAGCGATTCCCCATCTCAGCCCAGAAAGCAGGTAGAACAACTTTTGTGGTGTCTTTCAGATGCCTACCAAGGTAGTGTAAAAACTACTAAGAGAACTCCTGTCTGGCACCTTCCCCGGTGGAGTTGTGCATGGGGTGTGTTTGGAACATTTTGTCACCAGCCGAGTCCAAAATTCAGCGTTTCCCCATCTCAGCCCAGAAAGCAGGTAGAACAACTTTTGTGGTGCCTTTCAGGAGCCTACTGGGGTAGTGTAAAAACTACCAAGAGAACTCCTGTCTGGCACCTTCCCCGGTGGAGTTGTGCATGGGGTGTGTTTGGAACATTTTGTCACCGGCCGAGTCCAAAATTCAGCGATTCCCCATCTCAGCCCAGAAAGCAGGTAGAACAACTTTTGTGGTGTCTTTCAAATGCCTACTGGGGTAGTGTAAAAACTACCAAGAGAACTCCTGTCTGGCACCTTCCCCGGTGGAGTTGTGCATGGGGTGCCTTTGGAACATTTTGTCACCGGCCGACTCCAAAATTCAGCGATTCCCCATCTCAGCCCAGAAAGCAGGAAGAACAACTTTTGTAGTGTCTTTCAGGTGCCTACCAAGGTAGTGTAAAAACTACCAACAGAATTCGTTCCTGGCACCTTCCCCGGTGGAGTTGTGCATGGGGTGTGTTTGGAACATTTTGTCACCAGCCGACTCCAAAATTCAGCGATTCCCCATCTCAGCCCAGAAAGCAGGTAGAACAACTTTTGTGGTGTCTTTCAGATGCCTACCGGAGCAATGTAAAAACTACCAGGAGAACTCCTGTCTGGCACCTTCCCCGGTGGAGTTGTGCATGGGGTGTGTTTGGAACATTTTGTCACCAGCCGACTCCAAAATTCAGCTGTTCCCCATCTCAGCCCAGAAAGCAGGTCGAACAACTTTTGTGGTGTCTTTCAGATGCCTACCAAGGTAGTGTAAAAACTACTAAGAGAACTCCTGTCTGGCACCTTCCCCGGTGGAGTTGTGCATGGGGTGTGTTTGGAACATTTTGTCACCAGCCGAGTCCAAAATTCAGCGTTTCCCCATCTCAGCCCAGAAAGCAGGTAGAACAACTTTTGTAGTGTCTTTCAGGTGCCTACCAAGGTAGTGTAAAAACTACCAACAGAATTCGTTCCTGGCACCTTCCCCGGTGGAGTTGTGCATGGGGTGTGTTTGGAACATTTTGTCACCAGCCGAGTCCAAAATTCAGCGATTCCCCATCTCAGCCCAGAAAGCAGGTAGAACAACTTTTGTGGTGTCTTTCACATGCCTACCGGAGCAATGTAAAAACTACCAGGAGAACTCCTGTCTGGCACCTTCCCCGGTGGAGTTGTGCATGGGGTGTGTTTGGAACATTTTGTCACCAGCCGACTCCAAAATTCAGCTGTTCCCCATCTCAGCCCAGAAAGCAGGTAGAACAACTTTTGTGGTGTCTTTCAGATGCCTACCAAGGTAGTGTAAAAACTACTAAGAGAACTCCTGTCTGGCACCTTCCCCGGTGGAGTTGTGCATGGGGTGTGTTTGGAACATTTTGTCACCAGCCGAGTCCAAAATTCAGCGTTTCCCCATCTCAGCCCAGAAAGCAGGTAGAACAACTTTTGTGGTGCCTTTCAGGAGCCTACTGGGGTAGTGTAAAAACTACCAAGAGAACTCCTGTCTGGCACCTTCCCCGGTGGAGTTGTGCATGGGGTGTGTTTGGAACATTTTGTCACCGGCCGAGTCCAAAATTCAGCGTTTCCCCATCTCAGCCCAGAAAGCAGGTAGAACAACTTTTGTGGTGTCTTTCAAATGCCTACCAAGGTAGTGTAAAAACTACCAAGAGAACTCCTGTCTGGCACCTTCCCCGGTGGAGTTGTGCATGGGGTGCCTTTGGAACATTTTGTCACCGGCCGACTCCAAAATTCAGCGATTCCCCATCTCAGCCCAGAAAGCAGGAAGACCAACTTTTGTAGTGTCTTTCAGGTGCCTACCAAGGTAGTGTAAAAACTACCAACAGAATTCGTTCCTGGCACCTTCCCCGGTGGAGTTGTGCATGGGGTGTGTTTGGAACATTTTGTCACCAGCCGACTCCAAAATTCAGCGATTCCCCATCTCAGCCCAGAAAGCAGGTAGAACAACTTTTGTGGTGTCTTTCAGATGCCTACCAGAGCAATGTAAAAACTACCAGGAGAACTCCTGTCTGGCACCTTCCCCGGTGGAGTTGTGCATGGGGTGTGTTTGGAACATTTTGTCACCAGCCGAGTCCAAAATTCAGCTGTTCCCCATCTCAGCCCAGAAAGTAGGTAGAACAACTTTTGTGGTGCCTTTCAGGAGCCTACTGGGGTAGTGTAAAAACTACCAAGAGAACTCCTGTCTGGCACCTTCCCCGGTGGAGTTGTGCAGGGGGTGTGTTTGGAACATATTGTCACCGGCCGAGTCCAAAATTCAGCGGTTCCCCATCTCAGCCCAGAAAGCAGGAAGAACAACTTTTGTGGTGCCTTTCAGGTGCCTACCAAGGTAGTGTAAAAACTACCAGGAGAACTCCTGCCTGGCACCTTCCCCGGTGGAGTTGTGCATGGGGTGTGTTTGGAACATTTTGTCACCGGCCGACTCCAAAATTCTGCGATTCCCCATCTCAGCCCAGAAAGCAGGAAGAACAACTTTTGTGGTGTCCTTTGGTGCCTACCGGAGCAATGTAAAAACTACCAGGAGAACTCCTGTCTGGCACCTTCCCCGGTGGAGTTGTGCATGGGGTGTGTTTGGAACATTTTGTCACCAGCCGACTCCAAAATTCAGCTGTTCCCCATCTCAGCCCAGAAAGCAGGTAGAACAACTTTTGTGGTGCCTTTCAGATGCCTACCAAGGTAGTGTAAAAACTACCAAGAGAACTCCTGTCTGGCACCTTCCCCGGTGGAGTTGTGCATGGGGTGTGTTTGGAGTATTTTGTCACCAGCCGAGTCCAAAATTCAGCGTTTCCCCATCTCAGCCCAGAAAGCAGGTAGAACAACTTTTGTGGTGCCTTTCAGGAGCCTACTGGGGTAGTGTAAAAACTACCAAGAGAACTCCTGTCTGGCACCTTCCCCGGTGGAGTTGTGCATGGGGTGTGTTTGGAACATTTTGTCACCGGCCGAGTCCAAAATTCAGCGTTTCCCCATCTCAGCCCAGAAAGCAGGTAGAACAACTTTTGTGGTGTCTTTTAGATGCCTACCAAGGTAGTGTAAAAACTACCAAGAGAACTCCTGTCTGGCACCTTCCCCGGTGGAGTTGTGCATGGGGTGTGTTTGGAACATTTTGTCACCAGCCGACTCCAAAATTCAGCGGTTCCCCATCTCAGCCCAGAAAGCAGGTAGAACAACTTTTGTGGTTCCTTTCAGCTGCCTACCAAGGTAGTGTAAAAACTACTAAGAGAACTCCTGTCTGGCACCTTCCCCGGTGGAGTTGTGCATGGGGTGTGTTTGGAACATTTTGTCACCGGCCGAGTCCAAAATTCAGCGATTCCCCATCTCAGCCCAGAAAGCAGGTAGAACAACTTTTGTGGTGTCTTTCAGATGCCTACCGAAGCACTGTAAAAACTACCAGGAGAACTCCTGTCTGGCACCTTCCCCGGTGGAGTTGTGCAGGGGGTGTGTTTGGAACATTTTGTCACCAGCCGACTCCAAAATTCAGCGTTTCCCCATCTCAGCCCACAAAGCAGGTAGAACAACTTTTGTGGTGTCTTTCAGATGCCTACCGGAGCACTGTAAAAACTACCAGGAGAACCCCTGTCTGGCACCTTCCCCGGTGGAGTTGTGCAGGGGGTGTGTTTGGAACATTTTGTCACCGGCCGACTCCAAAATTCAGCGGTTCCCCATCTCAGCCCAGAAAGCAGGAAGAACAACTTTTGTGGTGTCTTTCAGATGCCTACCAAGGTAGTGTAAAAACTACCAAGAGAACTCCTGTCTGGCACCTTCCCCGGTGGAGTTGTGCAGGGGGTGTGTTTGGAACATTTTGTCACCAGCCGACTCAAAAATTCAGCGATTCCCCATCTCAGCCCAGAAAGCAGGAAGAACAACTTTTGTGGTGTCCTTTGGTGCCTACCGGAGCAATGTAAAAACTACCAAGAGAACTCGTCTTTGGCACCTTCCCCGGTGGAGTTGTGCATGGGGTGTATTTATAAAAATTTTGTCATCAGCCGACTCCAAAATTCAGCTGTTCCCCATCTCAGCCCAGAAAGCAGGTAGAACAACTTTTGTGGTGCCTTTCAGATGCCTACTGGGGTAGTGTAAAAACTACTAAGAGAACTCCTGTCTGGCACCTTCCCCGGTGGAGTTGTGCAGGGGGTGTGTTTGGAACATTTTGTCACCCGCCGAGTCCAAAATTCAGCGGTTCCCCATCTCAGCCCAGAAAGCAGGTAGAACAACTTTTGTGGTGCCTTTCAGATGCCTACCAAGGTAGTGTAAAAACTACTAAGAGAACTCCTGTCTGGCACCTTCCCCGGTGGAGTTGTGCAGGGGGTGTGTTTGGAACATTTTGTCACCAGCCGACTCCAAAATTCAGCGTTTCCCCATCTCAGCCCAGAAAGCAGGTAGAACAACTTTTGTGGTGTCTTTCAAATGCCTACCAAGGTAGTGTAAAAACTACCAAGAGAACTCCTGTCTGGCACCTTCCCCGGTGGAGTTGTGCATGGGGTGTCTTTGGAACATTTTGTCACCGTCCGACTCCAAAATTCAGCGATTCCCCATCTCAGCCCAGAAAGCAGGAAGAACAACTTTTGTAGTGTCTTTCAGGTGCCTACCAAGGTAGTGTAAAAACTACCAACAGAATTCGTTCCTGGCACCTTCCCCGGTGGAGTTGTGCATGGGGTGTGTTTGGAACATTTTGTCACCAGCCGACTCCAAAATTCAGCGATTCCCCATCTCAGCCCAGAAAGCAGGTAGAACAACTTTTGTGGTGTCTTTCAGATGCCTACCGGAGCAATGTAAAAACTACCAGGAGAACTCCTGTCTGGCACCTTCCCCGGTGGAGTTGTGCATGGGGTGTGTTTGGAACATTTTGTCACCAGCCGACTCCAAAATTCAGCTGTTCCCCATCTCAGCCCAGAAAGCAGGTAGAACAACTTTTGTGGTGTCTTTCAGATGCCTACCAAGGTAGTGTAAAAACTACTAAGAGAACTCCTGTCTGGCACCTTCCCCGGTGGAGTTGTGCATGGGGTGTGTTTGGAACATTTTGTCACCAGCCGAGTCCAAAATTCAGCGTTTCCCCATCTCAGCCCAGAAAGCAGGTAGAACAACTTTTGTGGTGCCTTTCAGGAGCCTACTGGGGTAGTGTAAAAACTACCAAGAGAACTCCTGTCTGGCACCTTCCCCGGTGGAGTTGTGCATGGGGTGTGTTTGGAACATTTTGTCACCGGCCGAGTCCAAAATTCAGCGATTCCCCATCTCAGCCCAGAAAGCAGGTAGAAGAACTTTTGTGGTGTCTTTCAGATGCCTACCAAGGTAGTGTAAAAACTACCAAGAGAACTCCTGTCTGGCACCTTCCCCGGTGGAGTTGTGCATGGGGTGTGTTTGGAACATTTTGTCACCGGCCGAGTCCAAAATTCAGCGTTTCCCCATCTCAGCCCAGAAAGCAGGAAGAACAACTTTTGTAGTGTCTTTCAGGTGCCTACCAAGGTAGTGTAAAAACTACCAACAGAATTCGTTCCTGGCACCTTCCCCGGTGGAGTTGTGCATGGGGTGTGTTTGGAACATTTTGTCACCAGCCGACTCCAAAATTCAGCGGTTCCCCATCTCAGCCCAGAAAGCAGGTAGAACAACTTTTGTGGTGTCTTTCAGATGCCTACCGGAGCAATGTAAAAACTACCAGGAGAACTCCTGTCTGGCACCTTCCCCGGTGGAGTTGTGCATGGGGTGTGTTTGGAACATTTTGTCACCGGCCGACTCCAAAATTCAGCTGTTCCCCATCTCAGCCCAGAAAGCAGGTAGAACAACTTTTGTGGTGTCTTTCAGATGCCTACCGGAGCAATGTAAAAACTACCAGGAGAACTCCTGTCTGGCACCTTCCCCGGTGGAGTTGTGCATGGGGTGTGTTTGGAACATTTTGTCACCAGCCGAGTCCAAAATTCAGCGTTTCCCCATCTCAGCCCAGAAAGTAGGTAGAACAACTTTTGTGGTGCCTTTCAGGAGCCTACTGGGGTAGTGTAAAAACTACCAAGAGAACTCCTGTCTGGCACCTTCCCCGGTGGAGTTGTGCAGGGGGTGTGTTTGGAACATTTTGTCACCGGCCGAGTCCAAAATTCAGCGGTTCCCCATCTCAGCCCAGAAAGCAGGAAGAACAACTTTTGTGGTGCCTTTCAGGTGCCTACCAAGGTAGTGTAAAAACTACCAGGAGAACTCCTGCCTGGCACCTTCCCCGGTGGAGTTGTGCAGGGGGTGTGTTTGGAACATTTTGTCACCGGCCGACTCCAAAATTCAGCGATTCCCCATCTCAGCCCAGAAAGCAGGAAGAACAACTTTTGTGGTGTCCTTTGGTGCCTACCGGAGCAATGTAAAAACTACCAAGAGAACTCGTCTTTGGCACCTTCGCAAGTGGAGTTGTGCATTGGGTGTATTTATAAAAATTTTGTCACCAGCCGAGTCCAAAATTCAGCGGTTCCCCATCTCAGCCCAGAAAGCAGGTAGAACAACTTTTGTGGTGCCTTTCAAATGCCTACCAAGGTAGTGTAGAAACTACCAAGAGAACTCCTGTCTGGCACCTTCCCCGGTGGAGTTGTGCATGGGGTGTCTTTGGAACATTTGGCCACCAGCCGAGTCCAAAATTCAGCGTTTCCCCATCTCAGCCCAGAAAGCAGGTAGAACAACTTTTGTGGTGTCTTTCAAATGCCTACCAAGGTAGTGTAAAAACTACCAAGAGAACTCCTGCCTGGCACCTTCCCCGGTGGAGTTGTGCATGGGGTGTCTTTGGAACATTTTGTCACCGGCCGACTCCAAAATTCAGCGATTCCCCATCTCAGCCCAGAAAGCAGGAAGAACAACTTTTGTAGTGTCTTTCAGGTGCCTACCAAGGTAGTGTAAAAACTACCAACAGAATTCGTTCCTGGCACCTTCCCCGGTGGAGTTGTGCATGGGGTGTGTTTGGAACATTTTGTCACCAGCCGACTCCAAAATTCAGCGATTCCCCATCTCAGCCCAGAAAGCAGGTAGAACAACTTTTGTGGTGTCTTTCAGATGCCTACCGGAGCAATGTAAAAACTACCAGGAGAACTCCTGTCTGGCACCTTCCCCGGTGGAGTTGTGCATGGGGTGTGTTTGGAACATTTTGTCACCAGCCGACTCCAAAATTCAGCTGTTCCCCATCTCAGCCCAGAAAGCAGGTAGAACAACTTTTGTGGTGTCTTTCAGATGCCTACCAAGGTAGTGTAAAAACTACTAAGAGAACTCCTGTCTGGCACCTTCCCCGGTGGAGTTGTGCATGGGGTGTGTTTGGAACATTTTGTCACCAGCCGAGTCCAAAATTCAGCGTTTCCCCATCTCAGCCCAGAAAGCAGGTAGAACAACTTTTGTGGTGCCTTTCAGGAGCCTACTGGGGTAGTGTAAAAACTACCAAGAGAACTCGTCTTTGGCACCTTCGCAAGTGGAGTTGTGCATGGGGTGTATTTATAAAAATTTTGTCACCAGCCGAGTCCAAAATTCAGCGATTCCCCATCTCAGCCCAGAAAGCAGGTAGAACAACTTTTGTGGTGCCTTTCAAATGCCTACCAAGGTAGTGTAGAAACTACCAAGAGAACTCCTGTCTGGCACCTTCCCCGGTGGAGTTGTGCATGGGGTGTGTTTGGAACATTTTGTCACCGGCCGACTCCAAAATTCAGCGATTCCCCATCTCAGCCCAGAAAGCAGGTAGAACAACTTTTGTGGTGTCTTTCAGATGCCTACCGGAGCAATGTAAAAACTACCAGGAGAACTCCTGTCTGGCACCTTCCCCGGTGGAGTTGTGCATGGGGTGTGTTTGGAACATTTTGTCACCAGCCGAGTCCAAAATTCAGCGATTCCCCATCTCAGCCCAGAAAGTAGGTAGAACAACTTTTGTGGTGCCTGTCAGGAGCCTACTGGGGTAGTGTAAAAACTACCAAGAGAACTCCTGTCTGGCACCTTCCCCGGTGGAGTTGTGCAGGGGGTGTGTTTGGAACATTTTGTCACCGGCCGAGTCCAAAATTCAGCGGTTCCCCATCTCAGCCCAGAAAGCAGGAAGAACAACTTTTGTGGTGCCTTTCAGGTGCCTACCAAGGTAGTGTAAAAACTACCAAGAGAACTCCTGCCTGGCACCTTCCCCGGTGGAGTTGTGCATGGGGTGTGTTTGGAACATTTTGTCACCGGCCGACTCCAAAATTCAGCGATTCCCCATCTCAGCCCAGAAAGCAGGAAGAACAACTTTTGTGGTGTCCTTTGGTGCCTACCGGAGCAATGTAAAAACTACCAAGAGAACTCGTCTTTGGCACCTTCGCAAGTGGAGTTGTGCATGGGGTGTATTTATAAAAATTTTGTCACCAGCCGAGTCCAAAATTCAGCGTTTCCCCATCTCAGCCCAGAAAGCAGGTAGAACAACTTTTGTGGTGTCTTTCAGCTGCCTACCAAGGTAGTGTAGAAACTACCAAGAGAACTCCTGTCTGGCACCTTCCCCGGTGGAGTTGTGCATGGGGTGTCTTTGGAACATTTGGCCACCAGCCGAGTCCAAAATTCAGCGTTTCCCCATCTCAGCCCAGAAAGCAGGTAGAACAACTTTTGTGGTGTCTTTCAAATGCCTACCAAGGTAGTGTAAAAACTACCAAGAGAACTCCTGTCTGGCACCTTCCCCGGTGGAGTTGGGCATGGGGTGTGTTTGGAACATTTTGTCACCGGCCGACTCCAAAATTCAGCGATTCCCCATCTCAGCCCAGAAAGCAGGAAGAACAACTTTTGTGGTGTCTTTCAGATGCCTACCGGAGCAATGTAAAAACTACCAGGAGAACTCCTGTCTGGCACCTTCCCCGGTGGAGTTGTGCATGGGGTGTGTTTGGAACATTTTGTCACCAGCCGACTCCAAAATTCAGCTGTTCCCCATCTCAGCCCAGAAAGCAGGTAGAACAACTTTTGTGGTGCCTTTCAAATGCCTACCAAGGTAGTGTAGAAACTACCAAGAGAACTCCTGTCTGGCACCTTCCCCGGTGGAGTTGTGCATGGGGTGTCTTTGGAACATTTGGCCACCAGCCGAGTCCAAAATTCAGCGTTTCCCCATCTCAGCCCAGAAAGCAGGTAGAACAACTTTTGTGGTGTCTTTCAAATGCCTACCAAGGTAGTGTAAAAACTACCAAGAGAACTCCTGTCTGGCACCTTCCCCGGTGGAGTTGTGCATGGGGTGTCTTTGGAACATTTTGTCACCGGCCGAGTCCAAAATTCAGCGATTCCCCATCTCAGCCCAGAAAGCAGGAAGAACAACTTTTGTAGTGTCTTTCAGGTGCCTACCAAGGTAGTGTAAAAACTACCAACAGAATTCGTTCCTGGCACCTTCCCCGGTGGAGTTGTGCATGGGGTGTGTTTGGAACATTTTGTCACCGGCCGACTCCAAAATTCAGCGATTCCCCATCTCAGCCCAGAAAGCAGGAAGAACAACTTTTGTGGTGTCCTTTGGTGCCTACCGGAGCAATGTAAAAACTACCAAGAGAACTCGTCTTTGGCACCTTCGCAAGTGGAGTTGTGCATGGGGTGTATTTATAAAAATTTTGTCACCAGCCGAGTCCAAAATTCAGCTGTTCCCCATCTCAGCCCAGAAAGCAGGTAGAACAACTTTTGTGGTGCCTTTCAGCTGCCTACCAAGGTAGTGTAAAAACTACTAAGAGAACTCCTGTCTGGCACCTTCCCCGGTGGAGTTGTGCAGGGGGTGTGTTTGGAACATTTTGTCACCAGCCGAGTCCAAAATTCAGCAGTTCCCCATCTCAGTCCAGAAAGCAGGTAGAACAACTTTTGTGGTGCCTTTCAAATGCCTACCAAGGTAGTGTAGAAACTACCAAGAGAACTCCTGTCTGGCACCTTCCCCGGTGGAGTTGTGCATGGGGTGTCTTTGGAACATTTGGCCACCAGCCGAGTCCAAAATTCAGCGTTTCCCCATCTCAGCCCAGAAAGCAGGTAGAACAACTTTTGTGGTGTCTTTCAAATGCCTACCAAGGTAGTGTAAAAACTACCAAGAGAACTCCTGTCTGGCACCTTCCCCGGTGGAGTTGTGCATGGGGTGTCTTTGGAACATTTTGTCACCGGCCGAGTCCAAAATTCAGCGTTTCCCCATCTCAGCCCAGAAAGCAGGAAGAACAACTTTTGTAGTGTCTTTCAGGTGCCTACCAAGGTAGTGTAAAAACTACCAACAGAATTCGTTCCTGGCACCTTCCCCGGTGGAGTTGTGCATGGGGTGTGTTTGGAACATTTTGTCACCAGCCGACTCCAAAATTCAGCGATTCCCCATCTCAGCCCAGAAAGCAGGTAGAACAACTTTTGTGGTGTCTTTCACATGCCTACCGGAGCAATGTAAAAACTACCAGGAGAACTCCTTTCTGGCACCTTCCCCGGTGGAGTTGTGCATGGGGTGTGTTTGGAACATTTTGTCACCAGCCGAGTCCAAAATTCAGCGGTTCCCCATCTCAGCCCAGAAAGCAGGTAGAACAACTTTTGTGGTGTCTTTCAGATGCCTACCAAGGTAGTGTAAAAACTACTAAGAGAACTCCTGTCTGGCACCTTCCCCGGTGGAGTTGTGCATGGGGTGTGTTTGGAACATTTTGTCACCAGCCGACTCCAAAATTCAGCGTTTCCCCATCTCAGCCCAGAAAGCAGGTAGAACAACTTTTGTGGTGCCTTTCAGGAGCCTACTGGGGTAGTGTAAAAACTACCAAGAGAACTCCTGTCTGGCACCTTCCCTGGTGGAGTTGTGCATGGGGTGTGTTTGGAACATTTTGTCACCGGCCGAGTCCAAAATTCAGCGATTCCCCATCTCAGCCCAGAAAGCAGGTAGAACAACTTTTGTGGTGTCTTTCAAATGCCTACCAAGGTAGTGTAAAAACTACCAAGAGAACTCCTGTCTGGCACCTTCCCCGGTGGAGTTGTGCATGGGGTGTCTTTGGAACATTTTGTCACCGGCCGACTCCAAAATTCAGCGTTTCCCCATCTCAGCCCAGAAAGCAGGAAGAACAACTTTTGTAGTGTCTTTCAGGTGCCTACCAAGGTAGTGTAAAAACTACCAACAGAATTCGTTCCTGGCACCTTCCCCGGTGGAGTTGTGCATGGGGTGTGTTTGGAACATTTTGTCACCAGCCGACTCCAAAATTCAGCGGTTCCCCATCTCAGCCCAGAAAGCAGGTAGAACAACTTTTGTGGTGTCTTTCAGATGCCTACCGGAGCAATGTAAAAACTACCAGGAGAACTCCTGTCTGGCACCTTCCCCGGTGGAGTTGTGCATGGGGTGTGTTTGGAACATTTTGTCACCAGCCGACTCCAAAATTCAGCTGTTCCCCATCTCAGCCCAGAAAGCAGGTAGAACAACTTTTGTGGTGTCTTTCAGATGCCTACCAAGGTAGTGTAAAAACTACTAAGAGAACTCCTGTCTTGCACCTTCCCCGGTGGAGTTGTGCATGGGGTGTGTTTGGAACATTTTGTCACCAGCCGAGTCCAAAATTCAGCGTTTCCCCATCTCAGCCCAGAAAGCAGGTAGAACAACTTTTGTGGTGCCTTTCAGGAGCCTACTGGGGTAGTGTAAAAACTACCAAGAGAACTCCTGTCTGGCACCTTCCCCGGTGGAGTTGTGCATGGGGTGTGTTTGGAACATTTTGTCACCGGCCGAGTCCAAAATTCAGCGATTCCCCATCTCAGCCCAGAAAGCAGGTAGAACAACTTTTGTGGTGCCTTTCAGCTGCCTACCAAGGTAGTGTAAAAACTACCAACAGAATTCGTTCCTGGCACCTTCCCCGGTGGAGTTGTGCATGGGGTGTGTTTGGAACATTTTGTCACCGGCCGACTCCAAAATTCAGCGATTCCCCATCTCAGCCCAGAAAGCAGGTAGAACAACTTTTGTGGTGTCTTTCAGATGCCTACCGGAGCAATGTAAAAACTACCAGGAGAACTCCTGTCTGGCACCTTCCCCGGTGGAGTTGTGCATGGGGTGTGTTTGGAACATTTTGTCACCAGCCGACTCCAAAATTCAGCTGTTCCCCATCTCAGCCCAGAAAGTAGGTAGAACAACTTTTGTGGTGCCTTTCAGGAGCCTACTGGGGTAGTGTAAATACTACCAAGAGAACTCCTGTCTGGCACCTTCCCCGGTGGAGTTGTGCAGGGGGTGTGTTTGGAACATTTTGTCACCGGCCGAGTCCAAAATTCAGCGGTTCCCCATCTCAGCCCAGAAAGCAGGAAGAACAACTTTTGTGGTGCCTTTCAGGTGCCTACCAAGGTAGTGTAAAAACTACCAGGAGAACTCCTGTCTGGCACCTTCCCCGGTGGAGTTGTGCATGGGGTGTGTTTGGAACATTTTGTCACCGGCCGACTCCAAAATTCAGCGATTCCCCATCTCAGCCCAGAAAGCAGGAAGAACAACTTTTGTGGTGTCCTTTGGTGCCTACCGGAGCAATGTAAAAACTACCAAGAGAACTCGTCTTTGGCACCTTCGCAAGTGGAGTTGTGCATGGGGTGTATTTATAAAAATTTTGTCACCAGCCGAGTCCAAAATTCAGCTGTTCCCCATCTCAGCCCAGAAAGCAGGTAGAACAACTTTTGTGGTGCCTTTCAAATGCCTACCAAGGTAGTGTAGAAACTACCAAGAGAACTCCTGTCTGGCACCTTCCCCGGTGGAGTTGTGCATGGGGTGTCTTTGGAACATTTGGCCACCAGCCGAGTCCAAAATTCAGCGTTTCCCCATCTCAGCCCAGAAAGCAGGTAGAACAACTTTTGTGGTGTCTTTCAAATGCCTATCAAGGTAGTGTAAAAACTACCAAGAGAACTCCTGCCTGGCACCTTCCCCGGTGGAGTTGTGCATGGGGTGTGTTTGGAACATTTTGTCACCAGCCGACTCCAAAATTCAGCGATTCCCCATCTCAGCCCAGAAAGCAGGAAGAACAACTTTTGTGGTGTCTTTCAGATGCCTACCGGAGCAATGTAAAAACTACCAGGAGAACTCCTGTCTGGCACCTTCCCCGGTGGAGTTGTGCATGGGGTGTCTTTGGAACATTTTGTCACCAGCCGACTCCAAAATTCAGCTGTTCCCCATCTCAGCCCAGAAAGCAGGTAGAACAACTTTTGTGGTGTCTTTCAGATGCCTACCAAGGTAGTGTAAAAACTACTAAGAGAACTCCTGTCTGGCACCTTCCCCGGTGGAGTTGTGCATGGGGTGTGTTTGGAACATTTTGTCACCAGCCGAGTCCAAAATTCAGCGTTTCCCCATCTCAGCCCAGAAAGCAGGTAGAACAACTTTTGTGGTGCCTTTCAGGAGCCTACTGGGGTAGTGTAAAAACTACCAAGAGAACTCCTGTCTGGCACCTTCCCCGGTGGAGTTGTGCATGGGGTGTGTTTGGAACATTTGGCCACCAGCCGAGTCCAAAATTCAGCGTTTCCCCATCTCAGCCCAGAAAGCAGGTAGAACAACTTTTGTGGTGTCTTTCAAATGCCTACCAAGGTAGTGTAAAAACTACCAAGAGAACTCCTGCCTGGCACCTTCCCCGGTGGAGTTGTGCATGGGGTGTCTTTGGAACATTTTGTCACCGGCCGACTCCAAAATTCAGCGATTCCCCATCTCAGCCCAGAAAGCAGGAAGAACAACTTTTGTAGTGTCTTTCAGGTGCCTACCAAGGTAGTGTAAAAACTACCAACAGAATTCGTTCCTGGCACCTTCCCCGGTGGAGTTGTGCATGGGGTGTGTTTGGAACATTTTGTCACCAGCCGACTCCAAAATTCAGCGATTCCCCATCTCAGCCCAGAAAGCAGGTAGAACAACTTTTGTGGTGTCTTTCAGATGCCTACCGGAGCAATGTAAAAACTACCAGGAGAACTCCTGTCTGGCACCTTCCCCGGTGGAGTTGTGCATGGGGTGTGTTTGGAACATTTTGTCACCAGCCGACTCCAAAATTCAGCTGTTCCCCATCTCAGCCCAGAAAGCAGGTAGAACAACTTTTGTGGTGTCTTTCAGATGCCTACCAAGGTAGTGTAAAAACTACTAAGAGAACTCCTGTCTGGCACCTTCCCCGGTGGAGTTGTGCATGGGGTGTGTTTGGAACATTTTGTCACCAGCCGAGTCCAAAATTCAGCGTTTCCCCATCTCAGCCCAGAAAGCAGGTAGAACAACTTTTGTGGTGCCTTTCAGGAGCCTACTGGGGTAGTGTAAAAACTACCAAGAGAACTCGTCTTTGGCACCTTCGCAAGTGGAGTTGTGCATGGGGTGTATTTATAAAAATTTTGTCACCAGCCGAGTCCAAAATTCAGCGATTCCCCATCTCAGCCCAGAAAGCAGGTAGAACAACTTTTGTGGTGCCTTTCAAATGCCTACCAAGGTAGTGTAGAAACTACCAAGAGAACTCCTGTCTGGCACCTTCCCCGGTGGAGTTGTGCATGGGGTGTGTTTGGAACATTTTGTCACCGGCCGACTCCAAAATTCAGCGATTCCCCATCTCAGCCCAGAAAGCAGGTAGAACAACTTTTGTGGTGTCTTTCAGATGCCTACCGGAGCAATGTAAAAACTACCAGGAGAACTCCTGTCTGGCACCTTCCCCGGTGGAGTTGTGCATGGGGTGTGTTTGGAACATTTTGTCACCAGCCGAGTCCAAAATTCAGCGATTCCCCATCTCAGCCCAGAAAGTAGGTAGAACAACTTTTGTGGTGCCTGTCAGGAGCCTACTGGGGTAGTGTAAAAACTACCAAGAGAACTCCTGTCTGGCACCTTCCCCGGTGGAGTTGTGCAGGGGGTGTGTTTGGAACATTTTGTCACCGGCCGAGTCCAAAATTCAGCGGTTCCCCATCTCAGCCCAGAAAGCAGGAAGAACAACTTTTGTGGTGCCTTTCAGGTGCCTACCAAGGTAGTGTAAAAACTACCAAGAGAACTCCTGCCTGGCACCTTCCCCGGTGGAGTTGTGCATGGGGTGTGTTTGGAACATTTTGTCACCGGCCGACTCCAAAATTCAGCGATTCCCCATCTCAGCCCAGAAAGCAGGAAGAACAACTTTTGTGGTGTCCTTTGGTGCCTACCGGAGCAATGTAAAAACTACCAAGAGAACTCGTCTTTGGCACCTTCGCAAGTGGAGTTGTGCATGGGGTGTATTTATAAAAATTTTGTCACCAGCCGAGTCCAAAATTCAGCGTTTCCCCATCTCAGCCCAGAAAGCAGGTAGAACAACTTTTGTGGTGTCTTTCAGCTGCCTACCAAGGTAGTGTAGAAACTACCAAGAGAACTCCTGTCTGGCACCTTCCCCGGTGGAGTTGTGCATGGGGTGTCTTTGGAACATTTGGCCACCAGCCGAGTCCAAAATTCAGCGTTTCCCCATCTCAGCCCAGAAAGCAGGTAGAACAACTTTTGTGGTGTCTTTCAAATGCCTACCAAGGTAGTGTAAAAACTACCAAGAGAACTCCTGTCTGGCACCTTCCCCGGTGGAGTTGTGCATGGGGTGTGTTTGGAACATTTTGTCACCGGCCGACTCCAAAATTCAGCGATTCCCCATCTCAGCCCAGAAAGCAGGAAGAACAACTTTTGTGGTGTCTTTCAGATGCCTACCGGAGCAATGTAAAAACTACCAGGAGAACTCCTGTCTGGCACCTTCCCCGGTGGAGTTGTGCATGGGGTGTGTTTGGAACATTTTGTCACCAGCCGACTCCAAAATTCAGCTGTTCCCCATCTCAGCCCAGAAAGCAGGTAGAACAACTTTTGTGGTGCCTTTCAAATGCCTACCAAGGTAGTGTAGAAACTACCAAGAGAACTCCTGTCTGGCACCTTCCCCGGTGGAGTTGTGCATGGGGTGTCTTTGGAACATTTGGCCACCAGCCGAGTCCAAAATTCAGCGTTTCCCCATCTCAGCCCAGAAAGCAGGTAGAACAACTTTTGTGGTGTCTTTCAAATGCCTACCAAGGTAGTGTAAAAACTACCAAGAGAACTCCTGTCTGGCACCTTCCCCGGTGGAGTTGTGCATGGGGTGTCTTTGGAACATTTTGTCACCGGCCGAGTCCAAAATTCAGCGATTCCCCATCTCAGCCCAGAAAGCAGGAAGAACAACTTTTGTAGTGTCTTTCAGGTGCCTACCAAGGTAGTGTAAAAACTACCAACAGAATTCGTTCCTGGCACCTTCCCCGGTGGAGTTGTGCATGGGGTGTGTTTGGAACATTTTGTCACCGGCCGACTCCAAAATTCAGCGATTCCCCATCTCAGCCCAGAAAGCAGGAAGAACAACTTTTGTGGTGTCCTTTGGTGCCTACCGGAGCAATGTAAAAACTACCAAGAGAACTCGTCTTTGGCACCTTCGCAAGTGGAGTTGTGCATGGGGTGTATTTATAAAAATTTTGTCACCAGCCGAGTCCAAAATTCAGCTGTTCCCCATCTCAGCCCAGAAAGCAGGTAGAACAACTTTTGTGGTGCCTTTCAGCTGCCTACCAAGGTAGTGTAAAAACTACTAAGAGAACTCCTGTCTGGCACCTTCCCCGGTGGAGTTGTGCAGGGGGTGTGTTTGGAACATTTTGTCACCAGCCGAGTCCAAAATTCAGCAGTTCCCCATCTCAGTCCAGAAAGCAGGTAGAACAACTTTTGTGGTGCCTTTCAAATGCCTACCAAGGTAGTGTAGAAACTACCAAGAGAACTCCTGTCTGGCACCTTCCCCGGTGGAGTTGTGCATGGGGTGTCTTTGGAACATTTGGCCACCAGCCGAGTCCAAAATTCAGCGTTTCCCCATCTCAGCCCAGAAAGCAGGTAGAACAACTTTTGTGGTGTCTTTCAAATGCCTACCAAGGTAGTGTAAAAACTACCAAGAGAACTCCTGTCTGGCACCTTCCCCGGTGGAGTTGTGCATGGGGTGTCTTTGGAACATTTTGTCACCGGCCGAGTCCAAAATTCAGCGTTTCCCCATCTCAGCCCAGAAAGCAGGAAGAACAACTTTTGTAGTGTCTTTCAGGTGCCTACCAAGGTAGTGTAAAAACTACCAACAGAATTCGTTCCTGGCACCTTCCCCGGTGGAGTTGTGCATGGGGTGTGTTTGGAACATTTTGTCACCAGCCGACTCCAAAATTCAGCGATTCCCCATCTCAGCCCAGAAAGCAGGTAGAACAACTTTTGTGGTGTCTTTCACATGCCTACCGGAGCAATGTAAAAACTACCAGGAGAACTCCTTTCTGGCACCTTCCCCGGTGGAGTTGTGCATGGGGTGTGTTTGGAACATTTTGTCACCAGCCGAGTCCAAAATTCAGCGGTTCCCCATCTCAGCCCAGAAAGCAGGTAGAACAACTTTTGTGGTGTCTTTCAGATGCCTACCAAGGTAGTGTAAAAACTACTAAGAGAACTCCTGTCTGGCACCTTCCCCGGTGGAGTTGTGCATGGGGTGTGTTTGGAACATTTTGTCACCAGCCGACTCCAAAATTCAGCGTTTCCCCATCTCAGCCCAGAAAGCAGGTAGAACAACTTTTGTGGTGCCTTTCAGGAGCCTACTGGGGTAGTGTAAAAACTACCAAGAGAACTCCTGTCTGGCACCTTCCCTGGTGGAGTTGTGCATGGGGTGTGTTTGGAACATTTTGTCACCGGCCGAGTCCAAAATTCAGCGATTCCCCATCTCAGCCCAGAAAGCAGGTAGAACAACTTTTGTGGTGTCTTTCAAATGCCTACCAAGGTAGTGTAAAAACTACCAAGAGAACTCCTGTCTGGCACCTTCCCCGGTGGAGTTGTGCATGGGGTGTCTTTGGAACATTTTGTCACCGGCCGACTCCAAAATTCAGCGTTTCCCCATCTCAGCCCAGAAAGCAGGAAGAACAACTTTTGTAGTGTCTTTCAGGTGCCTACCAAGGTAGTGTAAAAACTACCAACAGAATTCGTTCCTGGCACCTTCCCCGGTGGAGTTGTGCATGGGGTGTGTTTGGAACATTTTGTCACCAGCCGACTCCAAAATTCAGCGGTTCCCCATCTCAGCCCAGAAAGCAGGTAGAACAACTTTTGTGGTGTCTTTCAGATGCCTACCGGAGCAATGTAAAAACTACCAGGAGAACTCCTGTCTGGCACCTTCCCCGGTGGAGTTGTGCATGGGGTGTGTTTGGAACATTTTGTCACCAGCCGACTCCAAAATTCAGCTGTTCCCCATCTCAGCCCAGAAAGCAGGTAGAACAACTTTTGTGGTGTCTTTCAGATGCCTACCAAGGTAGTGTAAAAACTACTAAGAGAACTCCTGTCTTGCACCTTCCCCGGTGGAGTTGTGCATGGGGTGTGTTTGGAACATTTTGTCACCAGCCGAGTCCAAAATTCAGCGTTTCCCCATCTCAGCCCAGAAAGCAGGTAGAACAACTTTTGTGGTGCCTTTCAGGAGCCTACTGGGGTAGTGTAAAAACTACCAAGAGAACTCCTGTCTGGCACCTTCCCCGGTGGAGTTGTGCATGGGGTGTGTTTGGAACATTTTGTCACCGGCCGAGTCCAAAATTCAGCGATTCCCCATCTCAGCCCAGAAAGCAGGTAGAACAACTTTTGTGGTGCCTTTCAGCTGCCTACCAAGGTAGTGTAAAAACTACCAACAGAATTCGTTCCTGGCACCTTCCCCGGTGGAGTTGTGCATGGGGTGTGTTTGGAACATTTTGTCACCGGCCGACTCCAAAATTCAGCGATTCCCCATCTCAGCCCAGAAAGCAGGTAGAACAACTTTTGTGGTGTCTTTCAGATGCCTACCGGAGCAATGTAAAAACTACCAGGAGAACTCCTGTCTGGCACCTTCCCCGGTGGAGTTGTGCATGGGGTGTGTTTGGAACATTTTGTCACCAGCCGACTCCAAAATTCAGCTGTTCCCCATCTCAGCCCAGAAAGTAGGTAGAACAACTTTTGTGGTGCCTTTCAGGAGCCTACTGGGGTAGTGTAAATACTACCAAGAGAACTCCTGTCTGGCACCTTCCCCGGTGGAGTTGTGCAGGGGGTGTGTTTGGAACATTTTGTCACCGGCCGAGTCCAAAATTCAGCGGTTCCCCATCTCAGCCCAGAAAGCAGGAAGAACAACTTTTGTGGTGCCTTTCAGGTGCCTACCAAGGTAGTGTAAAAACTACCAGGAGAACTCCTGTCTGGCACCTTCCCCGGTGGAGTTGTGCATGGGGTGTGTTTGGAACATTTTGTCACCGGCCGACTCCAAAATTCAGCGATTCCCCATCTCAGCCCAGAAAGCAGGAAGAACAACTTTTGTGGTGTCCTTTGGTGCCTACCGGAGCAATGTAAAAACTACCAAGAGAACTCGTCTTTGGCACCTTCGCAAGTGGAGTTGTGCATGGGGTGTATTTATAAAAATTTTGTCACCAGCCGAGTCCAAAATTCAGCTGTTCCCCATCTCAGCCCAGAAAGCAGGTAGAACAACTTTTGTGGTGCCTTTCAAATGCCTACCAAGGTAGTGTAGAAACTACCAAGAGAACTCCTGTCTGGCACCTTCCCCGGTGGAGTTGTGCATGGGGTGTCTTTGGAACATTTGGCCACCAGCCGAGTCCAAAATTCAGCGTTTCCCCATCTCAGCCCAGAAAGCAGGTAGAACAACTTTTGTGGTGTCTTTCAAATGCCTATCAAGGTAGTGTAAAAACTACCAAGAGAACTCCTGCCTGGCACCTTCCCCGGTGGAGTTGTGCATGGGGTGTGTTTGGAACATTTTGTCACCAGCCGACTCCAAAATTCAGCGATTCCCCATCTCAGCCCAGAAAGCAGGAAGAACAACTTTTGTGGTGTCTTTCAGATGCCTACCGGAGCAATGTAAAAACTACCAGGAGAACTCCTGTCTGGCACCTTCCCCGGTGGAGTTGTGCATGGGGTGTCTTTGGAACATTTTGTCACCAGCCGACTCCAAAATTCAGCTGTTCCCCATCTCAGCCCAGAAAGCAGGTAGAACAACTTTTGTGGTGTCTTTCAGATGCCTACCAAGGTAGTGTAAAAACTACTAAGAGAACTCCTGTCTGGCACCTTCCCCGGTGGAGTTGTGCATGGGGTGTGTTTGGAACATTTTGTCACCAGCCGAGTCCAAAATTCAGCGTTTCCCCATCTCAGCCCAGAAAGCAGGTAGAACAACTTTTGTGGTGCCTTTCAGGAGCCTACTGGGGTAGTGTAAAAACTACCAAGAGAACTCCTGTCTGGCACCTTCCCCGGTGGAGTTGTGCATGGGGTGTGTTTGGAACATTTTGTCACCGGCCGACTCCAAAATTCAGCGATTCCCCATCTCAGCCCAGAAAGCAGGAAGAACAACTTTTGTAGTGTCTTTCAGGTGCCTACCAAGGTAGTGTAAAAACTACCAACAGAATTCGTTCCTGGCACCTTCCCCGGTGGAGTTGTGCATGGGGTGTGTTTGGAACATTTTGTCACCGGCCGAGTCCAAAATTCCGCGATTCCCCATCTCAGCACAGAAAGCAGGAAGAACAACTTTTGTGGTGTCCTTTGGTGCCTACCGGAGCAATGTAAAAACTACCAAGAGAACTCGTCTTTGGCACCTTCGCAAGTGGAGTTGTGCATGGGGTGTATTTATAAAAATTTTGTCACCAGCCGAGTCCAAAATTCAGCTGTTCCCCATCTCAGCCCAGAAAGCAGGTAGAACAACTTTTGTGGTGCCTTTCAGCTGCCTACCAAGGTAGTGTAAAAACTACTAAGAGAACTCCTGTCTGGCACCTTCCCCGGTGGAGTTGTGCAGGGGGTGTGTTTGGAACATTTTGTCACCAGCCGACTCCAAAATTCAGCAGTTCCCCATCTCAGCCCAGAAAGCAGGTAGAACAACTTTTGTGGTGCCTTTCAAATGCCTACCAAGGTAGTGTAGAAACTACCAAGAGAACTCCTGTCTGGCACCTTCCCCGGTGGAGTTGTGCATGGGGTGTCTTTGGAACATTTGGCCACCAGCCGAGTCCAAAATTCAGCGTTTCCCCATCTCAGCCCAGAAAGCAGGTAGAACAACTTTTGTGGTGTCTTTCAAATGCCTACCAAGGTAGTGTAAAAACTACCAAGAGAACTCCTGTCTGGCACCTTCCCCGGTGGAGTTGTGCATGGGGTGTCTTTGGAACATTTTGTCACCGGCCGACTCCAAAATTCAGCGATTCCCCATCTCAGCCCAGAAAGCAGGAAGAACAACTTTTGTAGTGTCTTTCAGGTGCCTACCAAGGTAGTGTAAAAACTACCAACAGAATTCGTTCCTGGCACCTTCCCCGGTGGAGTTGTGCATGGGGTGTCTTTGGAACATTTTGTCACCAGCCGAGTCCAAAATTCAGCGATTCCCCATCTCAGCCCAGAAAGCAGGTAGAACAACTTTTGTGGTGTCTTTCACATGCCTACCGGAGCAATGTAAAAACTACCAGGAGAACTCCTGTCTGGCACCTTCCCCGGTGGAGTTGTGCATGGGGTGTGTTTGGAACATTTTGTCACCAGCCGACTCCAAAATTCAGCTGTTCCCCATCTCAGCCCAGAAAGCAGGTCGAACAACTTTTGTGGTGTCTTTCAGATGCCTACCAAGGTAGTGTAAAAACTACTAAGAGAACTCCTGTCTGGCACCTTCCCCGGTGGAGTTGTGCATGGGGTGTGTTTGGAACATTTTGTCACCAGCCGAGTCCAAAATTCAGCGTTTCCCCATCTCAGCCCAGAAAGCAGGTAGAACAACTTTTGTGGTGCCTTTCAGGAGCCTACTGGGGTAGTGTAAAAACTACCAAGAGAACTCCTGTCTGGCACCTTCCCCGGTGGAGTTGTGCATGGGGTGTGTTTGGAACATTTTGTCACCGGCCGAGTCCAAAATTCAGCGATTCCCCATCTCAGCCCAGAAAGCAGGTAGAACAACTTTTGTGGTGCCTTTCAGCTGCCTACCAAGGTAGTGTAAAAACTACCAACAGAATTCGTTCCTGGCACCTTCCCCGGTGGAGTTGTGCATGGGGTGTGTTTGGAACATTTTGTCACCGGCCGACTCCAAAATTCAGCGATTCCCCATCTCAGCCCAGAAAGCAGGTAGAACAACTTTTGTGGTGTCTTTCAGATGCCTACCGGAGCAATGTAAAAACTACCAGGAGAACTCCTGTCTGGCACCTTCCCCGGTGGAGTTGTGCATGGGGTGTGTTTGGAACATTTTGTCACCAGCCGAGTCCAAAATTCAGCTGTTCCCCATCTCAGCCCAGAAAGTAGGTAGAACAACTTTTGTGGTGCCTTTCAGGAGCCTACTGGGGTAGTGTAAAAACTACCAAGAGAACTCCTGTCTGGCACCTTCCCCGGTGGAGTTGTGCAGGGGGTGTGTTTGGAACATTTTGTCACCGGCCGAGTCCAAAATTCAGCGGTTCCCCATCTCAGCCCAGAAAGCAGGTAGAACAACTTTTGTGGTGTCTTTCAAATGCCTACCAAGGTAGTGTAAAAACTACCAAGAGAACTCCTGTCTGGCACCTTCCCCGGTGGAGTTGTGCATGGGGTGTGTTTGGAACATTTTGTCACCAGCCGAGTCCAAAATTCAGCGATTCCCCATCTCAGCCCAGAAAGCAGGTAGAACAACTTTTGTGGTGCCTTTCAGCTGCCTACCAAGGTAGTGTAAAAACTACCAACAGAATTCGTTCCTGGCACCTTCCCCGGTGGAGTTGTGCATGAGGTGTGTTTGGAACATTTTGTCACCAGCCGAGTCCAAAATTCAGCGTTTCCCCATCTCAGCCCAGAAAGCAGGTAGAACAACTTTTGTGGTGCCTTTCAGGAGCCTACTGGGGTAGTGTAAAAACTACCAAGAGAACTCCTGTCTGGCACCTTCCCCGGTGGAGTTGTGCATGGGGTGTGTTTGGAACATTTTGTCACCGGCCGAGTCCAAAATTCAGCGATTCCCCATCTCAGCCCAGAAAGCAGGTAGAACAACTTTTGTGGTGCCTTTCAGCTGCCTACCAAGGTAGTGTAAAAACTACTAAGAGAACTCCTGTCTGGCACCTTCCCCGGTGGAGTTGTGCATGGGGTGTGTTTGGAACATATTGTCACCGGCCGAGTCCAAAATTCAGCGGTTCCCCATCTCAGCCCAGAAAGCAGGAAGAACAACTTTTGTGGTGCCTTTCAGGTGCCTACCAAGGTAGTGTAAAAACTACCAGGAGAACTCCTGCCTGGCACCTTCCCCGGTGGAGTTGTGCATGGGGTGTGTTTGGAACATTTTGTCACCGGCCGACTCCAAAATTCAGCTGTTCCCCATCTCAGCCCAGAAAGCAGGAAGAACAACTTTTGTGGTGTCTTTCACATGCCTATCGGAGCAATGTAAAAACTACCAGGAGAACTCCTGTCTGGCACCTTCCCCGGTGGAGTTGTGCATGGGGTGTGTTTGGAACATTTTGTCACCAGCCGACTCCAAAATTCAGCTGTTCCCCATCTCAGCCCAGAAAGCAGGTAGAACAACTTTTGTGGTGCCTTTCAGATGCCTACCAAGGTAGTGTAAAAACTACCAAGAGAACTCCTGTCTGGCACCTTCCCCGGTGGAGTTGTGCATGGGGTGTGTTTGGAGTATTTTGTCACCAGCCGAGTCCAAAATTCAGCGTTTCCCCATCTCAGCCCAGAAAGCAGGTAGAACAACTTTTGTGGTGCCTTTCAGGAGCCTACTGGGGTAGTGTAAAAACTACCAAGAGAACTCCTGTCTGGCACCTTCCCCGGTGGAGTTGTGCATGGGGTGTGTTTGGAACATTTTGTCACCGGCCGAGTCCAAAATTCAGCGGTTCCCCATCTCAGCCCAGAAAGCAGGTAGAAAAACTTTTGTGGTGTCTTTTAGATGCCTACCAAGGTAGTGTAAAAACTACCAAGAGAACTCCTGTCTGGCACCTTCCCCGGTGGAGTTGTGCAGGGGGTGTGTTTGGAACATTTTGTCACCAGCCGACTCCAAAATTCAGCGTTTCCCCATCTCAGCCCAGAAAGCAGGTAGAACAACTTTTGTGGTGCCTTTTAGATGCCTACCAAGGTAGTGTAAAAACTACCAAGAGAACTCCTGTCTGGCACCTTCCCCGGTGGAGATGTGCATGGGGTGTGTTTGGAACATTTTGTCACCAGCCGACTCCAAAATTCAGCGGTTCCCCATCTCAGCCCAGAAAGCAGGAAGAACAACTTTTGTGGTGCCTTTCAGCTGCCTACCAAGGTAGTGTAAAAACTACTAAGAGAACTCCTGTCTGGCACCTTCCCCGGTGGAGTTGTGCATGGGGTGTGTTTGGAACATTTTGTCACCAGCCGACTCCAAAATTCAGCGGTTCCCCATCTCAGCCCAGAAAGCAGGTAGAACAACTTTTGTGGTGTCTTTCAAATGCCTACCAAGGTAGTTTAAAAACTACCAAGAGAACTCCTGTCTGGCACCTTCCCCGGTGGAGTTGTGCATGGGGTGTGTTTGGAACATTTTGTCACCAGCCGACTCCAAAATTCAGCGATTCCCCATCTCAGCCCAGAAAGCAGGTAGAACAACTTTTGTGGTGTCTTTCAGATGCCTACCGGAGCAATGTAAAAACTACCAGGAGAACTCGTCTTTGGCACCTTCGCAAGTGGAGTTGTGCATGGGGTGTATTTATAAAAATTTTGTCACCAGCCGAGTCCAAAATTCAGCTGTTCCCCATCTCAGCCCAGAAAGCAGGTAGAACAACTTTTGTGGTGCCTTTCAGCTGCCTACCAAGGTAGTGTAAAAACTACTAAGAGAACTCGTTTCTGGCACCTTCCCCGGTGGAGTTGTGCAGGGGGTGTGTTTGGAACATTTTGTCACCAGCCGACTCCAAAATTCAGCAGTTCCCCATCTCAGCCCAGAAAGCAGGTAGAACAACTTTTGTGGTGCCTTTCAAATGCCTACCAAGGTAGTGTAAAAACTACCAGGAGAACTCCTGTCTGGCACCTTCCGTGGTGGAGTTGTGCATGGGGTGTCTTTGGAACATTTGGCCACCACCCGAGTCCAAAATTCAGCGTTTCCCCATCTCAGCCCAGAAAGCAGGTAGAACAACTTTTGTGGTGTCTTTCAAATGCCTACCAAGGTAGTGTAAAAACTACCAAGAGAACTCCTGTCTGGCACCTTCCCCGGTGGAGTTGTGCATGGGGTGTCTTTGGAACATTTTGTCACCGGCCGACTCCAAAATTCAGCGATTCCCCATCTCAGCCCAGAAAGCAGGAAGAACAACTTTTGTAGTGTCTTTCAGGTGCCTACCAAGGTAGTGTAAAAACTACCAACAGAATTCGTTCCTGGCACCTTCCCCGGTGGAGTTGTGCATGGGGTGTGTTTGGAACATTTTGTCACCAGCCGACTCCAAAATTCAGCGATTCCCCATCTCAGCCCAGAAAGCAGGTAGAACAACTTTTGTGGTGTCTTTCACATGCCTACCGGAGCAATGTAAAAACTACCAGGAGAACTCCTGTCTGGCACCTTCCCCGGTGGAGTTGTGCATGGGGTGTGTTTGGAACATTTTGTCACCAGCCGACTCCAAAATTCAGCGATTCCCCATCTCAGCCCAGAAAGCAGGTAGAACAACTTTTGTGGTGTCTTTCAGATGCCTACCAAGGTAGTGTAAAAACTACTAAGAGAACTCCTGTCTGGCACCTTCCCCGGTGGAGTTGTGCATGGGGTGTGTTTGGAACATTTTGTCACCAGCCGAGTCCAAAATTCAGCGTTTCCCCATCTCAGCCCAGAAAGCAGGTAGAACAACTTTTGTGGTGCCTTTCAGGAGCCTACTGGGGTAGTGTAAAAACTACCAAGAGAACTCCTGTCTGGCACCTTCCCCGGTGGAGTTGTGCATGGGGTGTGTTTGGAACATTTTGTCACCGGCCGAGTCCAAAATTCAGCGATTCCCCATCTCAGCCCAGAAAGCAGGTAGAACAACTTTTGTGGTGTCTTTCAAATGCCTACTGGGGTAGTGTAAAAACTACCAAGAGAACTCCTGTCTGGCACCTTCCCCGGTGGAGTTGTGCATGGGGTGCCTTTGGAACATTTTGTCACCGGCCGACTCCAAAATTCAGCGATTCCCCATCTCAGCCCAGAAAGCAGGAAGAACAACTTTTGTAGTGTCTTTCAGGTGCCTACCAAGGTAGTGTAAAAACTACCAACAGAATTCGTTCCTGGCACCTTCCCCGGTGGAGTTGTGCATGGGGTGTGTTTGGAACATTTTGTCACCAGCCGACTCCAAAATTCAGCGATTCCCCATCTCAGCCCAGAAAGCAGGTAGAACAACTTTTGTGGTGTCTTTCAGATGCCTACCGGAGCAATGTAAAAACTACCAGGAGAACTCCTGTCTGGCACCTTCCCCGGTGGAGTTGTGCATGGGGTGTGTTTGGAACATTTTGTCACCAGCCGACTCCAAAATTCAGCTGTTCCCCATCTCAGCCCAGAAAGCAGGTCGAACAACTTTTGTGGTGCCTTTCAGGAGCCTACTGGGGTAGTGTAAAAACTACCAAGAGAACTCCTGTCTGGCACCTTCCCCGGTGGAGTTGTGCAGGGGGTGTGTTTGGAACATTTTGTCACCGGCCGAGTCCAAAATTCAGCGTTTCCCCATCTCAGCCCAGAAAGCAGGTAGAACAACTTTTGTGGTGCCTTTCAGGAGCCTACTGGGGTAGTGTAAAAACTACCAAGAGAACTCCTGTCTGGCACCTTCCCCGGTGGAGTTGTGCATGGGGTGTGTTTGGAACATTTTGTCACCGGCCGAGTCCAAAATTCAGCGATTCCCCATCTCAGCCCAGAAAGCAGGTAGAACAACTTTTGTGGTGTCTTTCAGATGCCTACCAAGGTAGTGTAAAAACTACCAACAGAATTCGTTCCTGGCACCTTCCCCGGTGGAGTTGTGCATGGGGTGTGTTTGGAACATTTTGTCACCGGCCGACTCCAAAATTCAGCGATTCCCCATCTCAGCCCAGAAAGCAGGTAGAACAACTTTTGTGGTGTCTTTCAGATGCCTACCAGAGCAATGTAAAAACTACCAGGAGAACTCCTGTCTGGCACCTTCCCCGGTGGAGTTGTGCATGGGGTGTGTTTGGAACATTTTGTCACCAGCCGAGTCCAAAATTCAGCTGTTCCCCATCTCAGCCCAGAAAGTAGGTAGAACAACTTTTGTGGTGCCTTTCAGGAGCCTACTGGGGTAGTGTAAAAACTACCAAGAGAACTCCTGTCTGGCACCTTCCCCGGTGGAGTTGTGCAGGGGGTGTGTTTGGAACATATTGTCACCGGCCGACTCCAAAATTCTGCGATTCCCCATCTCAGCCCAGAAAGCAGGAAGAACAACTTTTGTGGTGTCCTTTGGTGCCTACCGGAGCAATGTAAAAACTACCAGGAGAACTCCTGTCTGGCACCTTCCCCGGTGGAGTTGTGCATGGGGTGTGTTTGGAACATTTTGTCACCAGCCGACTCCAAAATTCAGCTGTTCCCCATCTCAGCCCAGAAAGCAGGTAGAACAACTTTTGTGGTGCCTTTCAGATGCCTACCAAGGTAGTGTAAAAACTACCAAGAGAACTCCTGTCTGGCACCTTCCCCGGTGGAGTTGTGCATGGGGTGTGTTTGGAGTATTTTGTCACCAGCCGAGTCCAAAATTCAGCGTTTCCCCATCTCAGCCCAGAAAGCAGGTAGAACAACTTTTGTGGTGCCTTTCAGGAGCCTACTGGGGTAGTGTAAAAACTACCAAGAGAACTCCTGTCTGGCACCTTCCCCGGTGGAGTTGTGCATGGGGTGTGTTTGGAACATTTTGTCACCGGCCGAGTCCAAAATTCAGCGTTTCCCCATCTCAGCCCAGAAAGCAGGTAGAACAACTTTTGTGGTGTCTTTTAGATGCCTACCAAGGTAGTGTAAAAACTACCAAGAGAACTCCTGTCTGGCACCTTCCCCGGTGGAGTTGTGCAGGGGGTGTGTTTGGAACATTTTGTCACCAGCCGACTCCAAAATTCAGCGTTTCCCCATCTCAGCCCAGAAAGCAGGTAGAACAACTTTTGTGGTGTCTTTTAGATGCCTACCAAGGTAGTGTAAAAACTACCAAGAGAACTCCTGTCTGGCACCTTCCCCGGTGGAGTTGTGCATGGGGTGTGTTTGGAACATTTTGTCACCAGCCGACTCCAAAATTCAGCGGTTCCCCATCTCAGCCCAGAAAGCAGGTAGAACAACTTTTGTGGTTCCTTTCAGCTGCCTACCAAGGTAGTGTAAAAACTACTAAGAAAACTCCTGTCTGGCACCTTCCCCGGTGGAGTTGTGCATGGGGTGTGTTTGGAACATTTTGTCACCGGCCGAGTCCAAAATTCAGCGATTCCCCATCTCAGCCCAGAAAGCAGGTAGAACAACTTTTGTGGTGTCTTTCAGATGCCTACCGAAGCACTGTAAAAACTACCAGGAGAACTCCTGTCTGGCACCTTCCCCGGTGGAGTTGTGCAGGGGGTGTGTTTGGAACATTTTGTCACCAGCCGACTCCAAAATTCAGCGTTTCCCCATCTCAGCCCAGAAAGCAGGTAGAACAACTTTTGTGGTGCCTTTCAGCTGCCTACCAAGGTAGTGTAAAAACTACCAACAGAATTCGTTCCTGGCACCTTCCCCGGTGGAGTTGTGCATGGGGTGTGTTTGGAACATTTTGTCACCAGCCGACTCCAAAATTCAGCGATTCCCCATCTCAGCCCAGAAAGCAGGTAGAACAACTTTTGTGGTGTCTTTCAGATGCCTACCGGAGCAATGTAAAAACTACCAGGAGAACCCCTGTCTGGCACCTTCCCCGGTGGAGTTGTGCAGGGGGTGTGTTTGGAACATTTTGTCACCGGCCGACTCCAAAATTCAGCGGTTCCCCATCTCAGCCCAGAAAGCAGGAAGAACAACTTTTGTGGTGTCTTTCAGATGCCTACCAAGGTAGTGTAAAAACTACCAAGAGAACTCCTGTCTGGCACCTTCCCCGGTGGAGTTGTGCAGGGGGTGTGTTTGGAACATTTTGTCACCAGCCGACTCAAAAATTCAGCGATTCCCCATCTCAGCCCAGAAAGCAGGAAGAACAACTTTTGTGGTGTCCTTTGGTGCCTACCGGAGCAATGTAAAAACTACCAAGAGAACTCGTCTTTGGCACCTTCGCGAGTGGAGTTGTGCATGGGGTGTATTTATAAAAATTTTGTCACCAGCCGACTCCAAAATTCAGCTGTTCCCCATCTCAGCCCAGAAAGCAGGTAGAACAACTTTTGTGGTGCCTTTCAGATGCCTACTGGGGTAGTGTAAAAACTACTAAGAGAACTCCTGTCTGGCACCTTCCCCGGTGGAGTTGTGCAGGGGGTGTGTTTGGAACATTTTGTCACCCGCCGAGTCCAAAATTCAGCGGTTCCCCATCTCAGCCCAGAAAGCAGGTAGAACAACTTTTGTGGTGCCTTTCAGATGCCTACCAAGGTAGTGTAAAAACTACTAAGAGAACTCCTGTCTGGCACCTTCCCCGGTGGAGTTGTGCAGGGGGTGTGTTTGGAACATTTTGTCACCAGCCGACTCCAAAATTCAGCGTTTCCCCATCTCAGCCCAGAAAGCAGGTAGAACAACTTTTGTGGTGTCCTTTAGATGCCTACCAAGGTAGTGTAAAAACTACCAAGAGAACTCCTGCCTGGCACCTTCCCCGGTGGAGTTGTGCATGGGGTGTCTTTGGAACATTTTGTCTCCAGCCGACTCCAAAATTCAGCGGTTCCCCATCTCAGCCCAGAAAGCAGGTAGAACAACTTTTGTGGTGCCTTTCAGGTGCCTACCAAGGTAGTGTAAAAACTACTAAGAGAACTCCTGTCTGGCACCTTCCCCGGTGGAGTTGTGCATGGGGTGTCTTTGGAACATTTTGTCACCGGCCGACTCCAAAATTCAGCGTTTCCCCATCTCAGCCCAGAAAGCGGGTAGAACAACTTTTGTGGTGTCCTTTTGATGCCTACCGGAGCAATGTAAAAACTACCAGGAGAACTCCTGTCTGGCACCTTCCCCGGTGGAGTTGTGCATGGGGTGTGTTTGGAACATTTTGTCACCAGCCGACTCCAAAATTCAGCTGTTCCCCATCTCAGCCCAGAAAGCAGGTAGAACAACTTTTGTGGTGCCTTTCAGATGCCTACCAAGGTAGTGTAAAAACTACTAAGAGAACTCCTGTCTGGCACCTTCCCCGGTGGAGTTGTGCATGGGGTGTGTTTGGAACATTTTGTCACCAGCCGAGTCCAAAATTCAGCGTTTCCCCATCTCAGCCCAGAAAGCAGGTAGAACAACTTTTGTGGTGCCTTTCAGGAGCCTACTGGGGTAGTGTAAAAACTACCAAGAGAACTCCTGTCTGGCACCTTCCCCGGTGGAGTTGTGCATGGGGTGTGTTTGGAACATTTTGTCACCGGCCGAGTCCAAAATTCAGCGATTCCCCATCTCAGCCCAGAAAGCAGGTAGAACAACTTTTGTGGTGCCTTTCAGCTGCCTACCAAGGTAGTGTAAAAACTACTAAGAGAACTCCTGTCTGGCACCTTCCCCGGTGGAGTTGTGCATGGGATGTGTTTGGAACATTTTGTCACCAGCCGACTCCAAAATTCAGCGTTTCCCCATCTCAGCCCAGAAAGCAGGTAGAACAACTTTTGTGGTGTCTTTTAGATGCCTACCAAGGTAGTGTAAAAACTACCAAGAGAACTCCTGCCTGGCACCTTCCCCGGTGGAGTTGTGCAGGGGGTGTGTTTGGAACATTTTGTCACCCGCCGAGTCCAAAATTCAGCGGTTCCCCATCTCAGCCCCGAAAGCAGGTAGAACAACTTTTGTGGTGCCTTTCAGATGCCTACCAAGGTAGTGTAAAAACTACCAGGAGAACTCCTGTCTGGCACCTTCCCCGGTGGAGTTGTGCAGGGGGTGTGTTTGGAACATTTTGTCACCAGCCGACTCCAAAATTCAGCGTTTCCCCATCTCAGCCCAGAAAGCAGGTAGAACAACTTTTGTGGTGTCCTTTAGATGCCTACCAAGGTAGTGTAAAAACTACCAAGAGAACTCCTGCCTGGCACCTTCCCCGGTGGAGTTGTGCATGGGGTGTCTTTGGAACATTTTGTCACCAGCCGACTCCAAAATTCAGCGGTTCCCCATCTCAGCCCAGAAAGCAGGTAGAACAACTTTTGTGGTGCCTTTCAGGTGCCTACCAAGGTAGTGTAAAAACTACTAAGAGAACTCCTGTCTGGCACCTTCCCCGGTGGAGTTGTGCATGGGGTGTGTTTGGAACATTTTGTCACCAGCCGACTCCAAAATTCAGCGTTTCCCCATCTCAGCCCAGAAAGCAGGTAGAACAACTTTTGTGGTGCCTTTTAGATGCCTACCAAGGTAGTGTAAAAACTACCAAGAGAACTCCTGTCTGGCACCTTCCCCGGTGGAGTTGTGCATGGGGTGTGTTTGGAACATTTTGTCACCAGCCGACTCCAAAATTCAGCGGTTCCCCATCTCAGCCCAGAAAGCAGGAAGAACAACTTTTGTGGTGCCTTTCAGCTGCCTACCAAGGTAGTGTAAAAACTACTAAGAGAACTCCTGTCTGGCACCTTCCCCGGTGGAGTTGTGCATGGGGTGTGTTTGGAACATTTTGTCACCAGCCGAGTCCAAAATTCAGCGGTTCCCCATCTCAGCCCAGAAAGCAGGTAGAACAACTTTTGTGGTGCCTTTCAGCTGCCTACCAAGGTAGTGTAAAAACTACTAAGAGAACTCCTGTCTGGCACCTTCCCCGGTGGAGTTGTGCAGGGGGTGTGTTTGGAACATTTTGTCACCAGCCGACTCCAAAATTCAGCTGTTCCCCATCTCAGCCCAGAAAGCAGGTAGAACAACTTTTGTGGTGTCTTTCAGATGCCTACCGGAGCACTGTAAAAACTACCAGGAGAACTCCTGTCTGGCACCTTCCCCGGTGGAGTTGTGCAGGGGGTGTGTTTGGAACATTTTGTCACCGGCCGAGTCCAAAATTCAGCGTTTCCCCATCTCAGCCCAGAAAGCAGGTAGAACAACTTTTGTGGTGCCTTTCAGGTGCCTACTGGGGTAGTGTAAAAACTACCAAGAGAACTCCTGTCTGGCACCTTCCCCGGTGGAGTTGTGCATGGGGTGTGTTTGGAACATTTTGTCACCGGCCGACTCCAAAATTCAGCGATTCCCCATCTCAGCCCAGAAAGCAGGTAGAACAACTTTTGTGGTGCCTTTCAGCTGCCTACCAAGGTAGTGTAAAAACTACTAAGAGAACTCCTGTCTGGCACCTTCCCCGGTGGAGTTGTGCAGGGGGTGTCTTTGGAACATTTTGTCACCAGCCGAGTCCAAAATTCAGCGTTTCCCCATCTCAGCCCAGAAAGCAGGTAGAACAACTTTTGTGGTGCCTTTCAGCTGCCTACCAAGGTAGTGTAAAAACTACCAACAGAATTCGTTCCTGGCACCTTCCCCGGTGGAGTTGTGCATGGGGTGTGTTTGGAACATTTTGTCACCAGCCGACTCCAAAATTCAGCGATTCCCCATCTCAGCCCAGAAAGCAGGTAGAACAACTTTTGTGGTGTCTTTCAGATGCCTACCGGAGCAATGTAAAAACTACCAGGAGAACCCCTGTCTGGCACCTTCCCCGGTGGAGTTGTGCAGGGGGTGTGTTTGGAACATTTTGTCACCGGCCGACTCCAAAATTCAGCGGTTCCCCATCTCAGCCCAGAAAGCAGGTAGAACAACTTTTGTGGTGTCTTTCAGATGCCTACCAAGGTAGTGTAAAAACTACCAAGAGAACTCCTGTCTGGCACCTTCCCCGGTGGAGTTGTGCATGGGGTGTGTTTGGAACATTTTGTCACCAGCCGACTCCAAAATTCAGCGGTTCCCCATCTCAGCCCAGAAAGCAGGAAGAACAACTTTTGTGGTGCCTTTCAGCTGCCTACCAAGGTAGTGTAAAAACTACCAGGAGAACTCTTGTCTGGCACCTTCCCCGGTGGAGTTGTGCAGGGGGTGTGTTTGGGACATTTTGTCACCAGCCGACTCCAAAATTCAGCTGTTCCCCATCTCAGCCCAGAAAGCAGGTAGAACAACTTTTGTGGTGTCTTTCAGATGCCTACCAAGGTAGTGTAAAAACTATTAAGAGAACTCCTGTCTGGCACCTTCCCCGGTGGAGTTGTGCAGGGGGTGTGTTTGGAACATTTTGCCACCGGCCGAGTCCAAAATTCAGCGGTTCCCCATCTCAGCCCAGAAAGCAGGAAGAACAACTTTTGTGGTGTCTTTCAGCTGCCTACCAAGGTAGTGTAAAAACTACTAAGAGAACTCCTGTCTGGCACCTTCCCCGGTGGAGTTGTGCAGGGGGTGTGTTTGGAACATTTTGTCACCAGCCGACTCCAAAATTCAGCAGTTCCCCATCTCAGCCCAGAAAGCAGGTAGAACAACTTTTGTGGTGCCTTTCAAATGCCTACCAAGGTAGTGTAGAAACTACCAAGAGAACTCCTGTCTGGCACCTTCCCCGGTGGAGTTGTGCATGGGGTGTGTTTGGAACATTTTGCCACCAGCCGAGTCCAAAATTCAGCGTTTCCCCATCTCAGCCCAGAAAGCAGGTAGAACAACTTTTGTGGTGTCTTTCAAATGCCTACCAAGGTAGTGTAAAAACTACCAACAGAATTCGTTCCTGGCACCTTCCCCGGTGGAGTTGTGCATGGGGTGTGTTTGGAACATTTTGTCACCAGCCGACTCCAAAATTCAGCGATTCCCCATCTCAGCCCAGAAAGCAGGTAGAACAACTTTTGTGGTGTCTTTCAGATGCCTACCGGAGCAATGTAAAAACTACCAGGAGAACTCCTGTATGGCACCTTCCCCGGTGGAGTTGTGCATGGGGTGTGTTTGGAACATTTTGTCACCAGCCGACTCCAAAATTCAGCGGTTCCCCATCTCAGCCCAGAAAGCAGATAGAACAAGTTTTGTGGTGTCTTTGAGGTGCCTACCAGAGCAATGTAAAATCTATCAAGAGAACTCCTGCCTGGCACCTTCCCCGGTGGAGTTGTGCAGGGGGTGTGTTTGGAACATTTTGCCACCAGCCGACTCCAAAATTCAGCCGTTCCCCATCTCAGCCCAGAAAGCAGGTAGAACAACTTTTGTGGTGTCTTTGAGGTGCCTACCAGAGCAATGTAAAATCTACCAACAGAACTCCTGTCTAGCACCTTCCCCGGTGGAGTTGTGCAGGGGGTGTGTTTGGAACATTTTGTCACCGGCCGACTCCAAAATTCAGCGGTTCCCCATCTCAGCCCAGAAAGCAGGTAGAACAACTTTTGTGGTGTCTTTCAGATGCCTACCGGAGCTATGTAAAAACTACCAGGAGAACTCCTTTCTGGCACCTTCCCCGGTGGAGTTGTGCAGGGGGTGTGTTTGGAACATTTTGTCACCAGCCGAGTGCAAAATTCATCTGTTCCCCATCTCAGCCCAGAAAGCAGGTAGAACAACTTTTGTAGTGTCTTTTTGATGCCTACCAAGGTAGTGTAAAATGTACCAAGAGAACTCCTGTCTGGCACCTTCCCCGGTGGAGTTGTGCAGGGGGTGTGTTTGGAACATTTTGTCACCAGCCGAGTCCAAAATTCAGCGGTTCCCCATCTCAGTCCACAAAGCAGGTAGAACAACTTTTGTGGTGTCTTTCAGCTGCCTACCAAGGTAGTGTAAAAACTACCAGGAGAACTCCTGTCTGGCACCTTCCCCGGTGGAGTTGTGCATGGGGTGTGTTTGGAACATTATGTCACCAGCCGACTCCAAAATTCAGCTGTTCCCCATCTCAGCCCAGAAAGCAGGAAGAACAACTTTTGTGGTGCCTTTCAACTGCCTACCAAGGTAGTGTAAAAACTACCAGGAGAACTCCTGCCTGGCACCTTCCCCGGTGGAGTTGTGCATGGGGTGTGTTTGGAACATTTTGTCACCGGCCGACTCCAAAATTCAGCGATTCCCCATCTCAGCCCAGAAAGCAGGAAGAACAACTTTTGTGGTGTCCTTTGGTGCCTACCGGAGCAATGTAAAAACTACCAAGAGAACTCGTCTTTGGCACCTTCGCAAGTGGAGTTGTGCATGGGGTGTATTTATAAAAATTTTGTCACCAGCCGAGTCCAAAATTCAGCTGTTCCCCATCTCAGCCCAGAAAGCAGGTAGAACAACTTTTGTGGTGCCTTTCAGCTGCCTACCAAGGTAGTGTAAAAACTACTAAGAGAACTCCTGTCTGGCACCTTCCCCGGTGGAGTTGTGCAGGGGGTGTGTTTGGAACATTTTGTCACCAGCCGACTCCAAAATTCAGCAGTTCCCCATCTCAGCCCAGAAAGCAGGTAGAACAACTTTTGTGGTGCCTTTCAAATGCCTACCAAGGTAGTGTAGAAACTACCAAGAGAACTCCTGTCTGGCACCTTCCCCGGTGGAGTTGTGCATGGGGTGTCTTTGGAACATTTTGCCACCAGCCGAGTCCAAAATTCAGCGTTTCCCCATCTCAGCCCAGAAAGCAGGTAGAACAACTTTTGTGGTGTCTTTCAAATGCCTACCAAGGTAGTGTAAAAACTACCAAGAGAACTCCTGTCTGGCACCTTCCCCGGTGGAGTTGTGCATGGGGTGTCTTTGGAACATTTTGTCACCGGCCGACTCCAAAATTCAGCGATTCCCCATCTCAGCCCAGAAAGCAGGAAGAACAACTTTTGTAGTGTCTTTCAGGTGCCTACCAAGGTAGTGTAAAAACTACCAACAGAATTCGTTCCTGGCACCTTCCCCGGTGGAGTTGTGCATGGGGTGTGTTTGGAACATTTTGTCACCAGCCGACTCCAAAATTCAGCGATTCCCCATCTCAGCCCAGAAAGCAGGAAGAACAACTTTTGTGGTGTCTTTCAGATGCCTACCGGAGCAATGTAAAAACTACCAGGAGAACTCCTGTCTGGCACCTTCCCCGGTGGAGTTGTGCATGGGGTGTGTTTGGAACATTTTGTCACCAGCCGACTCCAAAATTCAGCTGTTCCCCATCTCAGCCCAGAAAGCAGGTAGAACAACTTTTGTGGTGTCTTTCAGATGCCTACCAAGGTAGTGTAAAAACTACTAAGAGAACTCCTGTCTGGCACCTTCCCCGGTGGAGTTGTGCATGGGGTGTGTTTGGAACATTTTGTCACCAGCCGACTCCAAAATTCAGCGTTTCCCCATCTCAGCCCAGAAAGCAGGTAGAACAACTTTTGTGGTGCCTTTCAGGAGCCTACTGGGGTAGTGTAAAAACTACCAAGAGAACTCCTGTCCGGCACCTTCCCCGGTGGAGTTGTGCATGGGGTGTGTTTGGAACATTTTGTCACCGGCCGAGTCCAAAATTCAGCGATTCCCCATCTCAGCCCAGAAAGCAGGTAGAACAACTTTTGTTGTGCCTTTCAGCTGCCTACCAAGGTAGTGTAAAAACTACCAACAGAATTCGTTCCTGGCACCTTCCCCGGTGGAGTTGTGCATGGGGTGTGTTTGGAACATTTTGTCACCGGCCGACTCCAAAATTCAGCGATTCCCCATCTCAGCCCAGAAAGCAGGTAGAACAACTTTTGTGGTGTCTTTCAGATGCCTACCGGAGCAATGTAAAAACTACCAGGAGAACTCCTGTCTGGCACCTTCCCCGGTGGAGTTGTGCATGGGGTGTGTTTGGAACATTTTGTCACCGGCCGAGTCCAAAATTCAGCGATTCCCCATCTCAGCCCAGAAAGCAGGAAGAACAACTTTTGTGGTGTCCTTTGGTGCCTACCGGAGCAATGTAAAAACTACCAAGAGAACTCGTCTTTGGCACCTTCGCAAGTGGAGTTGTGCATGGGGTGTATTTATAAAAATTTTGTCACCAGCCGAGTCCAAAATTCAGCTGTTCCCCATCTCAGCCCAGAAAGCAGGTAGAACAACTTTTGTGGTGCCTTTCAGCTGCCTACCAAGGTAGTGTAAAAACTACTAAGAGAACTCCTGTCTGGCACCTTCCCCGGTGGAGTTGTGCATGGGGTGTGTTTGGAACATTTTGTCACCAGCCGAGTCCAAAATTCAGCTGTTCCCCATCTCAGCCCAGAAAGCAGGTAGAACAACTTTTGTGGTGCCTTTCAAATGCCTACCAAGGTAGTGTAGAAACTACCAAGAGAACTCCTGTCTGGCACCTTCCCCGGTGGAGTTGTGCATGGGGTGTCTTTGGAACATTTGGCCACCAGCCGAGTCCAAAATTCAGCGTTTCCCCATCTCAGCCCAGAAAGCAGGTAGAACAACTTTTGTGGTGTCTTTCAAATGCCTACCAAGGTAGTGTAAAAACTACCAAGAGAACTCCTGTCTGGCACCTTCCCCGGTGGAGTTGTGCATGGGGTGTCTTTGGAACATTTTGTCACCGGCTGACTCCAAAATTCAGCGATTCCCCATCTCAGCCCAGAAAGCAGGAAGAACAACTTTTGTAGTGTCTTTCAGGTGCCTACCAAGGTAGTGTAAAAACTACCAACAGAATTCGTTCCTGGCACCTTCCCCGGTGGAGTTGTGCATGGGGTGTGTTTGGAACATTTTGTCACCAGCCGACTCCAAAATTCAGCGATTCCCCATCTCAGCCCAGAAAGCAGGTAGAACAACTTTTGTGGTGTCTTTCACATGCCTACCGGAGCAATGTAAAAACTACCAGGAGAACTCCTGTCTGGCACCTTCCCCGGTGGAGTTGTGCATGGGGTGTGTTTGGAACATTTTGTCACCAGCCGACTCCAAAATTCAGCTGTTCCCCATCTCAGCCCAGAAAGCAGGTAGAACAACTTTTGTGGTGTCTTTCAGATGCCTACCAAGGTAGTGTAAAAACTACTAAGAGAACTCCTGTCTGGCACCTTCCCCGGTGGAGTTGTGCATGGGGTGTGTTTGGAACATTTTGTCACCAGCCGACTCCAAAATTCAGCGATTCCCCATCTCAGCCCAGAAAGCAGGTAGAACAACTTTTGTGGTGTCTTTCACATGCCTACCGGAGCAATGTAAAAACTACCAGGAGAACTCCTGTCTGGCACCTTCCCCGGTGGAGTTGTGCATGGGGTGTGTTTGGAACATTTTGTCACCAGCCGACTCCAAAATTCAGCTGTTCCCCATCTCAGCCCAGAAAGCAGGTAGAACAACTTTTGTGGTGTCTTTCATATGCCTACCAAGGTAGTGTAAAAACTACTAAGAGAACTCCTGTCTGGCACCTTCCCCGGTGGAGTTGTGCATGGGGTGTGTTTGGAACATTTTGTCACCAGCCGAGTCCAAAATTCAGCGTTTCCCCATCTCAGCCCAGAAAGCAGGTAGAACAACTTTTGTGGTGCCTTTCAGGAGCCTACTGGGGTAGTGTAAAAACTACCAAGAGAACTCCTGTCTGGCACCTTCCCCGGTGGAGTTGTGCATGGGGTGTGTTTGGAACATTTTGTCACCGGCCGAGTCCAAAATTCAGCGATTCCCCATCTCAGCCCAGAAAGCAGGTAGAACAACTTTTGTGGTGCCTTTCAGCTGCCTACCAAGGTAGTGTAAAAACTACCAACAGAATTCGTTCCTGGCACCTTCCCCGGTGGAGTTGTGCAGGGGGTGTGTTTGGAACATTTTGTCACCGGCCGACTCCAAAATTCAGCGATTCCCCATCTCAGCCCAGAAAGCAGGTAGAACAACTTTTGTGGTGTCTTTCAGATGCCTACCGGAGCAATGTAAAAACTACCAGGAGAACTCCTGTCTGGCACCTTCCCCGGTGGAGTTGTGCATGGGGTGTGTTTGGAACATTTTGTCACCGGCCGAGTCCAAAATTCAGCGATTCCCCATCTCAGCCCAGAAAGCAGGAAGAACAACTTTTGTGGTGTCCTTTGGTGCCTACCGGAGCAATGTAAAAACTACCAAGAGAACTCGTCTTTGGCACCTTCGCAAGTGGAGTTGTGCATGGGGTGTATTTATAAAAATTTTGTCACCAGCCGACTCCAAAATTCAGCAGTTCCCCATCTCAGCCCAGAAAGCAGGTAGAACAACTTTTGTGGTGCCTTTCAAATGCCTACCAAGGTAGTGTAGAAACTACTAAGAGAACTCCTGTCTGGCACCTTCCCCGGTGGAGTTGTGCATGGGGTGTCTTTGGAACATTTGGCCACCAGCCGAGTCCAAAATTCAGCGTTTCCCCATCTCAGCCCAGAAAGCAGGTAGAACAACTTTTGTGGTGTCTTTCAAATGCCTACCAAGGTAGTGTAAAAACTACCAAGAGAACTCCTGTCTGGCACCTTCCCCGGTGGAGTTGTGCATGGGGTGTCTTTGGAACATTTTGTCAGCGGCCGACTCCAAAATTCAGCGATTCCCCATCTCAGCCCAGAAAGCAGGAAGAACAACTTTTGTAGTGTCTTTCAGGTGCCTACCAAGGTAGTGTAAAAACTACCAACAGAATTCGTTCCTGGCACCTTCCCCGGTGGAGTTGTGCATGGGGTGTGTTTGGAACATTTTGTCACCAGCCGACTCCAAAATTCAGCGATTCCCCATCTCAGCCCAGAAAGCAGGTAGAACAACTTTTGTGGTGTCTTTCACATGCCTACCGGAGCAATGTAAAAACTACCAGGAGAACTCCTGTCTGGCACCTTCCCCGGTGGAGTTGTGCATGGGGTGTGTTTGGAACATTTTGTCACCAGCCGACTCCAAAATTCAGCTGTTCCCCATCTCAGCCCAGAAAGCAGGTAGAACAACTTTTGTGGTTCCTTTCAGCTGCCTACCAAGGTAGTGTAAAAACTACCAACAGAATTCGTTCCTGGCACCTTCCCCGGTGGAGTTGTGCATGGGGTGTGTTTGGAACATTTTGTCACTGGCCGACTCCAAAATTCAGCGATTCCCCATCTCAGCCCAGAAAGCAGGTAGAACAACTTTTGTGGTGTCTTTCAGATGCCTACCGGAGCAATGTAAAAACTACCAGGAGAACTCCTGTCTGGCACCTTCCCCGGTGGAGTTGTGCATGGGGTGTGTTTGGAACATTTTGTCACCGGCCGAGTCCAAAATTCAGCGATTCCCCATCTCAGCCCAGAAAGCAGGAAGAACAACTTTTGTGGTGTCCTTTGGTGCCTACCGGAGCAATGTAAAAACTACCAAGAGAACTCGTCTTTGGCACCTTCGCAAGTGGAGTTGTGCATGGGGTGTATTTATAAAAATTTTGTCACCAGCCGAGTCCAAAATTCAGCTGTTCCCCATCTCAGCCCAGAAAGCAGGTAGAACAACTTTTGTGGTGCCTTTCAGCTGCCTACCAAGGTAGTGTAAAAACTACTAAGAGAACTCCTGTCTGGCACCTTCCCCGGTGGAGTTGTGCAGGGGGTGTGTTTGGAACATTTTGTCACCAGCCGACTCCAAAATTCAGCAGTTCCCCATCTCAGCCCAGAAAGCAGGTAGAACAACTTTTGTGGTGCCTTTCAAATGCCTACCAAGGTAGTGTAGAAACTACCAAGAGAACTCCTGTCTGGCACCTTCCCCGGTGGAGTTGTGCATGGGGTGTCTTTGGAACATTTGGCCACCAGCCGAGTCCAAAATTCAGCGTTTCCCCATCTCAGCCCAGAAAGCAGGTAGAACAACTTTTGTGGTGTCTTTCAAATGCCTACCAAGGTAGTGTAAAAACTACCAAGAGAACTCCTGTCTGGCACCTTCCCCGGTGGAGTTGTGCATGGGGTGTCTTTGGAACATTTTGTCAGCGGCCGACTCCAAAATTCAGCGATTCCCCATCTCAGCCCAGAAAGCAGGAAGAACAACTTTTGTAGTGTCTTTCAGGTGCCTACCAAGGTAGTGTAAAAACTACCAACAGAATTCGTTCCTGGCACCTTCCCCGGTGGAGTTGTGCATGGGGTGTGTTTGGAACATTTTGTCACCAGCCGACTCCAAAATTCAGCGATTCCCCATCTCAGCCCAGAAAGCAGGTAGAACAACTTTTGTGGTGTCTTTCACATGCCTACCGGAGCAATGTAAAAACTACCAGGAGAATTCCTGTCTGGCACCTTCCCCGGTGGAGTTGTGCATGGGGTGTGTTTGGAACATTTTGTCACCAGCCGACTCCAAAATTCAGCTGTTCCCCATCTCAGCCCAGAAAGCAGGTAGAACAACTTTTGTGGTGTCTTTCAGATGCCTACCAAGGTAGTGTAAAAACTACTAAGAGAACTCCTGTCTGGCACCTTCCCCGGTGGAGTTTTGCATGGGGTGTGTTTGGAACATTTTGTCACCAGCCGAGTCCAAAATTCAGCGTTTCCCCATCTCAGCCCAGAAAGCAGGTAGAACAACTTTTGTGGTGCCTTTCAGGAGCCTACTGGGGTAGTGTAAAAACTACCAAGAGAACTCCTGTCTGGCACCTTCCCCGGTGGAGTTGTGCATGGGGTGTGTTTGGAACATTTTGTCACCGGCCGAGTCCAAAATTCAGCGATTCCCCATCTCAGCCCAGAAAGCAGGTAGAACAACTTTTGTGGTGTCTTTCAAATGCCTACCAAGGTAGTGTAAAAACTACCAAGAGAACTCCTGTCTGGCACCTTCCCCGGTGGAGTTGTGCATGGGGTGTGTTTGGAACATTTTGTCACCGGCCGACTCCAAAATTCAGCGATTCCCCATCTCAGCCCAGAAAGCAGGAAGAACAACTTTTGTAGTGTCTTTCAGGTGCCTACCAAGGTAGTGTAAAAACTACGAACAGAATTCGTTCCTGGCACCTTCCCCGGTGGAGTTGTGCATGGGGTGTGTTTGGAACATTTTGTCACCGGCCGACTCCAAAATTCAGCGATTCCCCATCTCAGCCCAGAAAGCAGGTAGAACAACTTTTGTGGTGTCTTTCAGATGCCTACCGGAGCAATGTAAAAACTACCAGGAGAACTCCTGTCTGGCACCTTCCCCGGTGGAGTTGTGCATGGGGTGTGTTTGGAAGGTGTGTTTGGAACATTTTGTCACCAGCCGACTCCAAAATTCAGCTGTTCCCCATCTCAGCCCAGAAAGCAGGTAGAACAACTTTTGTGGTGTCTTTCAGATGCCTACCAAGGTAGTGTAAAAACTACTAAGAGAACTCCTGTCTGGCACCTTCCCCGGTGGAGTTGTGCAGGGGGTGTGTTTGGAACATTTTGTCACCAGCCGAGTCCAAAATTCAGCGTTTCCCCATCTCAGCCCAGAAAGCAGGTAGAACAACTTTTGTGGTGCCTTTCAAATGCCTACCAAGGTAGTGTAGAAACTACCAAGAGAACTCCTGTCTGGCACCTTCCCCGGTGGAGTTGTGCATGGGGTGTCTTTGGAACATTTTGCCACCAGCCGAGTCCAAAATTCAGCGTTTCCCCATCTCAGCCCAGAAAGCAGGTAGAACAACTTTTGTGGTGTCTTTCAAATGCCTACCAAGGTAGTGTAAAAACTACCAAGAGAACTCCTGTCTGGCACCTTCCCCGGTGGAGTTGTGCATGGGGTGTCTTTGGAACATTTTGTCACCGGCCGACTCCAAAATTCAGCGATTCCCCATCTCAGCCCAGAAAGCAGGTAGAACAACTTTTGTGGTGCCTTTCAGCTGCCTACCAAGGTAGTGTAAAAACTACCAACAGAATTCGTTCCTGGCACCTTCCCCGGTGGAGATGTGCATGGGGTGTGTTTGGAACATTTTGTCACCGGCCGACTCCAAAATTCAGCGATTCCCCATCTCAGCCCAGAAAGCAGGTAGAACAACTTTTGTGGTGTCTTTCAGATGCCTACCGGAGCAATGTAAAAACTACCAGGAGAACTCCTGTCTGGCACCTTCCCCGGTGGAGTTGTGCAGGGGGTGTGTTTGGAACATTTTGTCACCAGCCGAGTCCAAAATTCAGCTGTTCCCCATCTCAGCCCAGAAAGTAGGTAGAACAACTTTTGTGGTGCCTTTCAGGAGCCTACTGGGGTAGTGTAAAAACTACCAAGAGAACTCCTGTCTGGCACCTTCCCCGGTGGAGTTGTGCAGGGGGTGTGTTTGGAACATTTTGTCACCGGCCGAGTCCAAAATTCAGCGGTTCCCCATCTCAGCCCAGAAAGCAGGTAGAACAACTTTTGTGGTGTCTTTCAAATGCCTACCAAGGTAGTGTAAAAACTACCAAGAGAACTCCTGTCTGGCACCTTCCCCGGTGGAGTTGTGCATGGGGTGTGTTTGGAACATTTTGTCACCAGCCGACTCCAAAATTCAGCGATTCCCCATCTCAGCCCAGAAAGCAGGTAGAACAACTTTTGTGGTGTCTTTCAGATGCCTACCGGAGCAATGTAAAAACTACCAGGAGAACTCCTGTCTGGCACCTTCCCCGGTGGAGTTGTGCATGGGGTGTGTTTGGAACATTTTGTCACCAGCCGACTCCAAAATTCAGCGGTTCCCCATCTCAGCCCAGAAAGCAGGAAGAACAACTTTTGTGGTGCCTTTCAGGTGCCTACCAAGGTAGTGTAAAAACTACTAAGAGAACTCCTGTCTGGCACCTTCCCCGGTGGAGTTGTGCATGGGGTGTGTTTGGAACATTTTGTCACCAGCCGACTCCAAAATTCAGCGGTTCCCCATCTCAGCCCAGAAAGCAGGTAGAACAACTTTTGTGGTGCCTTTCAGCTGCCTACCAAGGTAGTGTAAAAACTACTAAGAGAACTCCTGTCTGGCACCTTCCCCGGTGGAGTTGTGCAGGGGGTGTGTTTGGAACATTTTGTCACCAGCCGACTCCAAAATTCAGCGTTTCCCCATCTCAGCCCAGAAAGCAGGTAGAACAACTTTTGTGGTGTCTTTTAGATGCCTACCAAGGTAGTGTAAAAACTACCAAGAGAACTCCTGTCTGGCACCTTCCCCGGTGGAGTTGTGCATGGGGTGTGTTTGGAACATTTTGTCACCGGCCGAGTCCAAAATTCAGCGATTCCCCATCTCAGCCCAGAAAGCAGGTAGAACAACTTTTGTGGTGCCTTTCAGCTGCCTACCAAGGTAGTGTAAAAACTACTAAGAGAATTCCTGTCTGGCACCTTCCCCGGTGGAGTTGTGCATGGGGTGTGTTTGGAACATTTTGTCACCGGCCGAGTCCAAAATTCAGCGATTCCCCATCTCAGCCCAGAAAGCAGGTAGAACAACTTTTGTGGTGTCTTTCAGATGCCTACCGGAGCACTGTAAAAACTACCAGGAGAACTCCTGTCTGGCACCTTCCCCGGTGGAGTTGTGCAGGGGGTGTGTTTGGAACATTTTGTCACCGGCCGAGTCCAAAATTCAGCGTTTCCCCATCTCAGCCCAGAAAGCAGGTAGAACAACTTTTGTGGTGCCTTTCAGCTGCCTACCAAGGTAGTGTAAAAACTACCAACAGAATTCGTTCCTGGCACCTTCCCCGGTGGAGTTGTGCATGGGGTGTGTTTGGAACATTTTGTCACCAGCCGACTCCAAAATTCAGCGATTCCCCATCTCAGCCCAGAAAGCAGGTAGAACAACTTTTGTGGTGTCTTTCAGATGCCTACCGGAGCAATGTAAAAACTACCAGGAGAACCCCTGTCTGGCACCTTCCCCGGTGGAGTTGTGCAGGGGGTGTGTTTGGAACATTTTGTCACCGGCCGAGTCCAAAATTCAGCGGTTCCCCATCTCAGCCCAGAAAGCAGGTAGAACAACTTTTGTGGTGTCTTTCAGATGCCTACCAAGGTAGTGTAAAAACTACTAAGAGAACTCCTGTCTGGCACCTTCCCCGGTGGAGTTGTGCATGGGGTGTGTTTGGAACATTTTGTCACCAGCCGACTCAAAAATTCAGCGATTCCCCATCTCAGCCCAGAAAGCAGGAAGAACAACTTTTGTGGTGTCCTTTGGTGCCTACCGGAGCAATGTAAAAACTACCAAGAGAACTCGTCTTTGGCACCTTCGCGAGTGGAGTTGTGCATGGGGTGTATTTATAAAAATTTTGTCACCAGCCGAGTCCAAAATTCAGCTGTTCCCCATCTCAGCCCAGAAAGCAGGTAGAACAACTTTTGTGGTGCCTTTCAGATGCCTACTGGGGTAGTGTAAAAACTACTAAGAGAACTCCTGTCTGGCACCTTCCCCGGTGGAGTTGTGCATGGGGTGTGTTTGGAACATTTTGTCACCAGCCGACTCCAAAATTCAGCGGTTCCCCATCTCAGCCCACAAAGCAGGTAGAACAACTTTTGTGGGCCTTTCAAATGCCTACCAAGGTAGTGTAGAAACTACCAAGAGAACTCCTGTCTGGCACCTTCCCCGGTGGAGTTGTGCATGGGGTGTCTTTGGAACATTTTGTCACGGCCGACTCCAAAATTCAGCGGTTCCCCATCTCAGCCCAGAAAGCGGGTAGAACAACTTTTGTGGTGCCTTTCAAATGCCTACCAAGGTAGTGTAAAAACTACTAAGAGAACTCCTGTCTGGCACCTTCCCCGGTGGAGTTGTGCAGGGGGTGTGTTTGGAACATTTTGTCACCAGCCGAGTCCAAAATTCAGCTGTTCCCCATCTCAGCCCAGAAAGCAGGGGTAGAACAACTTTTGTGGTGCCTTTCAGGAGCCTACTGGGGTAGTGTAAAAACTACCAAGAGAACTCCTGTCTGGCACCTTCCCCGGTGGAGTTGTGCATGGGGTGTCTTTGAACATTTTGTCACCGGCCGACTCCAAAATTCAGCGGTTCCCCATCTCAGCCCACAAAGCAGGTAGAACAACTTTTGTGGTGTCCTTTAGATGCCTACCAAGGTAGTGTAAAAACTACCAAGAGAACTCCTGCCTGGCACCTTCCCCGGTGGAGTTGTGCATGGGGTGTCTTTGAACATTTTGTCACCAGCCGACTCCAAAATTCAGCGGTTCCCCATCTCAGCCCAGAAAGCAGGTAGAACAACTTTTGTGGTGTCTTTCAGATGCCTACCAAGGTAGTGTAAAAACTACTAAGAGAACTCCTGTCTGGCACCTTCCCCGGTGGAGTTGTGCAGGGGGTGTGTTTGGAACATTTTGTCACCAGCCGACTCCAAAATTCAGCGTTTCCCCATCTCAGCCCAGAAAGCAGGTAGAACAACTTTTGTGGTGCCTTTTAGATGCCTACCAAGGTAGTGTAAAAACTACCAAGAGAACTCCTGTCTGGCACCTTCCCCGGTGGAGTTGTGCATGGGGTGTGTTTGGAACATTTGTCACCAGCCGAGTCCAAAATTCAGCGGTTCCCCATCTCAGCCCAGAAAGCAGGTAGAACAACTTTTGTGGTGCCTTTCAGCTGCCTACCAAGGTAGTGTAAAAACTACTAAGAGAACTCCTGTCTGGCACCTTCCCCGGTGGAGTTGTGCATGGGGTGTGTTTGGAACATTTTGTCACCGGCCGAGTCCAAAATTCAGCGATTCCCCATCTCAGCCCAGAAGCAGGTAGAACAACTTTTGTGGTGTCTTTCAGATGCCTACCGGAGCACTGTAAAAAACTACCAGGAGAACTCCTGTCTGGCACCTTCCCCGGTGGAGTTGTGCAGGGGGTGTGTTTGGAACATTTTGTCACCGGCCGAGTCCAAAATTCAGCGTTTCCCCATCTCAGCCCAGAAAGCAGGTAGAACAACTTTTGTGGTGCCTTTCAAATGCCTACTGGGGTAGTGTAAAAACTACCAAGAGAACTCCTGTCTGGCACCTTCCCCGGTGAGTTGTGCATGGGGTGTGTTTGGAACATTTTGTCACCGGCCGACTCCAAAATTCAGCGATTCCCCATCTCAGCCCAGAAAGCAGGTAGAACAACTTTTGTGTGCCTTTCAGATGCCTACCAAGGTAGTGTAAAAACTACTAAGAGAACTCCTGTCTGGCACCTTCCCCGGTGGAGTTGTGCAGGGGTGTGTTTGGAACATTTTGTCACCAGCCGACTCCAAAATTCAGCGTTTCCCCATCTCAGCCCAGAAAGCAGGTAGAACAACTTTTGTGGTGCCTTTCAGCTGCCTACCAAGGTAGTGTAAAAACTACCAACAGAATTCGTTCCTGGCACCTTCCCCGGTGGAGTTGTGCATGGGGTGTGTTTGGAACATTTTGTCACCAGCCGACTCCAAAATTCAGCGATTCCCCATCTCAGCCCAGAAAGCAGGTAGAACAACTTTTGTGGTGTCTTTCAGATGCCTACCGGAGCAATGTAAAAACTACCAGGAGAACCCCTGTCTGGCACCTTCCCCGGTGGAGTTGTGCAGGGGGTGTGTTTGGAACATTTTGTCACCGGCCGACTCCAAAATTCAGCGGTTCCCCATCTCAGCCAGAAAGAAGGTAGAACAACTTTTGTGGTGTCTTTCAGATGCCTACCAAGGTAGTGTAAAAACTACTAAGAGAACTCCTGTCTGGCACCTTCCCCGGTGGAGTTGTGCAGGGGGTGTGTTTGGAACATTTTGTCACCAGCCGACTCCAAAATTCAGCTGTTCCCCATCTTAGCCCAGAAAGCAGGAAGAACAACTTTTGTGGTGTCCTTTGGTGCCTACCCGAGCAATGTAAAAACTACAAGAGAACTCGTCTTTGGCACCTTCGCGAGTGGAGTTGTGCATGGGGTGTATTTATAAAAATTTTGTCACCAGCCGAGTCCAAAATTCAGCTGTTCCCCATCTCAGCCCAGAAAGCAGGTAGAACAACTTTTGTGGTGCCTTTCAGATGCCTACTGGGGTAGTGTAAAAACTACTAAGAGAACTCCTGTCTGGCACCTTCCCCGGTGGAGTTGTGCATGGGGTGTGTTTGGAACATTTTGTCACCAGCCGACTCCAAAATTCAGCGGTTCCCCATCTCAGCCCACAAAGCAGGTAGAACAACTTTTGTGGTGCCTTTCAAATGCCTACCAAGGTAGTGTAGAAACTACCAAGAGAACTCCTGTCTGGCACCTTCCCGGTGGAGTTGTGCATGGGGTGTCTTTGGAACATTTTGTCACCGGCCGACTCCAAAATTCAGCGTTTCCCCATCTCAGCCCAGAAAGCAGGTAGAACAACTTTTGTGGTGTCTTTTAGATGCCTACCAAGGTAGTGTAAAAACTACCAAGAGAACTCCTGCCTGGCACCTTCCCCGGTGGAGTTGTGCATGGGGTGTCTTTGGAACATTTTGTCACCAGCCGACTCCAAAATTCAGCAGTTCCCCATCTCAGCCCAGAAAAGCAGGTAGAACAACTTTTGTGGTGCCTTTCAGGTGCCTACCAAGGTAGTGTAAAAACTACCAGGAGAACTCTTGTCTGGCACCTTCCCCGGTGGAGTTGTGCAGGGGGTGTGTTTGGGACATTTTGTCACCAGCCGAGTCCAAAATTCAGCTGTTCCCCATCTCAGCCAGAAAGCAGGTCGAACAACTTTTGTGGTGTCTTTCAGATGCCTACCAAGGTAGTGTAAAAACTACTAAGAGAACTCCTGTCTGGCACCTTCCCGGTGGAGTTGTGCAGGGGGTGTGTTTGGAACATTTTGCCACCGGCCGAGTCCAAAATTCAGCGGTTCCCCATCTCAGCCAGAAAGCAGGTAGAACAACTTTTGTGGTGTCTTTCAGCTGCCTACCAAGGTAGTGTAAAAACTACTAAGAGAACTCCTGTCTGGCACCTTCCCCGGTGGAGTTGTGCATGGGGTGTGTTTGGAACATTTTGTCACCAGCCGACTCCAAAATTCAGCTGTTCCCCATCTCAGCCCAGAAAGCAGGTAGAACATCTTTTGTGGTGTCTTTCAGATGCCTACCAAGGTAGTGTAAAAACTACCAGGAGAACTCCTGTCTGGCACCTTCCCCGGTGGAGTTGTGCATGGGGTGTGTTTGGAACATTTTGTCACCAGCCGAGTCCAAAATTCAGCGTTTCCCCATCTCAGCCCAGAAAGCAGGTAGAACAACTTTTGTGGTGCCTTTCAGGAGCCTACTGGGGTAGTGTAAAAACTACCAAGAGAACTCCTGTCTGGCACCTTCCCCGGTGGAGTTGTGCATGGGGTGTGTTTGGAACATTTTGTCACCGGCCGAGTCCAAAATTCAGCAGTTCCCCATCTCAGCCCAGAAAGCAGGTAGAACAACTTTTGTGGTGTCTTTCAAATGCCTACCAAGGTAGTGTAAAAACTACCAAGAGAACTCCTGTCTGGCACCTTCCCGGTGGAGTTGTGCATGGGGTGTCTTTGGAACATTTTGTCACCGGCCGACTCCAAAATTCAGCGATTCCCCATCTCAGCCCAGAAAGCAGGAAGAACAACTTTTGTAGTGTCTTTCAGGTGCCTACCAAGGTAGTGTAAAAACTACGAACAGAATTCGTTCCTGGCACCTTCCCCGGTGGAGTTGTGCATGGGGTGTGTTTGGAACATTTTGTCACCGGCCGACTCCAAAATTCAGCGATTCCCCATCTCAGCCCAGAAAGCAGGTAGAACAACTTTTGTGGTGCCTTTCAGATGCCTACCGGAGCAATGTAAAAAACTACCAGGAGAACTCCTGTCTGGCACCTTCCCCGGTGGAGTTGTGCATGGGGTGTGTTTGGAACATTTTGTCACCAGCCGACTCCAAAATTCAGCTGTTCCCCATCTCAGCCCAGAAAGCAGGTAGAACAACTTTTGTGGTGTCTTTCAGATGCCTACCAAGGTAGTGTAAAAACTACTAAGAGAACTCCTGTCTGGCACCTTCCCCGGTGGAGTTGTGCATGGGGTGTGTTTGGAACATTTTGTCACCAGCCGACTCCAAAATTCAGCGTTTCCCCATCTCAGCCCAGAAAGCAGGTAGAACAACTTTTGTGGTGCCTTTCAGGAGCCTACTGGGGTAGTGTAAAAACTACCAAGAGAACTCCTGTCTGGCACCTTCCCCGGTGGAGTTGTGCATGGGGTGTGTTTGGAACATTTTGTCACCGGCCGAGTCCAAAATTCAGCGATTCCCCATCTCAGCCCAGAAAGCAGGTAGAACAACTTTTGTGGTGCCTTTCAGCTGCCTACCAAGGTAGTGTAAAAACTACCAACAGAATTCGTTCCTGGCACCTTCCCCGGTGGAGTTGTGCATGGGGTGTGTTTGGAACATTTTGTCACCGGCCGACTCCAAAATTCAGCGATTCCCCATCTCAGCCCAGAAAGCAGGTAGAACAACTTTTGTGGTGTCTTTCAGATGCCTACCGGAGCAATGTAAAAACTACCAGGAGAACTCCTGTCTGGCACTTTCCCCGGTGGAGTTGTGCATGGGGTGTGTTTGGAACATTTTGTCACCAGCCGAGTCCAAAATTCAGCTGTTCCCCATCTCAGCCCAGAAAGTAGGTAGAACAACTTTTGTGGTGCCTTTCAGGAGCCTACTGGGGTAGTGTAAAAACTACCAAGAGAACTCCTGTCTGGCACCTTCCCCGGTGGAGTTGTGCAGGGGGTGTGTTTGGAACATTTTGTCACCGGCCGAGTCCAAAATTCAGCGGTTCCCCATCTCAGCCCAGAAAGCAGGTAGAACAACTTTTGTGGTGTCTTTCAAATGCCTACCAAGGTAGTGTAAAAACTACCAAGAGAACTCCTGTCTGGCACCTTCCCCGGTGGAGTTGTGCATGGGGTGTGTTTGGAACATTTTGTCACCGGCCGACTCCAAAATTCAGCGATTCCCCATCTCAGCCCAGAAAGCAGGAAGAACAACTTTTGTAGTGTCTTTCAGGTGCCTACCAAGGTAGTGTAAAAACTACCAGGAGAACTCTTGTCTGGCACCTTCCCCGGTGGAGTTGTGCATGGGGTGTGTTTGGGACATTTTGTCACCAGCCGAGTCCAAAATTCAGCTGTTCCCCATCTCAGCCCAGAAAGCAGGTCGAACAACTTTTGTGGTGTCTTTCAGATGCCTACCAAGGTAGTGTAAAAACTACTAAGAGAACTCCTGTCTGGCACCTTCCCCGGTGGAGTTGTGCAGGGGGTGTGTTTGGAACATTTTGCCACCGGCCGAGTCCAAAATTCAGCGGTTCCCCATCTCAGCCCAGAAAGCAGGTAGAACAACTTTTGTGGTGCCTTTCAGCTGCCTACCAAGGTAGTGTAAAAACTACTAAGAGAACTCCTGTCTGGCACCTTCCCCGGTGGAGTTGTGCATGGGGTGTGTTTGGAACATTTTGTCACCAGCCGACTCCAAAATTCAGCTGTTCCCCATCTCAGCCCAGAAAGCAGGTAGAACATCTTTTGTGGTGTCTTTCAGATGCCTACCAAGGTAGTGTAAAAACTTCCAACAGAACTCTTGTCTGGCACATTCCCCGGTGGAGTTTTGCATGGGGTGTGTTTGGAACATTTTGTCACCAGCCGAGTCCAAAATTCAGCGTTTCCCCATCTCAGCCCAGAAAGCAGGTAGAACAACTTTTGTGGTGCCTTTCAGGAGCCTACTGGGGTAGTGTAAAAACTACCAAGAGAACTCCTGTCTGGCACCTTCCCCGGTGGAGTTGTGCATGGGGTGTGTTTGGAACATTTTGTCACCGGCCGAGTCCAAAATTCAGCGGTTCCCCATCTCAGCCCAGAAAGCAGGTAGAACAACTTTTGTGGTGTCTTTCAAATGCCTACCAAGGTAGTGTAAAAACTACCAAGAGAACTCCTGTCTGGCACCTTCCCCGGTGGAGTTGTGCATGGGGTGTCTTTGGAACATTTTGTCACCGGCCGACTCCAAAATTCAGCGATTCCCCATCTCAGCCCAGAAAGCAGGAAGAACAACTTTTGTAGTGTCTTTCAGGTGCCTACCAAGGTAGTGTAAAAACTACGAACAGAATTCGTTCCTGGCACCTTCCCCGGTGGAGTTGTGCATGGGGTGTGTTTGGAACATTTTGTCACCGGCCGACTCCAAAATTCAGCGATTCCCCATCTCAGCCCAGAAAGCAGGTAGAACAACTTTTGTGGTGTCTTTCAGATGCCTACCGGAGCAATGTAAAAACTACCAGGAGAACTCCTGTCTGGCACCTTCCCCGGTGGAGTTGTGCATGGGGTGTGTTTGGAACATTTTGTCACCAGCCGACTCCAAAATTCAGCTGTTCCCCATCTCAGCCCAGAAAGCAGGTAGAACAACTTTTGTGGTGTCTTTCAGATGCCTACCAAGGTAGTGTAAAAACTACTAAGAGAACTCCTGTCTGGCACCTTCCCCGGTGGAGTTGTGCATGGGGTGTGTTTGGAACATTTTGTCACCAGCCGACTCCAAAATTCAGCGTTTCCCCATCTCAGCCCAGAAAGCAGGTAGAACAACTTTTGTGGTGCCTTTCAGGAGCCTACTGGGGTAGTGTAAAAACTACCAAGAGAACTCCTGTCTGGCACCTTCCCCGGTGGAGTTGTGCATGGGGTGTGTTTGGAACATTTTGTCACCGGCCGAGTCCAAAATTCAGCGATTCCCCATCTCAGCCCAGAAAGCAGGTAGAACAACTTTTGTGGTGCCTTTCAGCTGCCTACCAAGGTAGTGTAAAAACTACCAACAGAATTCGTTCCTGGCACCTTCCCCGGTGGAGTTGTGCATGGGGTGTGTTTGGAACATTTTGTCACCGGCCGACTCCAAAATTCAGCGATTCCCCATCTCAGCCCAGAAAGCAGGTAGAACAACTTTTGTGGTGTCTTTCAGATGCCTACCGGAGCAATGTAAAAACTACCAGGAGAACTCCTGTCTGGCACCTTCCCCGGTGGAGTTGTGCATGGGGTGTGTTTGGAACATTTTGTCACCAGCCGAGTCCAAAATTCAGCTGTTCCCCATCTCAGCCCAGAAAGTAGGTAGAACAACTTTTGTGGTGTCTTTCAAATGCCTACCAAGGTAGTGTAAAAACTACCAAGAGAACTCCTGTCTGGCACCTTCCCCGGTGGAGTTGTGCATGGGGTGTGTTTGGAACATTTTGTCACCGGCCGAGTCCAAAATTCAGCGGTTCCCCATCTCAGCCCAGAAAGCAGGTAGAACAACTTTTGTGGTGCCTTTCAGCTGCCTACCAAGGTAGTGTAAAAACTACTAAGAGAACTCCTGTCTGGCACCTTCCCCGGTGGAGTTGTGCATGGGGTGTGTTTGGAACATTTTGTCACCGGCCGAGTCCAAAATTCAGCGATTCCCCATCTCAGCCCAGAAAGCAGGTAGAACAACTTTTGTGGTGTCTTTCAGATGCCTACCGGAGCAATGTAAAAACTACCAGGAGAACTCCTGTCTGGCACCTTCCCCGGTGGAGTTGTGCAGGGGGTGTGTTTGGAACATTTTGTCACCGGCCGAGTCCAAAATTCAGCGTTTCCCCATCTCAGCCCAGAAAGCAGGTAGAACAACTTTTGTGGTGCCTTTCAGCTGCCTACCAAGGTAGTGTAAAAACTACCAACAGAATTCGTTCCTGGCACCTTCCCCGGTGGAGTTGTGCAGGGGGTGTGTTTGGAACATTTTGTCACCAGCCGACTCCAAAATTCAGCGATTCCCCATCTCAGCCCAGAAAGCAGGTAGAACAACTTTTGTGGTGTCTTTCAGATGCCTACCGGAGCAATGTAAAAACTACCAGGAGAACCCCTGTCTGGCACCTTCCCCGGTGGAGTTGTGCAGGGGGTGTGTTTGGGACATTTTGTCACCAGCCGAGTCCAAAATTCAGCTGTTCCCCATCTCAGCCCAGAAAGCAGGTCGAACAACTTTTGTGGTGTCTTTCAGATGCCTACCAAGGTAGTGTAAAAACTACTAAGAGAACTCCTGTCTGGCACCTTCCCCGGTGGAGTTGTGCAGGGGGTGTGTTTGGAACATTTTGCCACCGGCCGAGTCCAAAATTCAGCGGTTCCCCATCTCAGCCCAGAAAGCAGGTAGAACAACTTTTGTGGTGTCTTTCAGCTGCCTACCAAGGTAGTGTAAAAACTACTAAGAGAACTCCTGTCTGGCACCTTCCCCGGTGGAGTTGTGCATGGGATGTGTTTGGAACATTTTGTCACCAGCCGACTCCAAAATTCAGCTGTTCCCCATCTCAGCCCAGAAAGCAGGTAGAACATCTTTTGTGGTGTCTTTCAGATGCCTACCAAGGTAGTGTAAAAACTTCCAACAGAACTCTTGTCTGGCACATTCCCCGGTGGAGTTTTGCATGGGGTGTGTTTGGAACATTTTGTCACCAGCCGAGTCCAAAATTCAGCGTTTCCCCATCTCAGCCCAGAAAGCAGGTAGAACAACTTTTGTGGTGCCTTTCAGGAGCCTACTGGGGTAGTGTAAAAACTACCAAGAGAACTCCTGTCTGGCACCTTCCCCGGTGGAGTTGTGCATGGGGTGTGTTTGGAACATTTTGTCACCGGCCGAGTCCAAAATTCAGCGATTCCCCATCTCAGCCCAGAAAGCAGGTAGAACAACTTTTGTGGTGTCTTTCAAATGCCTACTGGGGTAGTGTAAAAACTACCAAGAGAACTCCTGTCTGGCACCTTCCCCGGTGGAGTTGTGCATGGGGTGTCTTTGGAACATTTTGTCACCGGCCGACTCCAAAATTCAGCGATTCCCCATCTCAGCCCAGAAAGCAGGAAGAACAACTTTTGTAGTGTCTTTCAGGTGCCTACCAAGGTAGTGTAAAAACTACGAACAGAATTCGTTCCTGGCACCTTCCCCGGTGGAGTTGTGCATGGGGTGTGTTTGGAACATTTTGTCACCGGCTGACTCCAAAATTCAGCGATTCCCCATCTCAGCCCAGAAAGCAGGTAGAACAACTTTTGTGGTGTCTTTCAGATGCCTACCGGAGCAATGTAAAAACTACCAGGAGAACTCCTGTCTGGCACCTTCCCCGGTGGAGTTGTGCATGGGGTGTGTTTGGAACATTTTGTCACCAGCCGACTCCAAAATTCAGCTGTTCCCCATCTCAGCCCAGAAAGCAGGTAGAACAACTTTTGTGGTGTCTTTCAGATGCCTACCAAGGTAGTGTAAAAACTACTAAGAGAACTCCTGTCTGGCACCTTCCCCGGTGGAGTTGTGCATGGGGTGTGTTTGGAACATTTTGTCACCAGCCGAGTCCAAAATTCAGCGTTTCCCCATCTCAGCCCAGAAAGCAGGTAGAACAACTTTTGTGGTGCCTTTCAGGAGCCTACTGGGGTAGTGTAAAAACTACCAAGAGAACTCCTGTCTGGCACCTTCCCCGGTGGAGTTGTGCATGGGGTGTGTTTGGAACATTTTGTCACCGGCCGAGTCCAAAATTCAGCGATTCCCCATCTCAGCCCAGAAAGCAGGTAGAACAACTTTTGTGGTGCCTTTCAGCTGCCTACCAAGGTAGTGTAAAAACTACCAACAGAATTCGTTCCTGGCACCTTCCCCGGTGGAGTTGTGCATGGGGTGTGTTTGGAACATTTTGTCACCGGCCGACTCCAAAATTCAGCGATTCCCCATCTCAGCCCAGAAAGCAGGTAGAACAACTTTTGTGGTGTCTTTCAGATGCCTACCGGAGCAATGTAAAAACTACCAGGAGAACTCCTGTCTGGCACCTTCCCCGGTGGAGTTGTGCATGGGGTGTGTTTGGAACATTTTGTCACCAGCCGAGTCCAAAATTCAGCTGTTCCCCATCTCAGCCCAGAAAGTAGGTAGAACAACTTTTGTGGTGCCTTTCAGGAGCCTACTGGGGTAGTGTAAAAACTACCAAGAGAACTCCTGTCTGGCACCTTCCCCGGTGGAGTTGTGCAGGGGGTGTGTTTGGAACATTTTGTCACCGGCCGAGTCCAAAATTCAGCGGTTCCCCATCTCAGCCCAGAAAGCAGGTAGAACAACTTTTGTGGTGTCTTTCAAATGCCTACCAAGGTAGTGTAAAAACTACCAAGAGAACTCCTGTCTGGCACCTTCCCCGGTGGAGTTGTGCATGGGGTGTGTTTGGAACATTTTGTCACCAGCCGACTCCAAAATTCAGCGATTCCCCATCTCAGCCCAGAAAGCAGGTAGAACAACTTTTGTGGTGTCTTTCACATGCCTACCGGAGCAATGTAAAAACTACCAGGAGAACTCCTGTCTGGCACCTTCCCCGGTGGAGTTGTGCATGGGGTGTCTTTGGAACATTTTGTCACCAGCCGAGTCCAAAATTCAGCGTTTCCCCATCTCAGCCCAGAAAGCAGGAAGAACAACTTTTGTGGTGCCTTTCAGCTGCCTACCAAGGTAGTGTAAAAACTACTAAGAGAACTCCTGTCTGGCACCTTCCCCGGTGGAGTTGTGCATGGGGTGTGTTTGGAACATTTTGTCACCAGCCGACTCCAAAATTCAGCGGTTCCCCATCTCAGCCCAGAAAGCAGGTAGAACAACTTTTGTGGTGCCTTTCAGCTGCCTACCAAGGTAGTGTAAAAACTACTAAGAGAACTCCTGTCTGGCACCTTCCCCGGTGGAGTTGTGCAGGGGGTGTGTTTGGAACATTTTGTCACCAGCCGACTCCAAAATTCAGCGTTTCCCCATCTCAGCCCAGAAAGCAGGTAGAACAACTTTTGTGGTGTCTTTCAAATGCCTACCACGGTAGTGTAAAAACTACCAAGAGAACTCCTGTCTGGCACCTTCCCCGGTGGAGTTGTGCATGGGGTGTGTTTGGAACATTTTGTCACCGGCCGAGTCCAAAATTCAGCGATTCCCCATCTCAGCCCAGAAAGCAGGTAGAACAACTTTTGTGGTGTCTTTCAGATGCCTACCGGAGCAATGTAAAAACTACCAACAGAACTCGTTTCTGGCACCTTCCCCGGTGGAGTTGTGCAGGGGGTGTGTTTGGAACATTTTGTCACCGGCCGAGTCCAAAATTCAGCGTTTCCCCATCTCAGCCCAGAAAGCAGGTAGAACAACTTTTGTGGTGCCTTTCAGCTGCCTACCAAGGTAGTGTAAAAACTACCAACAGAATTCGTTCCTGGCACCTTCCCCGGTGGAGTTGTGCAGGGGGTGTGTTTGGAACATTTTGTCACCAGCCGACTCCAAAATTCAGCGATTCCCCATCTCAGCCCAGAAAGCAGGTAGAACAACTTTTGTGGTGTCTTTCAGATGCCTACCGGAGCAATGTAAAAACTACCAGGAGAACCCCTGTCTGGCACCTTCCCCGGTGGAGTTGTGCAGGGGGTGTGTTTGGAACATTTTGTCACCGGCCGACTCCAAAATTCAGCGGTTCCCCATCTCAGCCCAGAAAGCAGGTAGAACAACTTTTGTGGTGTCTTTCAGCTGCCTACCAAGGTAGTGTAAAAACTACTAAGAGAACTCCTGTCTGGCACCTTCCCCGGTGGAGTTGTGCAGGGGGTGTGTTTGGAACATTTTGTCACCAGCCGACTCAAAAATTCAGCGATTCCCCATCTCAGCCCAGAAAGCAGGAAGAACAACTTTTGTGGTGTCCTTTGGTGCCTACCGGAGCAATGTAAAAACTACCAAGAGAACTCGTCTTTGGCACCTTCGCGAGTGGAGTTGTGCATGGGGTGTATTTATAAAAATTTTGTCACCAGCCGAGTCCAAAATTCAGCTGTTCCCCATCTCAGCCCAGAAAGCAGGTAGAACAACTTTTGTGGTGCCTTTCAGATGCCTACTGGGGTAGTGTAAAAACTACTAAGAGAACTCCTGTCTGGCACCTTCCCCGGTGGAGTTGTGCATGGGGTGTGTTTGGAACATTTTGTCACCAGCCGACTCCAAAATTCAGCGGTTCCCCATCTCAGCCCACAAAGCAGGTAGAACAAGTTTTGTGGTGCCTTTCAAATGCCTACCAAGGTAGTGTAGAAACTACCAAGAGAACTCCTGTCTGGCACCTTCCCCGGTGGAGTTGTGCATGGGGTGTCTTTGGAACATTTTGTCACCGGCCGAGTCCAAAATTCAGCGGTTCCCCATCTCAGCCCAGAAAGCGGGTAGAACAACTTTTGTGGTGCCTTTCAGGTGCCTACCAAGGTAGTGTAAAAACTACTAAGAGAACTCCTGTCTGGCACCTTCCCCGGTGGAGTTGTGCAGGGGGTGTGTTTGGAACATTTTGTCACCAGCCGACTCCAAAATTCAGCTGTTCCCCATCTCAGCCCAGAAAGCAGGTAGAACAACTTTTGTGGTGCCTTTCAGATGCCTACCAAGGTAGTGTAAAAACTACTAAGAGAACTCCTGTCTGGCACCTTCCCCGGTGGAGTTGTGCATGGGGTGTGTTTGGAACATTTTGTCACCAGCCGAGTCCAAAATTCAGCGTTTCCCCATCTCAGCCCAGAAAGCAGGTAGAACAACTTTTGTGGTGCCTTTCAGGAGCCTACTGGGGTAGTGTAAAAACTACCAAGAGAACTCCTGTCTGGCACCTTCCCCGGTGGAGTTGTGCATGGGGTGTGTTTGGAACATTTTGTCACCGGCCGAGTCCAAAATTCAGCGATTCCCCATCTCAGCCCAGAAAGCAGGTAGAACAACTTTTGTGGTGCCTTTCAGCTGCCTACCAAGGTAGTGTAAAAACTACTAAGAGAACTCCTGTCTGGCACCTTCCCCGGTGGAGTTGTGCATGGGATGTGTTTGGAACATTTTGTCACCAGCCGACTCCAAAATTCAGCGTTTCCCCATCTCAGCCCAGAAAGCAGGTAGAACAACTTTTGTGGTGTCTTTTAGATGCCTACCAAGGTAGTGTAAAAACTACCAAGAGAACTCCTGCCTGGCACCTTCCCCGGTGGAGTTGTGCAGGGGGTGTGTTTGGAACATTTTGTCACCCGCCGACTCCAAAATTCAGCGGTTCCCCATCTCAGCCCAGAAAGCAGGAAGAACAACTTTTGTGGTGCCTTTCAGCTGCCTACCAAGGTAGTGTAAAAACTACTAAGAGAACTCCTGTCTGGCACCTTCCCCGGTGGAGTTGTGCATGGGGTGTGTTTGGAACATTTTGTCACCAGCCGACTCCAAAATTCAGCGGTTCCCCATCTCAGCCCAGAAAGCAGGTAGAACAACTTTTGTGGTGCCTTTCAGCTGCCTACCAAGGTAGTGTAAAAACTACCAGGAGAACTCCTGTCTGGCACCTTCCCCGGTGGAGTTGTGCAGGGGGTGTGTTTGGAACATTTTGTCACCAGCCGACTCCAAAATTCAGCGTTTCCCCATCTCAGCCCAGAAAGCAGGTAGAACAACTTTTGTGGTGTCTTTTAGATGCCTACCAAGGTAGTGTAAAAACTACCAAGAGAACTCCTGCCTGGCACCTTCCCCGGTGGAGTTGTGCATGGGGTGTGTTTGGAACATTTTGTCACCGGCCGAGTCCAAAATTCAGCGATTCCCCATCTCAGCCCACAAAGCAGGTAGAACAACTTTTGTGGTGCCTTTCAAATGCCTACCAAGGTAGTGTAGAAACTACCAAGAGAACTCCTGTCTGGCACCTTCCCCGGTGGAGTTGTGCATGGGGTGTCTTTGGAACATTTTGTCACCGGCCGAGTCCAAAATTCAGCGGTTCCCCATCTCAGCCCAGAAAGCGGGTAGAACAACTTTTGTGGTGCCTTTCAGGTGCCTACCAAGGTAGTGTAAAAACTACTAAGAGAACTCCTGTCTGGCACCTTCCCCGGTGGAGTTGTGCAGGGGGTGTGTTTGGAACATTTTGTCACCGGCCGACTCCAAAATTCAGCTGTTCCCCATCTCAGCCCAGAAAGCAGGTAGAACAACTTTTGTGGTGCCTTTCAGCTGCCTACCAAGGTAGTGTAAAAACTACTAAGAGAACTCCTGTCTGGCACCTTCCCCGGTGGAGTTGTGCATGGGGTGTGTTTGGAACATTTTGTCACCAGCCGACTCCAAAATTCAGCGTTTCCCCATCTCAGCCCAGAAAGCAGGTAGAACAACTTTTGTGGTGCCTTTTAGGAGCCTTCTGGGGTAGTGTAAAAACTACCAAGAGAACTCCTGTCTGGCACCTTCCCCGGTGGAGTTGTGCATGGGATGTGTTTGGAACATTTTGTCACCAGCCGACTCCAAAATTCAGCGATTCCCCATCTCAGCCCAGAAAGCAGGTAGAACAACTTTTGTGGTGTCTTTTAGATGCCTACCAAGGTAGTGTAAAAACTACCAAGAGAACTCCTGCCTGGCACCTTCCCCGGTGGAGTTGTGCAGGGGGTGTGTTTGGAACATTTTGTCACCCGCCGACTCCAAAATTCAGCGGTTCCCCATCTCAGCCCAGAAAGCAGGTAGAACAACTTTTGTGGTGCCTTTCAGATGCCTACCAAGGTAGTGTAAAAACTACTAAGAGAACTCCTGTCTGGCACCTTCCCCGGTGGAGTTGTGCAGGGGGTGTGTTTGGAACATTTTGTCACCAGCCGAGTCCAAAATTCAGCGTTTCCCCATCTCAGCCCAGAAAGCAGGTAGAACAACTTTTGTGGTGTCCTTTAGATGCCTACCAAGGTAGTGTAAAAACTACCAAGAGAACTCCTGCCTGGCACCTTCCCCGGTGGAGTTGTGCATGGGGTGTGTTTGGAACATTTTGTCACCAGCCGACTCCAAAATTCAGCGGTTCCCCATCTCAGCCCAGAAAGCAGGTAGAACAACTTTTGTGGTGCCTTTCAGCTGCCTACCAAGGTAGTGTAAAAACTACTAAGAGAACTCCTGTCTGGCACCTTCCCCGGTGGAGTTGTGCAGGGGGTGTGTTTGGAACATTTTGTCACCAGCCGAGTCCAAAATTCAGCAGTTCCCCATCTCAGCCCAGAAAGCAGGTAGAACAACTTTTGTGGTGCCTTTTAGATGCCTACCAAGGTAGTGTAAAAACTACCAAGAGAACTCCTGTCTGGCACCTTCCCCGGTGGAGTTGTGCATGGGGTGTGTTTGGAACATTTTGTCACCAGCCGACTCCAAAATTCAGCGGTTCCCCATCTCAGCCCAGAAAGCAGGAAGAACAACTTTTGTGGTGCCTTTCAGCTGCCTACCAAGGTAGTGTAAAAACTACTAAGAGAACTCCTGTCTGGCACCTTCCCCGGTGGAGTTGTGCATGGGGTGTGTTTGGAACATTTTGTCACCAGCCGACTCCAAAATTCAGCGGTTCCCCATCTCAGCCCAGAAAGCAGGTAGAACAACTTTTGTGGTGCCTTTCAGCTGCCTACCAAGGTAGTGTAAAAACTACTAAGAGAACTCCTGTCTGGCACCTTCCCCGGTGGAGTTGTGCAGGGGGTGTGTTTGGAACATTTTGTCACCAGCCGACTCCAAAATTCAGCGTTTCCCCATCTCAGCCCAGAAAGCAGGTAGAACAACTTTTGTGGTGTCTTTTAGATGCCTACCAAGGTAGTGTAAAAACTACCAAGAGAACTCCTGCCTGGCACCTTCCCCGGTGGAGTTGTGCATGGGGTGTGTTTGGAACATTTTGTCACCGGCCGAGTCCAAAATTCAGCGATTCCCCATCTCAGCCCAGAAAGCAGGTAGAACAACTTTTGTGGTGCCTTTCAGCTGCCTACCAAGGTAGTGTAAAAACTACCAGGAGAACTCCTGCCTGGCACCTTCCCCGGTGGAGTTGTGCATGGGGTGTGTTTGGAACATTTTGTCACCGGCCGACTCCAAAATTCAGCGATTCCCCATCTCAGCCCAGAAAGCAGGAAGAACAACTTTTGTGGTGTCTTTCAGATGCCTACCGGAGCAATGTAAAAACTACCAAGAGAACTCGTCTTTGGCACCTTCGCAAGTGGAGTTGTGTATGGGGTGTATTTATAAAAATTTTGTCACCAGCCGAGTCCAAAATTCAGCTGTTCCCCATCTCAGCCCAGAAAGCAGGTAGAACAACTTTTGTGGTGCCTTTCAGCTGCCTACCAAGGTAGTGTAAAAACTACTAAGAGAACTCCTGTCTGGCACCTTCCCCGGTGGAGTTGTGCAGGGGGTGTGTTTGGAACATTTTGTCACCAGCCGACTCCAAAATTCAGCGGTTCCCCATCTCAGCCCAGAAAGCAGGTAGAACAACTTTTGTGGTGCCTTTCAAATGCCTACCAAGGTAGTGTAGAAACTACCAAGAGAACTCCTGTCTGGCACCTTCCCCGGTGGAGTTGTGCATGGGGTGTCTTTGGAACATTTTGCCACCAGCCGAGTCCAAAATTCAGCGTTTCCCCATCTCAGCCCAGAAAGCAGGTAGAACAACTTTTGTGGTGTCTTTCAAATGCCTACCAAGGTAGTGTAAAAACTACCAACAGAATTCGTTCCTGGCACCTTCCCCGGTGGAGTTGTGCATGGGGTGTGTTTGGAACATTTTGTCACCGGCCGACTCCAAAATTCAGCGGTTCCCCATCTCAGCCCAGAAAGCAGGTAGAACAACTTTTGTGGTGCCTTTCAGGTGCCTACCAAGGTAGTGTAAAAACTACCAGGAGAACTCTTGTCTGGCACCTTCCCCGGTGGAGTTGTGCATGGGGTGTGTTTGGGACATTTTGTCACCAGCCGACTCCAAAATTCAGCTGTTCCCCATCTCAGCCCAGAAAGCAGGTCGAACAACTTTTGTGGTGTCTTTCAGATGCCTACCAAGGTAGTGTAAAAACTACTAAGAGAACTCCTGTCTGGCACCTTCCCCGGTGGAGTTGTGCAGGGGGTGTGTTTGGAACATTTTGCCACCGGCCGAGTCCAAAATTCAGCGGTTCCCCATCTCAGCCCAGAAAGCAGGTAGAACAACTTTTGTGGTGTCTTTCAGCTGCCTACCAAGGTAGTGTAAAAACTACTAAGAGAACTCCTGTCTGGCACCTTCCCCGGTGGAGTTGTGCATGGGGTGTGTTTGGAACATTTTGTCACCAGCCGACTCCAAAATTCAGCTGTTCCCCATCTCAGCCCAGAAAGCAGGTAGAACATCTTTTGTGGTGTCTTTCAGATGCCTACCAATGTAGTGTAAAAACTTCCAACAGAACTCTTGTCTGGCACATTCCCCGGTGGAGTTGTGCAGGGGGTGTGTTTGGAACATTTCGTCACCAGCCAAGTCCAAAATTCAGAGGTTCCCCATCTCAGCCCAGAAAGCAGGTAGAACAACTATTGTGGTGCCTTTCAGCTGCCTACCAAGGTAGTGTAAAAACTACTAAGAGAACTCCTGTCTGGCACCTTCCCCGGTGGAGTTGTGCAGGGGGTGTGTTTGGAACATTTTGTCACCAGCCGACTCCAAAATTCAGCTGTTCCCCATCTCAGCCCAGAAAGCAGGTAGAACAACTTTTGTAGTGTCTTTTTGATGCCTACCGGAGCAATGTAAAAACTACCAAGAGAATTCCTTCCTGGCACCTTCGCTAGTGGAGTTGTGCATGGGGTGTATTTATTAAAATTTTGTCACCAGCCGAGTCCAAAATTCAGCTGTTCCCCATCTCAGCCCAGAAAGCAGGTAGAACAACTTTTGTGGTGCCTTTCAGCTACCTACCAAGGTAGTGTAAAAACTACTAAGAGAACTCCTGTCTGGCACCTTCCCCGGTGGAGTTGTGCAGGGGGTGTGTTTGGAACATTTTGTCACCGGCGGAGTCCAAAATTCAGCGGTTCCCCATCTCAGCCCAGAAAGCAGGAAGAACAACTTTTGTGGTGCCTTTCAGCTGCCTACCAAGGTAGTGTAAAAACTACCAGGAGAACTCCTGCCTGGCACCTTCCCCGGTGGAGTTGTGCATGGGGTGTGTTTGGAACATTTTGTCACCGGCCGACTCCAAAATTCAGCGATTCCCCATCTCAGCCCAGAAAGCAGGAAGAACAACTTTTGTGGTGTCCTTTGGTGCCTACCGGAGCAATGTAAAAACTACCAAGAGAACTCGTCTTTGGCACCTTCGCAAGTGGAGTTGTGTATGGGGTGTATTTATAAAAATTTTGTCACCAGCCGAGTCCAAAATTCAGCTGTTCCCCATCTCAGCCCAGAAAGCAGGTAGAACAACTTTTGTGGTGCCTTTCAGCTGCCTACCAAGGTAGTGTAAAAACTACTAAGAGAACTCCTGTCTGGCACCTTCCCCGGTGGAGTTGTGCAGGGGGTGTGTTTGGAACATTTTGTCACCAGCCGACTCCAAAATTCAGCGGTTCCCCATCTCAGCCCAGAAAGCAGGTAGAACAACTTTTGTGGTGCCTTTCAAATGCCTACCAAGGTAGTGTAGAAACTACCAAGAGAACTCCTGTCTGGCACCTTCCCCGGTGGAGTTGTGCATGGGGTGTCTTTGGAACATTTTGCCACCAGCCGAGTCCAAAATTCAGCGGTTCCCCATCTCAGCCCAGAAAGCAGGTAGAACAACTTTTGTGGTGTCTTTCAAATGCCTACCAAGGTAGTGTAAAAACTACCAACAGAATTCGTTCCTGGCACCTTCCCCGGTGGAGTTGTGCATGGGGTGTGTTTGGAACATTTTGTCACCGGCCGACTCCAAAATTCAGCTGTTCCCCATCTCAGCCCAGAAAGCAGGTAGAACAACTTTTGTGGTGTCTTTTAGATGCCTACCAAGGTAGTGTAAAAACTACTAAGAGAACTCCTGTCTGGCACCTTCCCCGGTGGAGTTGTGCATGGGGTGTGTTTGGAAAATTTTGTCACCAGCCGAGTCCAAAATTCAGCGTTTCCCCATCTCAGCCCAGAAAGCAGGTAGAACAACTTTTGTGGTGCCTTTCAGGAGCCTACTGGGGTAGTGTAAAAACTACCAAGAGAACTCCTGTCTGGCACCTTCCCCGGTGGAGTTGTGCATGGGGTGTCTTTGGAACATTTTGTCACCGGCCGAGTCCAAAATTCAGCGATTCCCCATCTCAGCCCAGAAAGCAGGTAGAACAACTTTTGTGGTGCCTTTCAGCTGCCTACCAAGGTAGTGTAAAAACTACCAAAAGAATTCGTTCCTGGCACCTTCCCCGGTGGAGTTGTGCATGGGGTGTGTTTGGAACATTTTGTCACCGGCCGACTCCAAAATTCAGCGATTCCCCATCTCAGCCCAGAAAGCAGGTAGAACAACTTTTGTGGTGTCTTTCAGATGCCTACCGGAGCAATGTAAAAACTACCAGGAGAACTCCTGTCTGGCACCTTCCCCGGTGGAGTTGTGCATGGGGTGTGTTTGGAACATTTTGTCACCAGCCGACTCCAAAATTCAGCTGTTCCCCATCTCAGCCCAGAAAGTAGGTAGAACAACTTTTGTGGTGCCTTTCAGGAGCCTACTGGGGTAGTGTAAAAACTACCAAGAGAACTCCTGTCTGGCACCTTCCCCGGTGGAGTTGTGCATGGGGTGTGTTTGGAACATTTTGTCACCGGCCGACTCCAAAATTCAGCGGTTCCCCATCTCAGCCCAGAAAGCAGGAAGAACAACTTTTGTGGTGCCTTTCAGCTGCCTACCAAGGTAGTGTAAAAACTACCAGGAGAACTCCTGCCTGGCACCTTCCCCGGTGGAGTTGTGCATGGGGTGTGTTTGGAACATTTTGTCACCGGCCGACTCCAAAATTCAGCGATTCCCCATCTCAGCCCAGAAAGCAGGAAGAACAACTTTTGTGGTGTCCTTTGGTGCCTACCGGAGCAATGTAAAAACTACCAAGAGAACTCGTCTTTGGCACCTTCGCAAGTGGAGTTGTGCATGGGGTGTATTTATAAAAATTTTGCCACCAGCCGAGTCCAAAATTCAGCGTTTCCCCATCTCAGCCCAGAAAGCAGGTAGAACAACTTTTGTGGTGCCTTTCAGCTGCCTACCAAGGTAGTGTAAAAACTACTAAGAGAACTCCTGTCTGGCACCTTCCCCGGTGGAGTTGTGCATGGGGTGTGTTTGGAACATTTTGTCACCAGCCGAGTCCAAAATTCAGCGTTTCCCCATCTCAGCCCAGAAAGCAGGTAGAACAACTTTTGTGGTGCCTTTCAGGAGCCTACTGGGGTAGTGTAAAAACTACCAAGAGAACTCCTGTCTGGCACCTTCCCCGGTGGAGTTGTGCATGGGGTGTGTTTGGAACATTTTGTCACCGGCCGAGTCCAAAATTCAGCGATTCCCCATCTCAGCCCAGAAAGCAGGTAGAACAACTTTTGTGGTGTCTTTCAAATGCCTACCAAGGTAGTGTAAAAACTACCAGGAGAACTCCTGTCTGGCACCTTCCCTGGTGGAGTTGTGCATGGGGTGTCTTTGGAACATTTTGCCACCAGCCGAGTCCAAAATTCAGCGTTTCCCCATCTCAGCCCAGAAAGCAGGTAGAACAACTTTTGTGGTGTCTTTCAAATGCCTACCAAGGTAGTGTAAAAACTACCAACAGAATTCGTTCCTGGCACCTTCCCCGGTGGAGTTGTGCATGGGGTGTGTTTGGAACATTTTGTCACCGGCCGACTCCAAAATTCAGCGGTTCCCCATCTCAGCCCAGAAAGCAGGTAGAACAACTTTTGTGGTGCCTTTCAGGTGCCTACCAAGGTAGTGTAAAAACTACCAGGAGAACTCTTGTCTGGCACCTTCCCCGGTGGAGTTGTGCATGGGGTGTGTTTGGGACATTTTGTCACCAGCCGACTCCAAAATTCAGCTGTTCCCCATCTCAGCCCAGAAAGCAGGTCGAACAACTTTTGTGGTGTCTTTCAGATGCCTACCAAGGTAGTGTAAAAACTACTAAGAGAACTCCTGTCTGGCACCTTCCCCGGTGGAGTTGTGCAGGGGGTGTGTTTGGAACATTTTGCCACCGGCCGAGTCCAAAATTCAGCGGTTCCCCATCTCAGCCCAGAAAGCAGGTAGAACAACTTTTGTGGTGTCTTTCAGCTGCCTACCAAGGTAGTGTAAAAACTACTAAGAGAACTCCTGTCTGGCACCTTCCCCGGTGGAGTTGTGCATGGGGTGTGTTTGGAACATTTTGTCACCAGCCGACTCCAAAATTCAGCTGTTCCCCATCTCAGCCCAGAAAGCAGGTAGAACATCTTTTGTGGTGTCTTTCAGATGCCTACCAAGGTAGTGTAAAAACTTCCAACAGAACTCTTGTCTGGCACATTCCCCGGTGGAGTTGTGCAGGGGGTGTGTTTGGAACATTTCGTCACCAGCCAAGTCCAAAATTCAGAGGTTCCCCATCTCAGCCCAGAAAGCAGGTAGAACAACTATTGTGGTGCCTTTCAGCTGCCTACCAAGGTAGTGTAAAAACTACTAAGAGAACTCCTGTCTGGCACCTTCCCCGGTGGAGTTGTGCAGGGGGTGTGTTTGGAACATTTTGTCACCAGCCGACTCCAAAATTCAGCTGTTCCCCATCTCAGCCCAGAAAGCAGGTAGAACAACTTTTGTAGTGTCTTTTTGATGCCTACCGGAGCAATGTAAAAACTACCAAGAGAATTCCTTCCTGGCACCTTCGCTAGTGGAGTTGTGCATGGGGTGTATTTATTAAAATTTTGTCACCAGCCGAGTCCAAAATTCAGCTGTTCCCCATCTCAGCCCAGAAAGCAGGTAGAACAACTTTTGTGGTGCCTTTCAGCTACCTACCAAGGTAGTGTAAAAACTACTAAGAGAACTCCTGTCTGGCACCTTCCCCGGTGGAGTTGTGCAGGGGGTGTGTTTGGAACATTTTGTCACCGGCGGAGTCCAAAATTCAGCGGTTCCCCATCTCAGCCCAGAAAGCAGGAAGAACAACTTTTGTGGTGCCTTTCAGCTGCCTACCAAGGTAGTGTAAAAACTACCAGGAGAACTCCTGCCTGGCACCTTCCCCGGTGGAGTTGTGCATGGGGTGTGTTTGGAACATTTTGTCACCGGCCGACTCCAAAATTCAGCGATTCCCCATCTCAGCCCAGAAAGCAGGAAGAACAACTTTTGTGGTGTCCTTTGGTGCCTACCGGAGCAATGTAAAAACTACCAAGAGAACTCGTCTTTGGCACCTTCGCAAGTGGAGTTGTGTATGGGGTGTATTTATAAAAATTTTGTCACCAGCCGAGTCCAAAATTCAGCTGTTCCCCATCTCAGCCCAGAAAGCAGGTAGAACAACTTTTGTGGTGCCTTTCAGCTGCCTACCAAGGTAGTGTAAAAACTACTAAGAGAACTCCTGTCTGGCACCTTCCCCGGTGGAGTTGTGCATGGGGTGTGTTTGGAACATTTTGTCACCAGCCGACTCCAAAATTCAGCGGTTCCCCATCTCAGCCCAGAAAGCAGGTAGAACAACTTTTGTGGTGCCTTTCAAATGCCTACCAAGGTAGTGTAGAAACTACCAAGAGAACTCCTGTCTGGCACCTTCCCCGGTGGAGTTGTGCATGGGGTGTCTTTGGAACATTTTGCCACCAGCCGAGTCCAAAATTCAGCGTTTCCCCATCTCAGCCCAGAAAGCAGGTAGAACAACTTTTGTGGTGTCTTTCAAATGCCTACCAAGGTAGTGTAAAAACTACCAACAGAATTCGTTCCTGGCACCTTCCCCGGTGGAGTTGTGCATGGGGTGTGTTTGGAACATTTTGTCACCGGCCGACTCCAAAATTCAGCTGTTCCCCATCTCAGCCCAGAAAGCAGGTAGAACAACTTTTGTGGTGTCTTTTAGATGCCTACCAAGGTAGTGTAAAAACTACTAAGAGAACTCCTGTCTGGCACCTTCCCCGGTGGAGTTGTGCATGGGGTGTGTTTGGAAAATTTTGTCACCAGCCGAGTCCAAAATTCAGCGTTTCCCCATCTCAGCCCAGAAAGCAGGTAGAACAACTTTTGTGGTGCCTTTCAGGAGCCTACTGGGGTAGTGTAAAAACTACCAAGAGAACTCCTGTCTGGCACCTTCCCCGGTGGAGTTGTGCATGGGGTGTCTTTGGAACATTTTGTCACCGGCCGAGTCCAAAATTCAGCGATTCCCCATCTCAGCCCAGAAAGCAGGTAGAACAACTTTTGTGGTGCCTTTCAGCTGCCTACCAAGGTAGTGTAAAAACTACCAAAAGAATTCGTTCCTGGCACCTTCCCCGGTGGAGTTGTGCATGGGGTGTGTTTGGAACATTTTGTCACCGGCCGACTCCAAAATTCAGCGATTCCCCATCTCAGCCCAGAAAGCAGGTAGAACAACTTTTGTGGTGTCTTTCAGATGCCTACCGGAGCAATGTAAAAACTACCAGGAGAACTCCTGTCTGGCACCTTCCCCGGTGGAGTTGTGCATGGGGTGTGTTTGGAACATTTTGTCACCAGCCGACTCCAAAATTCAGCTGTTCCCCATCTCAGCCCAGAAAGTAGGTAGAACAACTTTTGTGGTGCCTTTCAGGAGCCTACTGGGGTAGTGTAAAAACTACCAAGAGAACTCCTGTCTGGCACCTTCCCCGGTGGAGTTGTGCATGGGGTGTGTTTGGAACATTTTGTCACCGGCCGACTCCAAAATTCAGCGGTTCCCCATCTCAGCCCAGAAAGCAGGAAGAACAACTTTTGTGGTGCCTTTCAGCTGCCTACCAAGGTAGTGTAAAAACTACCAGGAGAACTCCTGCCTGGCACCTTCCCCGGTGGAGTTGTGCATGGGGTGTGTTTGGAACATTTTGTCACCGGCCGACTCCAAAATTCAGCGATTCCCCATCTCAGCCCAGAAAGCAGGAAGAACAACTTTTGTGGTGTCCTTTGGTGCCTACCGGAGCAATGTAAAAACTACCAAGAGAACTCGTCTTTGGCACCTTCGCAAGTGGAGTTGTGCATGGGGTGTATTTATAAAAATTTTGCCACCAGCCGAGTCCAAAATTCAGCGTTTCCCCATCTCAGCCCAGAAAGCAGGTAGAACAACTTTTGTGGTGCCTTTCAGCTGCCTACCAAGGTAGTGTAAAAACTACTAAGAGAACTCCTGTCTGGCACCTTCCCCGGTGGAGTTGTGCATGGGGTGTGTTTGGAACATTTTGTCACCAGCCGAGTCCAAAATTCAGCGTTTCCCCATCTCAGCCCAGAAAGCAGGTAGAACAACTTTTGTGGTGCCTTTCAGGAGCCTACTGGGGTAGTGTAAAAACTACCAAGAGAACTCCTGTCTGGCACCTTCCCCGGTGGAGTTGTGCATGGGGTGTGTTTGGAACATTTTGTCACCGGCCGAGTCCAAAATTCAGCGATTCCCCATCTCAGCCCAGAAAGCAGGTAGAACAACTTTTGTGGTGTCTTTCAAATGCCTACCAAGGTAGTGTAAAAACTACCAGGAGAACTCCTGTCTGGCACCTTCCCTGGTGGAGTTGTGCATGGGGTGTCTTTGGAACATTTTGCCACCAGCCGAGTCCAAAATTCAGCGTTTCCCCATCTCAGCCCAGAAAGCAGGTAGAACAACTTTTGTGGTGTCTTTCAAATGCCTACCAAGGTAGTGTAAAAACTACCAACAGAATTCGTTCCTGGCACCTTCCCCGGTGGAGTTGTGCATGGGGTGTGTTTGGAACATTTTGTCACCGGCCGACTCCAAAATTCAGCGGTTCCCCATCTCAGCCCAGAAAGCAGGTAGAACAACTTTTGTGGTGCCTTTCAGGTGCCTACCAAGGTAGTGTAAAAACTACCAGGAGAACTCTTGTCTGGCACCTTCCCCGGTGGAGTTGTGCATGGGGTGTGTTTGGGACATTTTGTCACCAGCCGACTCCAAAATTCAGCTGTTCCCCATCTCAGCCCAGAAAGCAGGTCGAACAACTTTTGTGGTGTCTTTCAGATGCCTACCAAGGTAGTGTAAAAACTACTAAGAGAACTCCTGTCTGGCACCTTCCCCGGTGGAGTTGTGCAGGGGGTGTGTTTGGAACATTTTGCCACCGGCCGAGTCCAAAATTCAGCGGTTCCCCATCTCAGCCCAGAAAGCAGGTAGAACAACTTTTGTGGTGTCTTTCAGCTGCCTACCAAGGTAGTGTAAAAACTACTAAGAGAACTCCTGTCTGGCACCTTCCCCGGTGGAGTTGTGCATGGGGTGTGTTTGGAACATTTTGTCACCAGCCGACTCCAAAATTCAGCTGTTCCCCATCTCAGCCCAGAAAGCAGGTAGAACATCTTTTGTGGTGTCTTTCAGATGCCTACCAAGGTAGTGTAAAAACTTCCAACAGAACTCTTGTCTGGCACATTCCCCGGTGGAGTTGTGCAGGGGGTGTGTTTGGAACATTTCGTCACCAGCCAAGTCCAAAATTCAGAGGTTCCCCATCTCAGCCCAGAAAGCAGGTAGAACAACTATTGTGGTGCCTTTCAGCTGCCTACCAAGGTAGTGTAAAAACTACTAAGAGAACTCCTGTCTGGCACCTTCCCCGGTGGAGTTGTGCAGGGGGTGTGTTTGGAACATTTTGTCACCAGCCGACTCCAAAATTCAGCTGTTCCCCATCTCAGCCCAGAAAGCAGGTAGAACAACTTTTGTAGTGTCTTTTTGATGCCTACCGGAGCAATGTAAAAACTACCAAGAGAATTCCTTCCTGGCACCTTCGCTAGTGGAGTTGTGCATGGGGTGTATTTATTAAAATTTTGTCACCAGCCGAGTCCAAAATTCAGCTGTTCCCCATCTCAGCCCAGAAAGCAGGTAGAACAACTTTTGTGGTGCCTTTCAGCTACCTACCAAGGTAGTGTAAAAACTACTAAGAGAACTCCTGTCTGGCACCTTCCCCGGTGGAGTTGTGCAGGGGGTGTGTTTGGAACATTTTGTCACCGGCGGAGTCCAAAATTCAGCGGTTCCCCATCTCAGCCCAGAAAGCAGGAAGAACAACTTTTGTGGTGCCTTTCAGCTGCCTACCAAGGTAGTGTAAAAACTACCAGGAGAACTCCTGCCTGGCACCTTCCCCGGTGGAGTTGTGCATGGGGTGTGTTTGGAACATTTTGTCACCGGCCGACTCCAAAATTCAGCGATTCCCCATCTCAGCCCAGAAAGCAGGAAGAACAACTTTTGTGGTGTCCTTTGGTGCCTACCGGAGCAATGTAAAAACTACCAAGAGAACTCGTCTTTGGCACCTTCGCAAGTGGAGTTGTGTATGGGGTGTATTTATAAAAATTTTGTCACCAGCCGAGTCCAAAATTCAGCTGTTCCCCATCTCAGCCCAGAAAGCAGGTAGAACAACTTTTGTGGTGCCTTTCAGCTGCCTACCAAGGTAGTGTAAAAACTACTAAGAGAACTCCTGTCTGGCACCTTCCCCGGTGGAGTTGTGCAGGGGGTGTGTTTGGAACATTTTGTCACCAGCCGACTCCAAAATTCAGCGGTTCCCCATCTCAGCCCAGAAAGCAGGTAGAACAACTTTTGTGGTGCCTTTCAAATGCCTACCAAGGTAGTGTAGAAACTACCAAGAGAACTCCTGTCTGGCACCTTCCCCGGTGGAGTTGTGCATGGGGTGTCTTTGGAACATTTTGCCACCAGCCGAGTCCAAAATTCAGCGGTTCCCCATCTCAGCCCAGAAAGCAGGTAGAACAACTTTTGTGGTGTCTTTCAAATGCCTACCAAGGTAGTGTAAAAACTACCAACAGAATTCGTTCCTGGCACCTTCCCCGGTGGAGTTGTGCATGGGGTGTGTTTGGAACATTTTGTCACCGGCCGACTCCAAAATTCAGCTGTTCCCCATCTCAGCCCAGAAAGCAGGTAGAACAACTTTTGTGGTGTCTTTTAGATGCCTACCAAGGTAGTGTAAAAACTACTAAGAGAACTCCTGTCTGGCACCTTCCCCGGTGGAGTTGTGCATGGGGTGTGTTTGGAAAATTTTGTCACCAGCCGAGTCCAAAATTCAGCGTTTCCCCATCTCAGCCCAGAAAGCAGGTAGAACAACTTTTGTGGTGCCTTTCAGGAGCCTACTGGGGTAGTGTAAAAACTACCAAGAGAACTCCTGTCTGGCACCTTCCCCGGTGGAGTTGTGCATGGGGTGTCTTTGGAACATTTTGTCACCGGCCGAGTCCAAAATTCAGCGATTCCCCATCTCAGCCCAGAAAGCAGGTAGAACAACTTTTGTGGTGCCTTTCAGCTGCCTACCAAGGTAGTGTAAAAACTACCAAAAGAATTCGTTCCTGGCACCTTCCCCGGTGGAGTTGTGCATGGGGTGTGTTTGGAACATTTTGTCACCGGCCGACTCCAAAATTCAGCGATTCCCCATCTCAGCCCAGAAAGCAGGTAGAACAACTTTTGTGGTGTCTTTCAGATGCCTACCGGAGCAATGTAAAAACTACCAGGAGAACTCCTGTCTGGCACCTTCCCCGGTGGAGTTGTGCATGGGGTGTGTTTGGAACATTTTGTCACCAGCCGACTCCAAAATTCAGCTGTTCCCCATCTCAGCCCAGAAAGTAGGTAGAACAACTTTTGTGGTGCCTTTCAGGAGCCTACTGGGGTAGTGTAAAAACTACCAAGAGAACTCCTGTCTGGCACCTTCCCCGGTGGAGTTGTGCATGGGGTGTGTTTGGAACATTTTGTCACCGGCCGACTCCAAAATTCAGCGGTTCCCCATCTCAGCCCAGAAAGCAGGAAGAACAACTTTTGTGGTGCCTTTCAGCTGCCTACCAAGGTAGTGTAAAAACTACCAGGAGAACTCCTGCCTGGCACCTTCCCCGGTGGAGTTGTGCATGGGGTGTGTTTGGAACATTTTGTCACCGGCCGACTCCAAAATTCAGCGATTCCCCATCTCAGCCCAGAAAGCAGGTAGAACAACTTTTGTGGTGCCTTTCAGATGCCTACCAAGGTAGTGTAAAAACTACTAAGAGAACTCCTGTCTGGCACCTTCCCCGGTGGAGTTGTGCAGGGGGTGTGTTTGGAACATTTTGTCACCAGCCGAGTCCAAAATTCAGCGTTTCCCCATCTCAGCCCAGAAAGCAGGTAGAACAACTTTTGTGGTGCCTTTCAGCTGGCTACCAAGGTAGTGTAAAAACTACCAACAGAATTCGTTCCTGGCACCTTCCCCGGTGGAGTTGTGCATGGGGTGTGTTTGGAACATTTTGTCACCAGCCGACTCCAAAATTCAGCGATTCCCCATCTCAGCCCAGAAAGCAGGTAGAACAACTTTTGTGGTGTCTTTCAGATGCCTACCGGAGCAATGTAAAAACTACCAGGAGAACCCCTGTCTGGCACCTTCCCCGGTGGAGTTGTGCATGGGGTGTGTTTGGAACATTTTGTCACCGGCCGACTCCAAAATTCAGCGGTTCCCCATCTCAGCCCAGAAAGCAGGTAGAACAACTTTTGTGGTGTCTTTCAGATGCCTACCAAGGTAGTGTAAAAACTACTAAGAGAACTCCTGTCTGGCACCTTCCCCGGTGGAGTTGTGCAGGGGGTGTGTTTGGAACATTTTGTCACCGGCGGAGTCCAAAATTCAGCGGTTCCCCATCTCAGCCCAGAAAGCAGGAAGAACAACTTTTGTGGTGCCTTTCAGCTGCCTACCAAGGTAGTGTAAAAACTACCAGGAGAACTCCTGCCTGGCACCTTCCCCGGTGGAGTTGTGCATGGGGTGTGTTTGGAACATTTTGTCACCGGCCGACTCCAAAATTCAGCGATTCCCCATCTCAGCCCAGAAAGCAGGAAGAACAACTTTTGTGGTGTCTTTCAGATGCCTACCGGAGCAATGTAAAAACTACCAAGAGAACTCGTCTTTGGCACCTTCGCAAGTGGAGTTGTGTATGGGGTGTATTTATAAAAATTTTGTCACCAGCCGAGTCCAAAATTCAGCTGTTCCCCATCTCAGCCCAGAAAGCAGGTAGAACAACTTTTGTGGTGCCTTTCAGCTGCCTACCAAGGTAGTGTAAAAACTACTAAGAGAACTCCTGTCTGGCACCTTCCCCGGTGGAGTTGTGCAGGGGGTGTGTTTGGAACATTTTGTCACCAGCCGACTCCAAAATTCAGCGGTTCCCCATCTCAGCCCAGAAAGCAGGTAGAACAACTTTTGTGGTGCCTTTCAAATGCCTACCAAGGTAGTGTAGAAACTACCAAGAGAACTCCTGTCTGGCACCTTCCCCGGTGGAGTTGTGCATGGGGTGTCTTTGGAACATTTTGCCACCAGCCGAGTCCAAAATTCAGCGTTTCCCCATCTCAGCCCAGAAAGCAGGTAGAACAACTTTTGTGGTGTCTTTCAAATGCCTACCAAGGTAGTGTAAAAACTACCAACAGAATTCGTTCCTGGCACCTTCCCCGGTGGAGTTGTGCATGGGGTGTGTTTGGAACATTTTGTCACCGGCCGACTCCAAAATTCAGCGGTTCCCCATCTCAGCCCAGAAAGCAGGTAGAACAACTTTTGTGGTGCCTTTCAGGTGCCTACCAAGGTAGTGTAAAAACTACCAGGAGAACTCTTGTCTGGCACCTTCCCCGGTGGAGTTGTGCATGGGGTGTGTTTGGGACATTTTGTCACCAGCCGACTCCAAAATTCAGCTGTTCCCCATCTCAGCCCAGAAAGCAGGTCGAACAACTTTTGTGGTGTCTTTCAGATGCCTACCAAGGTAGTGTAAAAACTACTAAGAGAACTCCTGTCTGGCACCTTCCCCGGTGGAGTTGTGCAGGGGGTGTGTTTGGAACATTTTGCCACCGGCCGAGTCCAAAATTCAGCGGTTCCCCATCTCAGCCCAGAAAGCAGGTAGAACAACTTTTGTGGTGTCTTTCAGCTGCCTACCAAGGTAGTGTAAAAACTACTAAGAGAACTCCTGTCTGGCACCTTCCCCGGTGGAGTTGTGCATGGGGTGTGTTTGGAACATTTTGTCACCAGCCGACTCCAAAATTCAGCTGTTCCCCATCTCAGCCCAGAAAGCAGGTAGAACATCTTTTGTGGTGTCTTTCAGATGCCTACCAATGTAGTGTAAAAACTTCCAACAGAACTCTTGTCTGGCACATTCCCCGGTGGAGTTGTGCAGGGGGTGTGTTTGGAACATTTCGTCACCAGCCAAGTCCAAAATTCAGAGGTTCCCCATCTCAGCCCAGAAAGCAGGTAGAACAACTATTGTGGTGCCTTTCAGCTGCCTACCAAGGTAGTGTAAAAACTACTAAGAGAACTCCTGTCTGGCACCTTCCCCGGTGGAGTTGTGCAGGGGGTGTGTTTGGAACATTTTGTCACCAGCCGACTCCAAAATTCAGCTGTTCCCCATCTCAGCCCAGAAAGCAGGTAGAACAACTTTTGTAGTGTCTTTTTGATGCCTACCGGAGCAATGTAAAAACTACCAAGAGAATTCCTTCCTGGCACCTTCGCTAGTGGAGTTGTGCATGGGGTGTATTTATTAAAATTTTGTCACCAGCCGAGTCCAAAATTCAGCTGTTCCCCATCTCAGCCCAGAAAGCAGGTAGAACAACTTTTGTGGTGCCTTTCAGCTACCTACCAAGGTAGTGTAAAAACTACTAAGAGAACTCCTGTCTGGCACCTTCCCCGGTGGAGTTGTGCAGGGGGTGTGTTTGGAACATTTTGTCACCGGCGGAGTCCAAAATTCAGCGGTTCCCCATCTCAGCCCAGAAAGCAGGAAGAACAACTTTTGTGGTGCCTTTCAGCTGCCTACCAAGGTAGTGTAAAAACTACCAGGAGAACTCCTGCCTGGCACCTTCCCCGGTGGAGTTGTGCATGGGGTGTGTTTGGAACATTTTGTCACCGGCCGACTCCAAAATTCAGCGATTCCCCATCTCAGCCCAGAAAGCAGGAAGAACAACTTTTGTGGTGTCCTTTGGTGCCTACCGGAGCAATGTAAAAACTACCAAGAGAACTCGTCTTTGGCACCTTCGCAAGTGGAGTTGTGTATGGGGTGTATTTATAAAAATTTTGTCACCAGCCGAGTCCAAAATTCAGCTGTTCCCCATCTCAGCCCAGAAAGCAGGTAGAACAACTTTTGTGGTGCCTTTCAGCTGCCTACCAAGGTAGTGTAAAAACTACTAAGAGAACTCCTGTCTGGCACCTTCCCCGGTGGAGTTGTGCAGGGGGTGTGTTTGGAACATTTTGTCACCAGCCGACTCCAAAATTCAGCGGTTCCCCATCTCAGCCCAGAAAGCAGGTAGAACAACTTTTGTGGTGCCTTTCAAATGCCTACCAAGGTAGTGTAGAAACTACCAAGAGAACTCCTGTCTGGCACCTTCCCCGGTGGAGTTGTGCATGGGGTGTCTTTGGAACATTTTGCCACCAGCCGAGTCCAAAATTCAGCGTTTCCCCATCTCAGCCCAGAAAGCAGGTAGAACAACTTTTGTGGTGTCTTTCAAATGCCTACCAAGGTAGTGTAAAAACTACCAACAGAATTCGTTCCTGGCACCTTCCCCGGTGGAGTTGTGCATGGGGTGTGTTTGGAACATTTTGTCACCGGCCGACTCCAAAATTCAGCTGTTCCCCATCTCAGCCCAGAAAGCAGGTAGAACAACTTTTGTGGTGTCTTTTAGATGCCTACCAAGGTAGTGTAAAAACTACTAAGAGAACTCCTGTCTGGCACCTTCCCCGGTGGAGTTGTGCATGGGGTGTGTTTGGAAAATTTTGTCACCAGCCGAGTCCAAAATTCAGCGTTTCCCCATCTCAGCCCAGAAAGCAGGTAGAACAACTTTTGTGGTGCCTTTCAGGAGCCTACTGGGGTAGTGTAAAAACTACCAAGAGAACTCCTGTCTGGCACCTTCCCCGGTGGAGTTGTGCATGGGGTGTGTTTGGAACATTTTGTCACCGGCCGAGTCCAAAATTCAGCGATTCCCCATCTCAGCCCAGAAAGCAGGTAGAACAACTTTTGTGGTGCCTTTCAGCTGCCTACCAAGGTAGTGTAAAAACTACCAAAAGAATTCGTTCCTGGCACCTTCCCCGGTGGAGTTGTGCATGGGGTGTGTTTGGAACATTTTGTCACCGGCCGACTCCAAAATTCAGCGATTCCCCATCTCAGCCCAGAAAGCAGGTAGAACAACTTTTGTGGTGTCTTTCAGATGCCTACCGGAGCAATGTAAAAACTACCAGGAGAACTCCTGTCTGGCACCTTCCCCGGTGGAGTTGTGCATGGGGTGTGTTTGGAACATTTTGTCACCAGCCGACTCCAAAATTCAGCTGTTCCCCATCTCAGCCCAGAAAGTAGGTAGAACAACTTTTGTGGTGCCTTTCAGGAGCCTACTGGGGTAGTGTAAAAACTACCAAGAGAACTCCTGTCTGGCACCTTCCCCGGTGGAGTTGTGCATGGGGTGTGTTTGGAACATTTTGTCACCGGCCGACTCCAAAATTCAGCGGTTCCCCATCTCAGCCCAGAAAGCAGGAAGAACAACTTTTGTGGTGCCTTTCAGCTGCCTACCAAGGTAGTGTAAAAACTACCAGGAGAACTCCTGCCTGGCACCTTCCCCGGTGGAGTTGTGCATGGGGTGTGTTTGGAACATTTTGTCACCGGCCGACTCCAAAATTCAGCGATTCCCCATCTCAGCCCAGAAAGCAGGAAGAACAACTTTTGTGGTGTCCTTTGGTGCCTACCGGAGCAATGTAAAAACTACCAGGAGAACTCGTCTTTGGCACCTTCGCAAGTGGAGTTGTGCATGGGGTGTATTTATAAAAATTTTGTCACCAGCCGAGTCCAAAATTCAGCTGTTCCCCATCTCAGCCCAGAAAGCAGGTAGAACAACTTTTGTGGTGCCTTTCAGCTGCCTACCAAGGTAGTGTAAAAACTACTAAGAGAACTCCTGTCTGGCACCTTCCCCGGTGGAGTTGTGCATGGGGTGTGTTTGGAACATTTTGTCACCAGCCGAGTCCAAAATTCAGCGTTTCCCCATCTCAGCCCAGAAAGCAGGTAGAACAACTTTTGTGGTGCCTTTCAGGAGCCTACTGGGGTAGTGTAAAAACTACCAAGAGAACTCCTGTCTGGCACCTTCCCCGGTGGAGTTGTGCATGGGGTGTGTTTGGAACATTTTGTCACCGGCCGAGTCCAAAATTCAGCGATTCCCCATCTCAGCCCAGAAAGCAGGTAGAACAACTTTTGTGGTGTCTTTCAAATGCCTACCAAGGTAGTGTAAAAACTACCAGGAGAACTCCTGTCTGGCACCTTCCCTGGTGGAGTTGTGCATGGGGTGTCTTTGGAACATTTTGCCACCAGCCGAGTCCAAAATTCAGCGTTTCCCCATCTCAGCCCAGAAAGCAGGTAGAACAACTTTTGTGGTGTCTTTCAAATGCCTACCAAGGTAGTGTAAAAACTACCAACAGAATTCGTTCCTGGCACCTTCCCCGGTGGAGTTGTGCATGGGGTGTGTTTGGAACATTTTGTCACCGGCCGACTCCAAAATTCAGCGGTTCCCCATCTCAGCCCAGAAAGCAGGTAGAACAACTTTTGTGGTGCCTTTCAGGTGCCTACCAAGGTAGTGTAAAAACTACCAGGAGAACTCTTGTCTGGCACCTTCCCCGGTGGAGTTGTGCATGGGGTGTGTTTGGGACATTTTGTCACCAGCCGACTCCAAAATTCAGCTGTTCCCCATCTCAGCCCAGAAAGCAGGTCGAACAACTTTTGTGGTGTCTTTCAGATGCCTACCAAGGTAGTGTAAAAACTACTAAGAGAACTCCTGTCTGGCACCTTCCCCGGTGGAGTTGTGCAGGGGGTGTGTTTGGAACATTTTGCCACCGGCCGAGTCCAAAATTCAGCGGTTCCCCATCTCAGCCCAGAAAGCAGGTAGAACAACTTTTGTGGTGTCTTTCAGCTGCCTACCAAGGTAGTGTAAAAACTACTAAGAGAACTCCTGTCTGGCACCTTCCCCGGTGGAGTTGTGCATGGGGTGTGTTTGGAACATTTTGTCACCAGCCGACTCCAAAATTCAGCTGTTCCCCATCTCAGCCCAGAAAGCAGGTAGAACATCTTTTGTGGTGTCTTTCAGATGCCTACCAAGGTAGTGTAAAAACTTCCAACAGAACTCTTGTCTGGCACATTCCCCGGTGGAGTTGTGCAGGGGGTGTGTTTGGAACATTTCGTCACCAGCCAAGTCCAAAATTCAGAGGTTCCCCATCTCAGCCCAGAAAGCAGGTAGAACAACTATTGTGGTGCCTTTCAGCTGCCTACCAAGGTAGTGTAAAAACTACTAAGAGAACTCCTGTCTGGCACCTTCCCCGGTGGAGTTGTGCAGGGGGTGTGTTTGGAACATTTTGTCACCAGCCGACTCCAAAATTCAGCTGTTCCCCATCTCAGCCCAGAAAGCAGGTAGAACAACTTTTGTAGTGTCTTTTTGATGCCTACCGGAGCAATGTAAAAACTACCAAGAGAATTCCTTCCTGGCACCTTCGCTAGTGGAGTTGTGCATGGGGTGTATTTATTAAAATTTTGTCACCAGCCGAGTCCAAAATTCAGCTGTTCCCCATCTCAGCCCAGAAAGCAGGTAGAACAACTTTTGTGGTGCCTTTCAGCTACCTACCAAGGTAGTGTAAAAACTACTAAGAGAACTCCTGTCTGGCACCTTCCCCGGTGGAGTTGTGCAGGGGGTGTGTTTGGAACATTTTGTCACCGGCGGAGTCCAAAATTCAGCGGTTCCCCATCTCAGCCCAGAAAGCAGGAAGAACAACTTTTGTGGTGCCTTTCAGCTGCCTACCAAGGTAGTGTAAAAACTACCAGGAGAACTCCTGCCTGGCACCTTCCCCGGTGGAGTTGTGCATGGGGTGTGTTTGGAACATTTTGTCACCGGCCGACTCCAAAATTCAGCGATTCCCCATCTCAGCCCAGAAAGCAGGAAGAACAACTTTTGTGGTGTCCTTTGGTGCCTACCGGAGCAATGTAAAAACTACCAAGAGAACTCGTCTTTGGCACCTTCGCAAGTGGAGTTGTGTATGGGGTGTATTTATAAAAATTTTGTCACCAGCCGAGTCCAAAATTCAGCTGTTCCCCATCTCAGCCCAGAAAGCAGGTAGAACAACTTTTGTGGTGCCTTTCAGCTGCCTACCAAGGTAGTGTAAAAACTACTAAGAGAACTCCTGTCTGGCACCTTCCCCGGTGGAGTTGTGCATGGGGTGTGTTTGGAACATTTTGTCACCAGCCGACTCCAAAATTCAGCGGTTCCCCATCTCAGCCCAGAAAGCAGGTAGAACAACTTTTGTGGTGCCTTTCAAATGCCTACCAAGGTAGTGTAGAAACTACCAAGAGAACTCCTGTCTGGCACCTTCCCCGGTGGAGTTGTGCATGGGGTGTCTTTGGAACATTTTGCCACCAGCCGAGTCCAAAATTCAGCGTTTCCCCATCTCAGCCCAGAAAGCAGGTAGAACAACTTTTGTGGTGTCTTTCAAATGCCTACCAAGGTAGTGTAAAAACTACCAACAGAATTCGTTCCTGGCACCTTCCCCGGTGGAGTTGTGCATGGGGTGTGTTTGGAACATTTTGTCACCGGCCGACTCCAAAATTCAGCGGTTCCCCATCTCAGCCCAGAAAGCAGGTAGAACAACTTTTGTGGTGCCTTTCAGGTGCCTACCAAGGTAGTGTAAAAACTACCAGGAGAACTCTTGTCTGGCACCTTCCCCGGTGGAGTTGTGCATGGGGTGTGTTTGGGACATTTTGTCACCAGCCGACTCCAAAATTCAGCTGTTCCCCATCTCAGCCCAGAAAGCAGGTCGAACAACTTTTGTGGTGTCTTTCAGATGCCTACCAAGGTAGTGTAAAAACTACTAAGAGAACTCCTGTCTGGCACCTTCCCCGGTGGAGTTGTGCAGGGGGTGTGTTTGGAACATTTTGCCACCGGCCGAGTCCAAAATTCAGCGGTTCCCCATCTCAGCCCAGAAAGCAGGTAGAACAACTTTTGTGGTGTCTTTCAGCTGCCTACCAAGGTAGTGTAAAAACTACTAAGAGAACTCCTGTCTGGCACCTTCCCCGGTGGAGTTGTGCATGGGGTGTGTTTGGAACATTTTGTCACCAGCCGACTCCAAAATTCAGCTGTTCCCCATCTCAGCCCAGAAAGCAGGTAGAACATCTTTTGTGGTGTCTTTCAGATGCCTACCAATGTAGTGTAAAAACTTCCAACAGAACTCTTGTCTGGCACATTCCCCGGTGGAGTTGTGCAGGGGGTGTGTTTGGAACATTTCGTCACCAGCCAAGTCCAAAATTCAGAGGTTCCCCATCTCAGCCCAGAAAGCAGGTAGAACAACTATTGTGGTGCCTTTCAGCTGCCTACCAAGGTAGTGTAAAAACTACTAAGAGAACTCCTGTCTGGCACCTTCCCCGGTGGAGTTGTGCAGGGGGTGTGTTTGGAACATTTTGTCACCAGCCGACTCCAAAATTCAGCTGTTCCCCATCTCAGCCCAGAAAGCAGGTAGAACAACTTTTGTGGTGTCTTTTTGATGCCTACCGGAGCAATGTAAAAACTACCAAGAGAATTCCTTCCTGGCACCTTCGCTAGTGGAGTTGTGCATGGGGTGTATTTATTAAAATTTTGTCACCAGCCGAGTCCAAAATTCAGCTGTTCCCCATCTCAGCCCAGAAAGCAGGTAGAACAACTTTTGTGGTGCCTTTCAGCTACCTACCAAGGTAGTGTAAAAACTACTAAGAGAACTCCTGTCTGGCACCTTCCCCGGTGGAGTTGTGCAGGGGGTGTGTTTGGAACATTTTGTCACCGGCGGAGTCCAAAATTCAGCGGTTCCCCATCTCAGCCCAGAAAGCAGGAAGAACAACTTTTGTGGTGCCTTTCAGCTGCCTACCAAGGTAGTGTAAAAACTACCAGGAGAACTCCTGCCTGGCACCTTCCCCGGTGGAGTTGTGCATGGGGTGTGTTTGGAACATTTTGTCACCGGCCGACTCCAAAATTCAGCGATTCCCCATCTCAGCCCAGAAAGCAGGAAGAACAACTTTTGTGGTGTCCTTTGGTGCCTACCGGAGCAATGTAAAAACTACCAAGAGAACTCGTCTTTGGCACCTTCGCAAGTGGAGTTGTGTATGGGGTGTATTTATAAAAATTTTGTCACCAGCCGAGTCCAAAATTCAGCTGTTCCCCATCTCAGCCCAGAAAGCAGGTAGAACAACTTTTGTGGTGCCTTTCAGCTGCCTACCAAGGTAGTGTAAAAACTACTAAGAGAACTCCTGTCTGGCACCTTCCCCGGTGGAGTTGTGCAGGGGGTGTGTTTGGAACATTTTGTCACCAGCCGACTCCAAAATTCAGCGGTTCCCCATCTCAGCCCAGAAAGCAGGTAGAACAACTTTTGTGGTGCCTTTCAAATGCCTACCAAGGTAGTGTAGAAACTACCAAGAGAACTCCTGTCTGGCACCTTCCCCGGTGGAGTTGTGCATGGGGTGTCTTTGGAACATTTTGCCACCAGCCGAGTCCAAAATTCAGCGTTTCCCCATCTCAGCCCAGAAAGCAGGTAGAACAACTTTTGTGGTGTCTTTCAAATGCCTACCAAGGTAGTGTAAAAACTACCAACAGAATTCGTTCCTGGCACCTTCCCCGGTGGAGTTGTGCATGGGGTGTGTTTGGAACATTTTGTCACCGGCCGACTCCAAAATTCAGCTGTTCCCCATCTCAGCCCAGAAAGCAGGTAGAACAACTTTTGTGGTGTCTTTTAGATGCCTACCAAGGTAGTGTAAAAACTACTAAGAGAACTCCTGTCTGGCACCTTCCCCGGTGGAGTTGTGCATGGGGTGTGTTTGGAAAATTTTGTCACCAGCCGAGTCCAAAATTCAGCGTTTCCCCATCTCAGCCCAGAAAGCAGGTAGAACAACTTTTGTGGTGCCTTTCAGGAGCCTACTGGGGTAGTGTAAAAACTACCAAGAGAACTCCTGTCTGGCACCTTCCCCGGTGGAGTTGTGCATGGGGTGTCTTTGGAACATTTTGTCACCGGCCGAGTCCAAAATTCAGCGATTCCCCATCTCAGCCCAGAAAGCAGGTAGAACAACTTTTGTGGTGCCTTTCAGCTGCCTACCAAGGTAGTGTAAAAACTACCAAAAGAATTCGTTCCTGGCACCTTCCCCGGTGGAGTTGTGCATGGGGTGTGTTTGGAACATTTTGTCACCGGCCGACTCCAAAATTCAGCGATTCCCCATCTCAGCCCAGAAAGCAGGTAGAACAACTTTTGTGGTGTCTTTCAGATGCCTACCGGAGCAATGTAAAAACTACCAGGAGAACTCCTGTCTGGCACCTTCCCCGGTGGAGTTGTGCATGGGGTGTGTTTGGAACATTTTGTCACCAGCCGACTCCAAAATTCAGCTGTTCCCCATCTCAGCCCAGAAAGTAGGTAGAACAACTTTTGTGGTGCCTTTCAGGAGCCTACTGGGGTAGTGTAAAAACTACCAAGAGAACTCCTGTCTGGCACCTTCCCCGGTGGAGTTGTGCATGGGGTGTGTTTGGAACATTTTGTCACCGGCCGACTCCAAAATTCAGCGGTTCCCCATCTCAGCCCAGAAAGCAGGAAGAACAACTTTTGTGGTGCCTTTCAGCTGCCTACCAAGGTAGTGTAAAAACTACCAGGAGAACTCCTGCCTGGCACCTTCCCCGGTGGAGTTGTGCATGGGGTGTGTTTGGAACATTTTGTCACCGGCCGACTCCAAAATTCAGCGATTCCCCATCTCAGCCCAGAAAGCAGGAAGAACAACTTTTGTGGTGTCCTTTGGTGCCTACCGGAGCAATGTAAAAACTACCAAGAGAACTCGTCTTTGGCACCTTCGCAAGTGGAGTTGTGCATGGGGTGTATTTATAAAAATTTTGTCACCAGCCGAGTCCAAAATTCAGCTGTTCCCCATCTCAGCCCAGAAAGCAGGTAGAACAACTTTTGTGGTGCCTTTCAGCTGCCTACCAAGGTAGTGTAAAAACTACTAAGAGAACTCCTGTCTGGCACCTTCCCCGGTGGAGTTGTGCATGGGGTGTGTTTGGAACATTTTGTCACCAGCCGAGTCCAAAATTCAGCGTTTCCCCATCTCAGCCCAGAAAGCAGGTAGAACAACTTTTGTGGTGCCTTTCAGGAGCCTACTGGGGTAGTGTAAAAACTACCAAGAGAACTCCTGTCTGGCACCTTCCCCGGTGGAGTTGTGCATGGGGTGTGTTTGGAACATTTTGTCACCGGCCGAGTCCAAAATTCAGCGATTCCCCATCTCAGCCCAGAAAGCAGGTAGAACAACTTTTGTGGTGTCTTTCAAATGCCTACCAAGGTAGTGTAAAAACTACCAGGAGAACTCCTGTCTGGCACCTTCCCTGGTGGAGTTGTGCATGGGGTGTCTTTGGAACATTTTGCCACCAGCCGAGTCCAAAATTCAGCGTTTCCCCATCTCAGCCCAGAAAGCAGGTAGAACAACTTTTGTGGTGTCTTTCAAATGCCTACCAAGGTAGTGTAAAAACTACCAACAGAATTCGTTCCTGGCACCTTCCCCGGTGGAGTTGTGCATGGGGTGTGTTTGGAACATTTTGTCACCGGCCGACTCCAAAATTCAGCGGTTCCCCATCTCAGCCCAGAAAGCAGGTAGAACAACTTTTGTGGTGCCTTTCAGGTGCCTACCAAGGTAGTGTAAAAACTACCAGGAGAACTCTTGTCTGGCACCTTCCCCGGTGGAGTTGTGCATGGGGTGTGTTTGGGACATTTTGTCACCAGCCGACTCCAAAATTCAGCTGTTCCCCATCTCAGCCCAGAAAGCAGGTCGAACAACTTTTGTGGTGTCTTTCAGATGCCTACCAAGGTAGTGTAAAAACTACTAAGAGAACTCCTGTCTGGCACCTTCCCCGGTGGAGTTGTGCAGGGGGTGTGTTTGGAACATTTTGCCACCGGCCGAGTCCAAAATTCAGCGGTTCCCCATCTCAGCCCAGAAAGCAGGTAGAACAACTTTTGTGGTGTCTTTCAGCTGCCTACCAAGGTAGTGTAAAAACTACTAAGAGAACTCCTGTCTGGCACCTTCCCCGGTGGAGTTGTGCATGGGGTGTGTTTGGAACATTTTGTCACCAGCCGACTCCAAAATTCAGCTGTTCCCCATCTCAGCCCAGAAAGCAGGTAGAACATCTTTTGTGGTGTCTTTCAGATGCCTACCAAGGTAGTGTAAAAACTTCCAACAGAACTCTTGTCTGGCACATTCCCCGGTGGAGTTGTGCAGGGGGTGTGTTTGGAACATTTCGTCACCAGCCAAGTCCAAAATTCAGAGGTTCCCCATCTCAGCCCAGAAAGCAGGTAGAACAACTATTGTGGTGCCTTTCAGCTGCCTACCAAGGTAGTGTAAAAACTACTAAGAGAACTCCTGTCTGGCACCTTCCCCGGTGGAGTTGTGCAGGGGGTGTGTTTGGAACATTTTGTCACCAGCCGACTCCAAAATTCAGCTGTTCCCCATCTCAGCCCAGAAAGCAGGTAGAACAACTTTTGTAGTGTCTTTTTGATGCCTACCGGAGCAATGTAAAAACTACCAAGAGAATTCCTTCCTGGCACCTTCGCTAGTGGAGTTGTGCATGGGGTGTATTTATTAAAATTTTGTCACCAGCCGAGTCCAAAATTCAGCTGTTCCCCATCTCAGCCCAGAAAGCAGGTAGAACAACTTTTGTGGTGCCTTTCAGCTACCTACCAAGGTAGTGTAAAAACTACTAAGAGAACTCCTGTCTGGCACCTTCCCCGGTGGAGTTGTGCAGGGGGTGTGTTTGGAACATTTTGTCACCGGCGGAGTCCAAAATTCAGCGGTTCCCCATCTCAGCCCAGAAAGCAGGAAGAACAACTTTTGTGGTGCCTTTCAGCTGCCTACCAAGGTAGTGTAAAAACTACCAGGAGAACTCCTGCCTGGCACCTTCCCCGGTGGAGTTGTGCATGGGGTGTGTTTGGAACATTTTGTCACCGGCCGACTCCAAAATTCAGCGATTCCCCATCTCAGCCCAGAAAGCAGGAAGAACAACTTTTGTGGTGTCCTTTGGTGCCTACCGGAGCAATGTAAAAACTACCAAGAGAACTCGTCTTTGGCACCTTCGCAAGTGGAGTTGTGTATGGGGTGTATTTATAAAAATTTTGTCACCAGCCGAGTCCAAAATTCAGCTGTTCCCCATCTCAGCCCAGAAAGCAGGTAGAACAACTTTTGTGGTGCCTTTCAGCTGCCTACCAAGGTAGTGTAAAAACTACTAAGAGAACTCCTGTCTGGCACCTTCCCCGGTGGAGTTGTGCATGGGGTGTGTTTGGAACATTTTGTCACCAGCCGACTCCAAAATTCAGCGGTTCCCCATCTCAGCCCAGAAAGCAGGTAGAACAACTTTTGTGGTGCCTTTCAAATGCCTACCAAGGTAGTGTAGAAACTACCAAGAGAACTCCTGTCTGGCACCTTCCCCGGTGGAGTTGTGCATGGGGTGTCTTTGGAACATTTTGCCACCAGCCGAGTCCAAAATTCAGCGTTTCCCCATCTCAGCCCAGAAAGCAGGTAGAACAACTTTTGTGGTGTCTTTCAAATGCCTACCAAGGTAGTGTAAAAACTACCAACAGAATTCGTTCCTGGCACCTTCCCCGGTGGAGTTGTGCATGGGGTGTGTTTGGAACATTTTGTCACCGGCCGACTCCAAAATTCAGCTGTTCCCCATCTCAGCCCAGAAAGCAGGTAGAACAACTTTTGTGGTGTCTTTTAGATGCCTACCAAGGTAGTGTAAAAACTACTAAGAGAACTCCTGTCTGGCACCTTCCCCGGTGGAGTTGTGCATGGGGTGTGTTTGGAAAATTTTGTCACCAGCCGAGTCCAAAATTCAGCGTTTCCCCATCTCAGCCCAGAAAGCAGGTAGAACAACTTTTGTGGTGCCTTTCAGGAGCCTACTGGGGTAGTGTAAAAACTACCAAGAGAACTCCTGTCTGGCACCTTCCCCGGTGGAGTTGTGCATGGGGTGTCTTTGGAACATTTTGTCACCGGCCGAGTCCAAAATTCAGCGATTCCCCATCTCAGCCCAGAAAGCAGGTAGAACAACTTTTGTGGTGCCTTTCAGCTGCCTACCAAGGTAGTGTAAAAACTACCAAAAGAATTCGTTCCTGGCACCTTCCCCGGTGGAGTTGTGCATGGGGTGTGTTTGGAACATTTTGTCACCGGCCGACTCCAAAATTCAGCGATTCCCCATCTCAGCCCAGAAAGCAGGTAGAACAACTTTTGTGGTGTCTTTCAGATGCCTACCGGAGCAATGTAAAAACTACCAGGAGAACTCCTGTCTGGCACCTTCCCCGGTGGAGTTGTGCATGGGGTGTGTTTGGAACATTTTGTCACCAGCCGACTCCAAAATTCAGCTGTTCCCCATCTCAGCCCAGAAAGTAGGTAGAACAACTTTTGTGGTGCCTTTCAGGAGCCTACTGGGGTAGTGTAAAAACTACCAAGAGAACTCCTGTCTGGCACCTTCCCCGGTGGAGTTGTGCATGGGGTGTGTTTGGAACATTTTGTCACCGGCCGACTCCAAAATTCAGCGGTTCCCCATCTCAGCCCAGAAAGCAGGAAGAACAACTTTTGTGGTGCCTTTCAGCTGCCTACCAAGGTAGTGTAAAAACTACCAGGAGAACTCCTGCCTGGCACCTTCCCCGGTGGAGTTGTGCATGGGGTGTGTTTGGAACATTTTGTCACCGGCCGACTCCAAAATTCAGCGATTCCCCATCTCAGCCCAGAAAGCAGGAAGAACAACTTTTGTGGTGTCCTTTGGTGCCTACCGGAGCAATGTAAAAACTACCAAGAGAACTCGTCTTTGGCACCTTCGCAAGTGGAGTTGTGCATGGGGTGTATTTATAAAAATTTTGTCACCAGCCGAGTCCAAAATTCAGCTGTTCCCCATCTCAGCCCAGAAAGCAGGTAGAACAACTTTTGTGGTGCCTTTCAGCTGCCTACCAAGGTAGTGTAAAAACTACTAAGAGAACTCCTGTCTGGCACCTTCCCCGGTGGAGTTGTGCATGGGGTGTGTTTGGAACATTTTGTCACCAGCCGAGTCCAAAATTCAGCGTTTCCCCATCTCAGCCCAGAAAGCAGGTAGAACAACTTTTGTGGTGCCTTTCAGGAGCCTACTGGGGTAGTGTAAAAACTACCAAGAGAACTCCTGTCTGGCACCTTCCCCGGTGGAGTTGTGCATGGGGTGTGTTTGGAACATTTTGTCACCGGCCGAGTCCAAAATTCAGCGATTCCCCATCTCAGCCCAGAAAGCAGGTAGAACAACTTTTGTGGTGTCTTTCAAATGCCTACCAAGGTAGTGTAAAAACTACCAGGAGAACTCCTGTCTGGCACCTTCCCTGGTGGAGTTGTGCATGGGGTGTCTTTGGAACATTTTGTCACCGGCCGACTCCAAAATTCAGCGATTCCCCATCTCAGCCCAGAAAGCAGGAAGAACAACTTTTGTAGTGTCTTTCAGGTGCCTACCAAGGTAGTGTAAAAACTACCAACAGAATTCGTTCCTGGCACCTTCCCCGGTGGAGTTGTGCATGGGGTGTGTTTGGAACATTTTGTCACCAGCCGACTCCAAAATTCAGCTGTTCCCCATCTCAGCCCAGAAAGCAGGTAGAACAACTTTTGTGGTGTCTTTCAGATGCCTACCAAGGTAGTGTAAAAACTACTAAGAGAACTCCTGTCTGGCACCTTCCCCGGTGGAGTTGTGCATGGGGTGTGTTTGGAACATTTTGTCACCAGCCGAGTCCAAAATTCAGCGTTTCCCCATCTCAGCCCAGAAAGCAGGTAGAACAACTTTTGTGGTGCCTTTCAGGAGCCTACTGGGGTAGTGTAAAAACTACCAAGAGAACTCCTGTCTGGCACCTTCCCCGGTGGAGTTGTGCATGGGGTGTGTTTGGAACATTTTGTCACCGGCCGAGTCCAAAATTCAGCGATTCCCCATCTCAGCCCAGAAAGCAGGTAGAACAACTTTTGTGGTGCCTTTCAGCTGCCTACCAAGGTAGTGTAAAAACTACCAACAGAATTCGTTCCTGGCACCTTCCCCGGTGGAGTTGTGCATGGGGTGTGTTTGGAACATTTTGTCACCGGCCGACTCCAAAATTCAGCGATTCCCCATCTCAGCCCAGAAAGCAGGTAGAACAACTTTTGTGGTGTCTTTCAGATGCCTACCGGAGCAATGTAAAAACTACCAGGAGAACTCCTGTCTGGCACCTTCCCCGGTGGAGTTGTGCATGGGGTGTGTTTGGAACATTTTGTCACCAGCCGAGTCCAAAATTCAGCTGTTACCCATCTCAGCCCAGAAAGTAGGTAGAACAACTTTTGTGGTGCCTTTCAGGAGCCTACTGGGGTAGTGTAAAAACTACCAAGAGAACTCCTGTCTGGCACCTTCCCCGGTGGAGTTGTGCAGGGGGTGTGTTTGGAACATTTTGTCACCGGCCGAGTCCAAAATTCAGCGGTTGCCCATCTCAGCCCAGAAAGCAGGAAGAACAACTTTTGTGGTGCCTTTCAGGTGCCTACCAAGGTAGTGTAAAAACTACCAGGAGAACTCCTGCCTGGCACCTTCCCCGGTGGAGTTGTGCATGGGGTGTGTTTGGAACATTTTGTCACCGGCCGACTCCAAAATTCAGCGATTCCCCATCTCAGCCCAGAAAGCAGGAAGAACAACTTTTGTGGTGTCCTTTGGTGCCTACCGGAGCAATGTAAAAACTACCAAGAGAACTCGTCTTTGGCACCTTCGCACGTGGAGTTGTGCATGGGGTGTATTTATAAAAATTTTGTCACCAGCCGAGTCCAAAATTCAGCTGTTCCCCATCTCAGCCCAGAAAGCAGGTAGAACAACTTTTGTGGTGCCTTTCAAATGCCTACCAAGGTAGTGTAGAAACTACCAAGAGAACTCCTGTCTGGCACCTTCCCCGGTGGAGTTGTGCATGGGGTGTCTTTGGAACATTTGGCCACCAGCCGAGTCCAAAATTCAGCGTTTCCCCATCTCAGCCCAGAAAGCAGGTAGAACAACTTTTGTGGTGTCTTTCAAATGCCTACCAAGGTAGTGTAAAAACTACCAAGAGAACTCCTGTCTGGCACCTTCCTCGGTGGAGTTGTGCATGGGGTGTGTTTGGAACATTTTGTCACCAGCCGACTCCAAAATTCAGCGATTCCCCATCTCAGCCCAGAAAACAGGTAGAACAACTTTTGTGGTGTCTTTCAGATGCCTACCGGAGCAATGTAAAAACTACCAGGAGAACTCCTGTCTGGCACCTTCCCCGGTGGAGTTGTGCATGGGGTGTGTTTGGAACATTTTGTCACCAGCCGACTCCAAAATTCAGCTGTTCCCCATCTCAGCCCAGAAAGCAGGTCGAACAACTTTTGTGGTGTCTTTCAGATGCCTACCAAGGTAGTGTAAAAACTACTAAGAGAACTCCTGTCTGGCACCTTCCCCGGTGGAGTTGTGCAGGGGGTGTGTTTGGAACATTTTGTCACCAGCCGAGTCCAAAATTCAGCGTTTCCCCATCTCAGCCCAGAAAGCAGGTAGAACAACTTTTGTGGTGCCTTTCAGGAGCCTACTGGGGTAGTGTAAAAACTACCAAGAGAACTCCTGTCTGGCACCTTCCCCGGTGGAGTTGTGCATGGGGTGTGTTTGGAACATTTTGTCACCGGCCGAGTCCAAAATTCAGCGATTCCCCATCTCAGCCCAGAAAGCAGGTAGAACAACTTTTGTGGTGCCTTTCAGCTGCCTACCAAGGTAGTGTAAAAACTACCAACAGAATTCGTTCCTGGCACCTTCCCCGGTGGAGTTGTGCATGGGGTGTGTTTGGAACATTTTGTCACCGGCCGACTCCAAAATTCAGCGATTCCCCATCTCAGCCCAGAAAGCAGGTAGAACAACTTTTGTGGTGTCTTTCAGATGCCTACCGGAGCAATGTAAAAACTACCAGGAGAACTCCTGTCTGGCACCTTCCCCGGTGGAGTTGTGCATGGGGTGTGTTTGGAACATTTTGTCACCGGCCGAGTCCAAAATTCAGCGATTCCCCATCTCAGCCCAGAAAGCAGGTAGAACAACTTTTGTGGTGTCCTTTGGTGCCTACCGGAGCAATGTAAAAACTACCAAGAGAACTCGTCTTTGGCACCTTCGCAAGTGGAGTTGTGCATGGGGTGTATTTATAAAAATTTTGTCACCGGCCGACTCCAAAATTCAGCGATTCCCCATCTCAGCCCAGAAAGCAGGAAGAACAACTTTTGTAGTGTCTTTCAGGTGCCTACCAAGGTAGTGTAAAAACTACCAACAGAATTCGTTCCTGGCACCTTCCCCGGTGGAGTTGTGCATGGGGTGTGTTTGGAACATTTTGTCACCAGCCGACTCCAAAATTCAGCGATTCCCCATCTCAGCCCAGAAAGCAGGTAGAACAACTTTTGTGGTGTCTTTCACATGCCTACCGGAGCAATGTAAAAACTACCAGGAGAACTCCTGTCTGGCACCTTCCCCGGTGGAGTTGTGCAGGGGGTGTGTTTGGAACATTTTGTCACCAGCCGACTCCAAAATTCAGCTGTTCCCCATCTCAGCCCAAAAAGCAGGTAGAACAACTTTTGTGGTGTCTTTCAGATGCCTACCAAGGTAGTGTAAAAACTACTAAGAGAACTCCTGTCTGGCACCTTCCCCGGTGGAGTTGTGCATGGGGTGTGTTTGGAACATTTTGTCACCAGCCGAGTCCAAAATTCAGCGGTTCCCCATCTCAGCCCAGAAAGCAGGTAGAACAACTTTTGTGGTGCCTTTCAGGAGCCTACTGGGGTAGTGTAAAAACTACCAAGAGAACTCCTGTCTGGCACCTTCCCCGGTGGAGTTGTGCATGGGGTGTCTTTGGAACATTTTGTCACCGGCCGAGTCCAAAATTCAGCGATTCCCCATCTCAGCCCAGAAAGCAGGTAGAACAACTTTTGTGGTGTCTTTCAAATGCCTACCAAGGTAGTGTAAAAACTACCAGGAGAACTCCTGTCTGGCACCTTCCCCGGTGGAGTTGTGCATGGGGTGTGTTTGGAACATTTTGTCACCGGCCGACTCCAAAATTCAGCGATTCCCCATCTCAGCCCAGAAAGCAGGAAGAACAACTTTTGTAGTGTCTTTCAGGTGCCTACCAAGGTAGTGTAAAAACTACCAAGAGAACTCCTGTCTGGCACCTTCCCCGGTGGAGTTGTGCAGGGGGTGTGTTTGGAACATTTTGTCACCGGCCGAGTCCAAAATTCAGCGGTTCCCCATCTCAGCCCAGAAAGCAGGAAGAACAACTTTTGTGGTGCCTTTCAGGAGCCTACTGGGGTAGTGTAAAAACTAACAGGAGAACTCCTGCCTGGCACCTTCCCCGGTGGAGTTTTGCAGGGGGTGTGTTTGGAACATTTTGTCACCGGCCGACTCCAAAATTCAGCGATTCCCCATCTCAGCCCAGAAAGCAGGTAGAACAACTTTTGTGGTGTCTTTTAGATGCCTACCAAGGTAGTGTAAAAACTACCAGGAGAACTCCTGTCTGGCACCTTCCGTGGTGGAGTTGTGCATGGGGTGTGTTTGGAACATTTTGCCACCAGCCGAGTCCAAAATTCAGCGGTTCCCCATCTCAGCCCAGAAAGCAGGTACAACAACTTTTGTGGTGTCTTTCAGATGCTTACCGGAGCAATTTAAAAACTACCAGGAGAACTCCTTTCTGGCACCTTCCCCGGTGGAGTTGTGCAGGGGGTGTGTTTGGAACATTTTGTCACGAGCCGACTCCAAAATTCAGCGGTTCCCCATCTCAGTCCACAAAGCAGGTAGAACAACTTTTGTGGTGTCTTTCAGCTGCCTACCAAGGTAGTGTAAAAACTACCAGGAGAACTCCTGTCTGGCACCTTCCCCGGTGGAGTTGTGCATGGGGTGTGTTTGGAACATTTTGTCACCAGCCGAGTCCAAAATTCAGCGGTTCCCCATCTCAGCCCAGAAAGCAGGTAGAACAACTTTTGTGGTGTCTTTCAGATGCCTACCAAGGTAGTGTAAAATCTACCAAGAGAACTCCTGTCTGGCACCTTCCCCGGTGGAGTTGTGCATGGGGTGTGTTTGGAACATTTTGTCACCGGCCGACTCCAAAATTCAGCGATTCCCCATCTCAGCCCAGAAAGCAGATAGAACAAGTTTTGTGGTGTCTTTGAGGTGCCTACCAGAACAATTTAAAATCTACCAACAGAACTCCTGTCTAGCACCTTCCCCGGTGGAGTTGTGCAGGGGGTGTGTTTGGAAAATTTTGTCACCGGCCGAGTCCAAAATTCAGCGGTTCCCCATCTCAGCCCAGAAAGCAGGTAGAACAACTTTTGTGGTGTCTTTCAGATGCCTACCGGAGCTATGTAAAAACTACCAGGAGAACTCCTTTCTGGCACCTTCCCCGGTGGAGTTGTGCAGGGGGTGTGTTTGGAACATTTTGTCACCGGCCGACTCCAAAATTCAGCGGTTCCCCATCTCAGTCCACAAAGCAGATAGAACAACTTTTGTGGTGTCTTTCAGCTGCCTACCAAGGTAGTGTAAAAACTACCAGGAGAACTCCTGTCTGGCACCTTCCCCGGTGGAGTTGTGCATGGGGTGTGTTTGGAACATTATGTCACCAGCCGACTCCAAAATTCAGCTGTTCCCCATCTCAGCCCAGAAAGCAGGTAGAACAACTTTTGTGGTGTCTTTCAGATGCCTACCAAGGTAGTGTAAAATCTACCAGGAGAACTCCTGTCTGGCACCTTCCCCGGTGGAGTTGTGCATGGGGTGTGTTTGGAACATTTTGTCACCAGCCGACTCCAAAATTCAGCGGTTCCCCATCTCAGCCCAGAAAGCAGATAGAACAAGTTTTGTGGTGTCTTTGAGGTGCCTACCAGAGCAATGTAAAATCTATCAAGAGAACTCCTTTCTGGCACCTTCCCCGGTGGAGTTTTGCATGGGGTGTGTTTGGAACATTTTGTCACCAGCCGACTCCAAAATTCAGCTGTTCCCCATCTCAGCCCAGAAAGCAGGAAGAACAAATTTTGTGGTGCCTTTTTGATGCCTACCAAGGTAGTGTAAAATCTACCAAGAGAACTCCTGTCTGGCACCTTCCCCGGTGGAGTTGTGCATGGGGTGTGTTTGGAACATTTTGTCACCGGCCGACTCCAAAATTCAGCGGTTCCCCATCTCAGCCCAGAAAGCAGGTAGAACAACTTTTGTGGTGTCTTTTAGATGCCTACCAAGGTAGTGTAAAAACTATCAAGATTACTCCTGTCTGGCACTTTCCGTGGTGGAGTTGTGCATGGGGTGTGTTTGGAACATTTTGTCACCAGCCGACTCCAAAATTCAGCGGTTCCCCATCTCAGCCCAGAAAGCAGGAAGAACAACTTTTGTAGTGTCTTTCAGGTGCCTACCAAGGTAGTGTAAAAACTACCAACAGAATTCGTTCCTGGCACCTTCCCCGGTAGAGTTGTGCATGGGGTGTGTTTGGAACATTTTGTCACCAGCCGACTCCAAAATTCAGCGATTCCCCATCTCAGCCCAGAAAGCAGGTAGAACAACTTTTGTGGTGTCTTTCAGATGCCTACCGGAGCAATGTAAAAACTACCAGGAGAACTCCTGTCTGGCACCTTCCCCGGTGGAGTTGTGCATGGGGTGTGTTTGGAACATTTTGTCACCAGCCGACTCCAAAATTCAGCTGTTCCCCATCTCAGCCCAGAAAGCAGGTAGAACAACTTTTGTGGTGTCTTTCAGATGCCTACCAAGGTAGTGTAAAAACTACTAAGAGAACTCCTGTCTGGCACCTTCCCCGGTGGAGTTGTGCATGGGGTGTGTTTGGAACATTTTGTCACCGGCCGAGTCCAAAATTCAGCGTTTCCCCATCTCAGCCCAGAAAGCAGGTAGAACAACTTTTGTGGTGCCTTTCAGGAGCCTACTGGGGTAGTGTAAAAACTACCAAGAGAACTCCTGTCTGGCACCTTCCCCGGTGGAGTTGTGCATGGGGTGTGTTTGGAACATTTTGTCACCGGCCGAGTCCAAAATTCAGCGATTCCCCATCTCAGCCCAGAAAGCAGGTAGAAAAACTTTTGTGGTGTCTTTCAGGTGCCTACCGGAGCAATGTAAAAACTACCAGGAGAACTCCTGCCTGGCACCTTCCCCGGTGGAGTTGTGCATGGGGTGTGTTTGGAACATTTTGTCACCGGCCGACTCCAAAATTCAGCGATTCCCCATCTCAGCCCAGAAAGCAGGTAGAACAACTTTTGTGGTGTCTTTCAGATGCCTACCGGAGCAATGTAAAAACTACCAGGAGAACTCCTGTCTGGCACCTTCCCCGGTGGAGTTGTGCATGGGGTGTGTTTGGAACATTTTGCCACCAGCCGACTCCAAAATTCAGCGTTTCCCCATCTCAGCCCAGAAAGTAGGTAGAACAACTTTTGTGGTGCCTTTCAGGAGCCTACTGGGGTAGTGTAAAAACTACCAAGAGAACTCCTGTCTGGCACCTTCCCCGGTGGAGTTGTGCAGGGGGTGTGTTTGGAACATTTTGTCACCGGCCGAGTCCAAAATTCAGCGGTTCCCCATCTCAGCCCAGAAAGCAGGTAGAACAACTTTTGTGGTGTCTTTTAGATGCCTACCAAGGTACTGTAAAAACTACCAGGAGAACTCCTGTCTGGCACCTTCCGTGGTGGAGTTGTGCATGGGGTGTGTTTGGAACATTTTGTCACCAGCCGACTCCAAAATTCAGCGGTTCCCCATCTCAGCCCAGAAAGCAGGTACAACAACTTTTGTGGTGTCTTTCAGATGCTTACCGGAGCAATGTAAAAACTACCAGGAGAACTCCTTTCTGGCACCTTCCCCGGTGGAGTTGTGCAGGGGGTGTGTTTGGAACATTTTGTCACCAGCCGAGTCCAAAATTCAGCGGTTCCCCATCTCAGCCCAGAAAGCAGGTAGAACAACTTTTGTGGTGTCTTTCAGATGCCTACCAAGGTAGTGTAAAATCTACCAAGAGAACTCCTGTCTGGCACCTTCCCCGGTGGAGTTGTGCATGGGGTGTGTTTGGAACATTTTGTCACCGGCCGACTCCAAAATTCAGCGATTCCCCATCTCAGCCCAGAAAGCAGATAGAACAAGTTTTGTGGTGTCTTTGAGGTGCCTACCAGAGCAATGTAAAATCTACGAACAGAACTCCTGGCTAGCACCTTCCCCGGTGGAGTTGTGCAGGGGGTGTGTTTGGAAAATTTTGTCACCGGCCGACTCCAAAATTCAGCGGTTCCCCATCTCAGCCCAGAAAGCAGGAAGAACAACTTTTGTGGTGTCTTTCAGCTGCCTACCAAGGTAGTGTAAAAACTACCAGGAGAACTCCTGTCTGGCACCTTCCCCGGTGGAGTTGTGCATGGGGTGTGTTTGGAACATTATGTCACCAGCCGACTCCAAAATTCAGCTGTTCCCCATCTCAGCCCAGAAAGCAGGTAGAACAACTTTTGTGGTGTCTTTCAGATGCCTACCAAGGTAGTGTAAAAACTACCAAGAGAACTCCTGTCTGGCACCTTCCCCGGTGGAGTTGTGCATGGGGTGTGTTTGGAACATTTTGTCACCAGCCGACTCCAAAATTCAGCGGTTCCCCATCTCAGCCCAGAAAGCATATAGAACAAGTTTTGTGGTGTCTTTGAGGTGCCTACCAGAGCAATGTAAAATCTATCAAGAGAACTCCTTTCTGGCACCTTCCCCGGTGGAGTTTTGCATGGGGTGTGTTTGGAACATTTTGTCACCAGCCGACTCCAAAATTCAGCTGTTCCCCATCTCAGCCCAGAAAGCAGGAAGAACAAATTTTGTGGTGCCTTTTTGATGCCTACCAAGGTAGTGTAAAATCTACCAAGAGAACTCCTGTCTGGCACCTTCCCCGGTGGAGTTGTGCAGGGGTGTGTTTGGAACATTTTGTCACCGGCCGACTCCAAAATTCAGCGGTTCCCCATCTCAGCCCAGAAAGCAGGTAGAACAACTTTGTGGTGTCTTTTAGATGCCTACCAAGGTAGTGTAAAAACTATCAAGATTACTCCTGTCTGGCACTTTCCGTGGTGGAGTTGTGCATGGGGTGTGTTTGGAACATTTTGCCACCAGCCGAGTCCAAAATTCAGCGGTTCCCCATCTCAGCCCAGAAAGCAGGTACAACAACTTTTGTGGTGTCTTTCAGATGCTTACCAGAGCAATGTAAAAACTACCAGGAGAACTCCTGTCTGGCACCTTCCCCGGTGGAGTTGTGCAGGGGGTGTTTTTGGAACATTTTGCCACCAGCCGACTCCAAAATTCAGCGGTTCCCCATCTCAGCCCAGAAAGCAGGTAGAACAACTTTTGTGGTGCCTTTCAAATGCCTACCAAGGTAGTGTAAAAACTACTAAGAGAACTCCTGTCTGGCACCTTCCCCGGTGGAGTTGTGCATGGGGTGTGTTTGGAACATTTGTCACCAGCCGAGTCCAAAATTCAGCGGTTCCCAATCTCAGCCCAGAAAGCAGGTAGAACAACTTTTGTGGTGTCTTTAAGATGCCTACCGGAGCTATGTAAAAACTACCAGGAGAACTCCTTTCTGGCACCTTCCCCGGTGGAGTTGTGCAGGGGGTGTGTTTGGAACATTTTGTCACCGGCCGACTCCAAAATTCAGCGGTTCCCCATCTCAGTCCACAAAGCAGATAGAACAACTTTTGTGGTGTCTTTCAGCTGCCTACCAAGGTAGTGTAAAATCTACCAAGAGAACTCCTGTCTGGCACCTTCCCCGGTGGAGTTGTGCATGGGGTGTGTTTGGAACATTTTGTCACCAGCCGACTCCAAAATTCAGCGGTTCCCCATCTCAGCCCAGAAAGCAGATAGAACAAGTTTTGTGGTGTCTTTGAGGTGCCTACCAGAGCAATGTAAAATCTATCAAGAGAACTCCTTTCTGGCACCTTCCCCGGTGGAGTTTTGCATGGGGTGTGTTTGGAACATTTTGTCACCAGCCGACTCCAAAATTCAGCTGTTCCCCATCTCAGCCCAGAAAGCAGGAAGAACAAATTTTGTGGTGCCTTTTTGATGCCTACCAAGGTAGTGTAAAATCTACCAAGAGAACTCCTGTCTGGCACCTTCCCCGGTGGAGTTGTGCAGGGGGTGTGTTTGGAACATTTTGTCACCGGCCGACTCCAAAATTCAGCGGTTCCCCATCTCAGCCCAGAAAGCAGGTAGAACAACTTTTGTGGTGTCTTTTAGATGCCTACCAAGGTAGTGTAAAAACTATCAAGATTACTCCTGTCTGGCACTTTCCGTGGTGGAGTTGTGCATGGGGTGTGTTTGGAACATTTTGCCACCAGCCGACTCCAAAATTCAGCTGTTCCCCATCTCAGCCCAGAAAGCAGGTACAACAACTTTTGTGGTGTCTTTCAGATGCCTACCGGAGCAATGTAAAAACTACCAGGAGAACTCCTTTCTGGCACCTTCCCCGGTGGAGTTGTGCAGGGGGTGTTTTTGGAACATTTTGCCACCAGCCGACTCCAAAATTCAGCGGTTCCCCATCTCAGCCCAGAAAGCAGGTAGAACAACTTTTGTGGTGCCTTTCAAATGCCTACCAAGGTAGTGTAAAAACTACTAAGAGAACTCCTGTCTGGCACCTTCCCCGGTGGAGTTGTGCATGGGGTGTGTTTGGAACATTTTGTCACCAGCCGAGTCCAAAATTCAGCGGTTCCCAATCTCAGCCCAGAAAGCAGGTAGAACAACTTTTGTGGTGTCTTTGAGATGCCTACCGGAGCAATGTAAAAACTACCAGGAGAACTCCTGTCTGGCACCTTCCCCGGTGGAGTTGTGCATGGGGTGTGTTTGGAACATTTTGTCACCAGCCGAGTCCAAAATTCAGCTCTTCCCCATCTCAGCCCAGAAAGCAGATAGAACAACTTTTGTGGTGTCTTTGAGGTGCCTACCAGAGCAATGTAAAATCTATCAAGAGAACTCCTTTCTGGCACCTTCCCCGGTGGAGTTGTGCATGGGGTGTGTTTGCAACATTTTGTCTCCAGCCGACTCCAAAATTCAGCGGTTCCCCATCTCAGCCCAGAAAGTAGGTAGAACAACTTTTGTGGTGTCTTTCAGCTGCCTACCAAGGTAGTGTAAAAAGTATTAAGAGAACTCCTGTCTGGCACCTTCCCCGGTGGAGTTGTGCATGGGGTGTCTTTGGAACATTTTGTCACCGGCCGACTCCAAAATTCAGCGATTCCCCATCTCAGCCCAGAAAGCAGATAGAACAAGTTTTGTGGTGTCTTTGAGGTGCCTACCAGAGCAATGTAAAATCTACCAACAGAACTCCTGTCTAGCACCTTCCCCGGTGGAGTTGTGCATGGGGTGTGTTTGGAACATTTTGTCACCGGCCGAGTCCAAAATTCAGCGATTCCCCATCTCAGCCCAGAAAGCAGGAAGAACAATTTTATGGTGTCTTTCAGATGCCTACCGGAGCTATGTAAAAACTACCAGGAGAACTCCTGTATGGCACCTTCCCCGGTGGAGTTGTGCATGGGGTGTGTTTGGAACATTTTGTCACCAGCCGACTCCAAAATTCAGCGGTTCCCCATCTCAGCCCAGAAAGCAGATAGAACAAGTTTTGTGGTGTCTTTGAGGTGCCTACCAGAGCAATGTAAAATCTATCAAGAGAACTCCTGTCTGGCACCTTCCCCGGTGGAGTTGTGCAGGGGGTGTGTTTGGAACATTTTGCCACCAGCCGACTCCAAAATTCAGCCGTTCCCCATCTCAGCCCAGAAAGCAGGTAGAACAACTTTTGTGGTGTCTTTGAGGTGCCTACCAGAGCAATGTAAAATCTACCAACAGAACTCCTGTCTAGCACCTTCCCCGGTGGAGTTGTGCATGGGGTGTGTTTGGAACATTTTGTCACCGGCCGACTCCAAAATTCAGCGGTTCCCCATCTCAGCCCAGAAAGCAGGTAGAACAACTTTTGTGGTGTCTTTCAGATGCCTACCGGAGCTATGTAAAAACTACCAGGAGAACTCCTTTCTGGCACCTTCCCCGGTGGAGTTGTGCAGGGGGTGTGTTTGGAACATTTTGTCACCAGCCGAGTGCAAAATTCATCTGTTCCCCACCTCAGCCCAGAAAGCAGGTAGAACAACTTTTGTAGTGTCTTTTTGATGCCTACCAAGGTAGTGTAAAATGTACCAAGAGAACTCCTGTCTGGCACCTTCCCCCCCGGTGGAGTTGTGCAGGGGGTGTGTTTGGAACATTTTGTCACCCGCCGACTCCAAAATTCAGCGGTTCCCCATCTCAGTCCACAAAGCAGGTAGAACAACTTTTGTGGTGTCTTTCAGCTGCCTAACAAGGTAGTGTAAAAACTACCAGGAGAACTCCTGTCTGGCACCTTCCCCGGTGGAGTTGTGCATGGGGTGTGTTTGGAACATTATGTCACCAGCCGACTCCAAAATTCAGCTGTTCCCCATCTCAGCCCAGAAAGCAGGAAGAACAACTTTTGTGGTGCCTTTCAGCTGCCTACCAAGGTAGTGTAAAAACTACCAACAGAATTCGTTCCTGGCACCTTCCCCGGTGGAGTTGTGCATGGGGTGTGTTTGGAACATTTTGTCACCGGCCGACTCCAAAATTAAGCGATTCCCCATCTCAGCCCAGAAAGCAGGAAGAACAACTTTTGTGGTGTCCTTTGGTGCCTACCGGAGCAATGTAAAAACTACCAAGAGAACTCGTCTTTGGCACCTTCGCAAGTGGAGTTGTGCATGGGGTGTATTTATAAAAATTTTGTCACCAGCCGAGTCCAAAATTCAGCTGTTCCCCATCTCAGCCCAGAAAGCAGGTAGAACAACTTTTGTGGTGCCTTTCAGCTGCCTACCAAGGTAGTGTAAAAACTACTAAGAGAACTCCTGTCTGGCACCTTCCCCGTGGAGTTGTGCATGGGGTGTCTTTGGAACATTTGGCCACCAGCCGAGTCCAAAATTCAGCGTTTCCCCATCTCAGCCCAGAAAGCAGGTAGAACAACTTTTGTGGTGTCTTTCAAATGCCTACCAAGGTAGTGTAAAAACTACCAAGAGAACTCCTGTCTGGCACCTTCCCCGGTGGAGTTGTGCATGGGGTGTCTTTGGAACATTTTGTCACCGGCCGACTCCAAAATTCAGCGATTCCCCATCTCAGCCCAGAAAGCAGGAAGAACAACTTTTGTAGTGTCTTTCAGGTGCCTACCAAGGTAGTGTAAAAACTACCAACAGAATTCGTTCCTGGCACCTTCCCCGGTGGAGTTGTGCATGGGGTGTGTTTGGAACATTTTGTCACCAGCCGACTCCAAAATTCAGCGATTCCCCATCTCAGCCCAGAAAGCAGGTAGAACAACTTTTGTGGTGTCTTTCAGATGCCTACCGGAGCAATGTAAAAACTACCAGGAGAACTCCTGTCTGGCACCTTCCCCGGTGGAGTTGTGCATGGGGTGTGTTTGGAACATTTTGTCACCAGCCGACTCCAAAATTCAGCTGTTCCCCATCTCAGCCCAGAAAGCAGGTAGAACAACTTTTGTGGTGTCTTTCAGATGCCTACCAAGGTAGTGTAAAAACTACTAAGAGAACTCCTGTCTGGCACCTTCCCCGGTGGAGTTGTGCATGGGGTGTGTTTGGAACATTTTGTCACCAGCCGAGTCCAAAATTCAGCGGTTCCCCATCTCAGCCCAGAAAGCAGGTAGAACAACTTTTGTGGTGCCTTTCAGGAGCCTACTGGGGTAGTGTAAAAACTACCAAGAGAACTCCTGTCTGGCACCTTCCCCGGTGGAGTTGTGCATGGGGTGTGTTTGGAACATTTTGTCACCGGCCGAGTCCAAAATTCAGCGATTCCCCATCTCAGCCCAGAAAGCAGGTAGAACAACTTTTGTGGTGCCTTTCAGCTGCCTACCAAGGTAGTGTAAAAACTACCAACAGAATTCGTTCCTGGCACCTTCCCCGGTGGAGTTGTGCATGGGGTGTCTTTGGAACATTTTGTCACCGGCCGACTCCAAAATTCAGCGATTCCCCATCTCAGCCCAGAAAGCAGGTAGAACAACTTTTGTGGTGTCTTTCAGATGCCTACCGGAGCAATGTAAAAACTACCAGGAGAACTCCTGTCTGGCACCTTCCCCGGTGGAGTTGTGCATGGGGTGTGTTTGGAACATTTTGTCACCAGCCGAGTCCAAAATTCAGCTGTTCCCCATCTCAGCCCAGAAAGTAGGTAGAACAACTTTTGTGGTGCCTTTCAGGAGCCTACTGGGGTAGTGTAAAAACTACCAAGAGAACTCCTGTCTGGCACCTTCCCCGGTGGAGTTGTGCAGGGGGTGTGTTTGGAACATTTTGTCACCGGCCGAGTCCAAAATTCAGCGGTTCCCCATCTCAGCCCAGAAAGCAGGAAGAACAACTTTTGTGGTGCCTTTCAGGTGCCTACCAAGGTAGTGTAAAAACTACCAACAGAATTCGTTCCTGGCACCTTCCCCGGTGGAGTTGTGCATGGGGTGTGTTTGGAACATTTTGTCACCAGCCGACTCCAAAATTCAGCGATTCCCCATCTCAGCCCAGAAAGCAGGTAGAACAACTTTTGTGGTGTCTTTCAGATGCCTACCGGAGCAATGTAAAAACTACCAGGAGAACTCCTGTCTGGCACCTTCCCCGGTGGAGTTGTGCATGGGGTGTGTTTGGAACATTTTGTCACCAGCCGACTCCAAAATTCAGCTGTTCCCCATCTCAGCCCAGAAAGCAGGTAGAACAACTTTTGTGGTGTCTTTCAGATGCCTACCAAGGTAATGTAAAAACTACTAAGAGAACTCCTGTCTGGCACCTTCCCCGGTGGAGTTGTGCATGGGGTGTGTTTGGAACATTTTGTCACCGGCCGACTCCAAAATTCAGCGATTCCCCATCTCAGCCCACAAAGCAGGTAGAACAACTTTTGTGGTGCCTTTCAGGAGCCTAGTGGGGTAGTGTAAAAACTACCAAGAGAACTCCTGTCTGGCACCTTCCCCGGTGGAGTTGTGCATGGGGTGTGTTTGGAACATTTTGTCACCGGCCGAGTCCAAAATTCAGCGGTTCCCCATCTCAGCCCAGAAAGCAGGAAGAACAACTTTTGTGGTGCCTTTCAGGTGCCTACCAAGGTAGTGTAAAAACTACCAGGAGAACTCCTGCCTGGCACCTTCCCCGGTGGAGTTGTGCATGGGGTGTGTTTGGAACATTTTGTCACCGGCCGACTCCAAAATTCAGCGATTCCCCATCTCAGCCCAGAAAGCAGGAAGAACAACTTTTGTGGTGTCCTTTGGTGCCTACCGGAGCAATGTAAAAACTACCAAGAGAACTCGTCTTTGGCACCTTCGCAAGTGGAGTTGTGCATGGGGTGTATTTATAAAAATTTTGTCACCAGCCGAGTCCAAAATTCAGCTGTTCCCCATCTCAGCCCAGAAAGCAGGTAGAACAACTTTTGTGGTGCCTTTCAGCTGCCTACCAAGGTAGTGTAAAAACTACTAAGAGAACTCCTGTCTGGCACCTTCCCCGGTGGAGTTGTGCAGGGGGTGTGTTTGGAACATTTTGTCACCAGCCGACTCCAAAATTCAGCAGTTCCCCATCTCAGCCCAGAAAGCAGGTAGAACAACTTTTGTGGTGCCTTTCAAATGCCTACCAAGGTAGTGTAGAAACTACCAAGAGAACTCCTGTCTGGCACCTTCCCCGGTGGAGTTGTGCATGGGGTGTCTTTGGAACATTTGGCCACCAGCCGAGTCCAAAATTCAGCGGTTCCCCATCTCAGCCCAGAAAGCAGGTAGAACAACTTTTGTGGTGTCTTTCAAATGCCTACCAAGGTAGTGTAAAAACTACCAAGAGAACTCCTGTCTGGCACCTTCCCCGGTGGAGTTGTGCATGGGGTGTGTTTGGAACATTTTGTCACCGGCCGACTCCAAAATTCAGCGATTCCCCATCTCAGCCCAGAAAGCAGGAAGAACAACTTTTGTAGTGTCTTTCAGGTGCCTACCAAGGTAGTGTAAAAACTACCAACAGAATTCGTTCCTGGCACCTTCCCCGGTGGAGTTGTGCATGGGGTGTGTTTGGAACATTTTGTCACCAGCCGACTCCAAAATTCAGCGATTCCCCATCTCAGCCCAGAAAGCAGGTAGAACAACTTTTGTGGTGTCTTTCAGATGCCTACCGGAGCAATGTAAAAACTACCAGGAGAACTCCTGTCTGGCACCTTCCCCGGTGGAGTTGTGCATGGGGTGTGTTGGAACATTTTGTCACCAGCCGACTCCAAAATTCAGCTGTTCCCCATCTCAGCCCAGAAAGCAGGTAGAACAACTTTTGTGGTGCCTTTCAGGAGCCTACTGGGGTAGTGTAAAAACTACTAAGAGAACTCCTGTCTGGCACCTTCCCCGGTGGAGTTGTGCATGGGGTGTGTTTGGAACATTTTGTCACCAGCCGAGTCCAAAATTCAGCGTTTCCCCATCTCAGCCCAGAAAGCAGGTAGAACAACTTTTGTGGTGCCTTTCAGGAGCCTACTGGGGTAGTGTAAAAACTACCAAGAGAACTCCTGTCTGGCACCTTCCCCGGTGGAGTTGTGCATGGGGTGTGTTTGGAACATTTTGTCACCGGCCGAGTCCAAAATTCAGCGATTCCCCATCTCAGCCCAGAAAGCAGGTAGAACAACTTTTGTGGTGCCTTTCAGCTGCCTACCAAGGTAGTGTAAAAACTACCAACAGAATTCGTTCCTGGCACCTTCCCCGGTGGAGTTGTGCATGGGGTGTCTTTGGAACATTTTGTCACCGGCCGACTCCAAAATTCAGCGATTCCCCATCTCAGCCCAGAAAGCAGGTAGAACAACTTTTGTGGTGTCTTTCAGATGCCTACCGGAGCAATGTAAAAACTACCAGGAGAACTCCTGTCTGGCACCTTCCCCGGTGGAGTTGTGCATGGGGTGTGTTTGGAACATTTTGTCACCAGCCGAGTCCAAAATTCAGCTGTTCCCCATCTCAGCCCAGAAAGTAGGTAGAACAACTTTTGTGGTGCCTTTCAGGAGCCTACTGGGGTAGTGTAAAAACTACCAAGAGAACTCCTGTCTGGCACCTTCCCCGGTGGAGTTGTGCAGGGGGTGTGTTTGGAACATTTTGTCACCGGCCGAGTCCAAAATTCAGCGGTTCCCCATCTCAGCCCAGAAAGCAGGAAGAACAACTTTTGTGGTGCCTTTCAGCTGCCTACCAAGGTAGTGTAAAAACTACCAGGAGAACTCCTGCCTGGCACCTTCCCCGGTGGAGTTGTGCATGGGGTGTGTTTGGAACATTTTGTCACCGGCCGACTCCAAAATTCAGCGATTCCCCATCTCAGCCCAGAAAGCAGGTAGAACAACTTTTGTGGTGTCTTTCAGATGCCTACCGGAGCAATGTAAAAACTACCAGGAGAACTCCTGTCTGGCACCTTCCCCGGTGGAGTTGTGCATGGGGTGTGTTTGGAACATTTTGTCACCAGCCGACTCCAAAATTCAGCTGTTCCCCATCTCAGCCAGAAAGCAGGTAGAACAACTTTTGTGGTGTCTTTCAGATGCCTACCAAGGTAGTGTAAAAACTACTAAGAGAACTCCTGTCTGGCACCTTCCCCGGTGGAGTTGTGCATGGGGTGTGTTTGGAACATTTTGTCACCAGCCGAGTCCAAAATTCAGCGTTTCCCCATCTCAGCCCAGAAAGCAGGTAGAACAACTTTTGTGGTGCCTTTCAGGAGCCTACTGGGGTAGTGTAAAAACTACCAAGAGAACTCCTGTCTGGCACCTTCCCCGGTGGAGTTGTGCAGGGGGTGTGTTTGGAACATTTTGTCACCGGCCGAGTCCAAAATTCAGCGGTTCCCCATCTCAGCCCAGAAAGCAGGAAGAACAACTTTTGTGGTGCCTTTCAGGTGCCTACCAAGGTAGTGTAAAAACTACCAGGAGAACTCCTGCCTGGCACCTTCCCCGGTGGAGTTGTGCATGGGGTGTGTTTGGAACATTTTGTCACCGGCCGACTCCAAAATTCAGCGATTCCCCATCTCAGCCCAGAAAGCAGGAAGAACAACTTTTGTGGTGTCCTTTGGTGCCTACCGGAGCAATGTAAAAACTACCAAGAGAACTCGTCTTTGGCACCTTCGCAAGTGGAGTTGTGCATGGGGTGTATTTATAAAAATTTTGTCACCAGCCGAGTCCAAAATTCAGCTGTTCCCCATCTCAGCCCAGAAAGCAGGTAGAACAACTTTTGTGGTGCCTTTCAAATGCCTACCAAGGTAGTGTAGAAACTACCAAGAGAACTCCTGTCTGGCACCTTCCCCGGTGGAGTTGTGCATGGGGTGTGTTTGGAACATTTGGCCACCAGCCGAGTCCAAAATTCAGCGTTTCCCCATCTCAGCCCAGAAAGCAGGTAGAACAACTTTTGTGGTGTCTTTCAAATGCCT